>NW_004444016.1:5257095-5267344 GCF_000243295.1 Trichechus manatus latirostris | reverse complement strand
GATGGGTGCACCCGAGTGTCTGGGAAGAAGGCGTGTCCTTGTTCCCTACAGCGTGTTGGTGGGTGGGTTTTGCAGCTGGACTATGAGCCCCTAATGCTGTTGGCTGTAAGGACTGGGGGGCACCTCTTATTCATGGGCCCCTCTCGCAGGTGGCTAGGTGGCGTGGGTGGAGCCACCAGTCCTCAGGCCCCTGATGTGGTTAGGTGAAAACCCTGCTTAATGGGCAGAACAGTGTCAAATGTCAAGAACATGTGACTTCACAGCTGAAGCAGTTGAAATTAGACTTCCGGTTTATACCCTGTTGTACTGTGGTAATGAGGGCCTATGCTGTTGAATGGGCCCACACAAGTCTATGCAGGGGTAAAGGCACTCAAAGTCCATGGATCATTATGCCTTTGCCTAGGCAAAGGAGCTGTGCCTACCCTGGTTTCCTGGATTAGGGGAGCCAGAAGTTTATATTTTCCTGTTTGTTAATTTGTTCACTCTCCAAGGCAGGGAGAATGGCTCCAGGTGTGTAATGGATCCTACTTCCAGCCCAGGGGAGTCGGTAATTGCTGAAGCTGGTCCAGGACCCAGTGCAGAGCAGGGAGCAGGGAGGTAAATGGGAGAGAGGTTGTCATGGATTGAATTATGTCCCCCAAAAAATGTGTGTATCAGTTTGGCTGGGCCATGATTCCCGGTATTGTGTGATTTTCCTATATGTTGTAAATCCTGCCTCTATGATGTTAATGAAGGAGGATGGGCGGCAGTTGTGTTGGTGAGGCAGGACTCATTCTACAAGATTAGATTGTGTCCTGAGGCAATCTCTTGAGATATAAAAGACAGAAATGAGCAGAGAGAAGAGGGGGACCTCATACGATCAAGAAAGCAGTGCTGGGAGCAGAGCATGTCCTTTGGACCGGGGTCCCCGCACAGACAAGCTCCTAGTCCTAGGGAACACCTAAGAGAAGAAGGCCAACAGAGAGGGAAAGCCTTCCCCTGGAGCTGATGCCCTGAATTTCGACTTTTAGCCTACTTTGACTGTGAGGAAATAAACTTCTCTTCGTTAAAACCATCCACTTGTGGCATTTCTGTTATAGTAGCACTAGATGACTAAGACAGAGGTTTTTCCTTAAATGGCGTGTTTTTGATCCGCATGGTAGGCCGTACAAATTACTTTTCTTTGGCTGATGAGGGCTGCTTCTCACTGGTTCTGGATGGCCAAGTAGACTCTCTGGTGTTGGGTCTCTCCCAGTGCAGAAAACATACCTCCCAAGCATGGCTGTCGCCTGCCTCACTGCTCCCCCCAGAGCTGATCAGGCCTGAAGGGCTCAGGCTCTCGCTGGGTCAGGTCTGGCAACTCCTCGCTGCTTCTGAACCGTCTCTCCCTCCCGCTGCACTCAGTCTGGTTCCTCCAGTCTGCCTTTGATGTTCAGGGCTCCCAGGTTGCCATGTATAATTGAATCACTTGTTTTTTCAGGTCTTTGTTGTAAGAGGGTCCACCGGAAGCATCTGACTACTTCGACATCTTGACCCTGCCTCTGAATTGTACACTTTCAAAGGGTGAACTTTTATGGTATATAAATTATATCTCAGTAAAGCTCTTCTTTAAAAAAAGTCATGTGAATTTTTCATTCTACTCAAGAGTGTATGTTTATCTTCATAATAAGTACTTTTTCCTCCAAATCTTTCAATGAAATTGGCATTTGAGGATGAAAAAAAATTTCCAAGAAATTCATCTTGATGAAATTATACTAAATATTAAAGATAAAACTTTAGCACAAAGATGATCAGTGTATTATATTTAAAACAATAAGAAATCAGAAATTATATAAATATGCAACAGTAAGAAAATAAAAAATAAAAGGTGATTATTTGTATTCAATTATTATACAGCTTTAAAAATAATGGTTATCATACTCGATTAATGTAATTGCTGTCACTAAGTTGTACACCTGTAAAAAGTTGAATTGGCAAAAGTTGGGTGATAGATATATTTACAACAAGGACAATAAAAAAAGAAAAGAGTAGCTGCTGAGGCTGCTTGTGTACAACCAAATACCTCATGGGATTTGTTTCCTCGGTTTGGAGGTTTAGGGTCATGTTTTCATGGGACATGTTAGTCAATTGGCCTAATAATGTGTTTAGTGCGTCTCCTCTACCTCCTAGTTTGTTTAGTGCCTGGCATCTTAAAAGCTTTCAAATGGCCATCCAAGGCACAACAGTTTGTCTCTATTCACTTGGAGCAATAGAGGAAGGAGAGTCAGGAAAAAGAGGAGAAAATGGAATGTGTGGCTAATTGCTATCATGACTAAACTACTTTCTTTACCATGAGACCAAAAGAATTGGATGGTGCCTGGATACCATTAGTGAACATTTTGATCAAAGATTCTATGAAATATTTCTGAGCAACAGAGGGAAACTATAGAACAGAATTTCAAATTCTCATGGACTCCAAACTTTCTGGAGCCATGGAGGCTGGATGAACCCCTGAAACTATTGCCCTGAGAGAATCTTTAAACCTTAAACCAAAAATATCCCCTGAAGTCTTCTTAAAACTAAACAATAGTTTAGCTTAACTAGTAAAGAATGTCTGACTTGAGCATTGTGCACTTTTAAGGTCTATCTATGTGGGATCAAGGAGCCCTGGTGGTGCAGTGGTTAAGAGATACAGCTGCTAACCATAAGGTCGGCAGTTCAAATCCACAAGCTGCTCCTTGGAAACCCTATGGGTCAGTTCTACTCTATTCTATAGGGTCACTATGAGTCGGAATCGACTCAACAGCAATGGGTTTTGGTTTTTATATGGGATCAAATTGACAACAGCAACTCAAAGGTTAGATAGAAACCTTACGGGGCAGTGAATTTATGTTCATGTGGGAGGAACAACTCAGAAAAGGAGGGTAAGAATGGTTGCACAACTCAAAGAATGTAATCAATGTCACTGCATTATACATGCAGCAACTGTTGAACTGGTGTATGTTCTGCTGTGTATATTCTCAGCAACAACAAAAAATAAATTATTTTAAAAATTATAATAAGCTATGTAAGTCCAACACAAGGAATGGATTATATGAATTTATGATACACCCATACAATGGATTATCATGCAAACATTAAGCATCATGATGTAGAAAATGTTGTTGTTAATTGCCCTGGAGTTGGCTCCCACACATGGAGACCTTATGTATAACAGAATGAAATGTTGCCTGGTCCTGTGCCATCTTCATGATTGTTTGTATGTTTGTTTGTTGTTGTTGTAGCTATTGTGTCAGTCCATCTTGTTGAGAGTTTTCCTTGTTTTCACTGACCCTCTATTTTACCAAACACAATGTCCTTTTCTAGTGATTGGTCTTTCCTGATGACATGTCTAAGGTAAGCAATTCGAGGTCTCACACCATCCTCATTTCTAAGGGGCATTCTGGTTGTATTTCTTCTAAGACTGATTGGTTCATTCTTCTGGCAGTCCACAGTATATTTAATAATGTTCTTCACCAACACAATTCGAATGCAGCAATTCTTCTGTCTTCCTTTTACATCGTCAAACTTTCACATGCATTGAAAAGACCATGGCTTGGGTCAGGCGCACTTTAGTCATCAAAGTGACATCTTTGCTTTTTAAAACCTTGAAGAGGTCTAATTTAAAACAAAATGTTTTACCTAAAACCATTTCTATACCATATAACACCACAAAAATGACAAAAATCCCCAAGGGACTTGGTAAGATTATATATTACTATGAAAAGGGCTCTCGGGTTAAAAGCAAAAAGGGTTGAAAATACTCACGTAATGCTTAAGAACACTGGGTTCTAATCCGGAGTCAGTCCTTGGAAGAGTGATAAAACCTTTCTGAGCTTTTGTTTACATAGGGGTACTTTAAGGAAAAACCCAGAGGACACCGTGCATCCTTCCTAGACTACATCCTTTGTCATCCTTGGCACAGAATTTGCTCACGAACTACATCCTTTCTATTTTTGGTCCAATCACATCACCCCTACGGTGCAGGACACTCTCCTTCTCCGCCTTTTCCTGCTGTAACCTCAGCCCCAGCTTCTCAGTCCACCATTCCTAGACTCACATCCCTCTCTCCTCCGCTCAGTGGTCGTGCTTTTTTTTGTTTTTCCTTTCTGGTTCTAACTTTCCCGCCTCAACAGCTCTTGGCCAGTCGGAGAGGTAAAGTTTTCTTTTCTCCCGGCCCCCTCGTGAAGTTAGACAAAATCAGATCTCTGATTGGTTTTTCCGGAGCAAGAGCTCGCCAATAATAGGCAGACATTTTGGGTGCAGGCGGCCAGCTAGTATTGTCGCTGGTGATTGGCTGGAGTCGACCGAGCTGGAAAATGGCTGCGATCGCCTCTGTAGTCCCAGTGGCTGTGACGGCTGCCGTGGTGCCTGTCCAGACAGCGAGCGGTGATTTCTCAGATTTGCGGGAAATTAAAAAGCAGCTGCTACTTATTGCGGGCCTTACTCGGGAGCGGGGCCTACTGCACAGTAGCAAATGGTGAGATGTCGGGGTCGGAAGGGGCCAGGCTTTGGCCCTTGGCCTTAGGGGCTTGTCGAGCTGATCCAGTTTGTGTGGGTGTTCCAGGTCTGCGGAGTTGGCCTTTTCCCTCCCTCCGTTGCCTCTGGCCGAGCTGCAGCCGCCGCCGCCTGTTACAGAGGTAAGGGGATCTTCATAGCGAGCGCTCCCCATCAGTGGAATGGTGTGCCTCAAGAAGTACTGAGTACCCGGTCACTGGAGGGGAGCATACTGCTTAGCAGGAATGTTTGTATAGAGGATTAAAACATTTAAAGAGCTAGGTGTTTTAAGGGATTTTATATGTGTAGTTTTGTCGACTCTTGAAAGATTGGTAGCTCTTTTATTTCAGCTGGAAAGACTTAGTCAACAATTCTTGCTAAAGATACCAACTTTTTAGGTGTTGTAGCCCAATCTAGACGATAGTCAAAACGATGAGAAGAATCAAAGGCTTTTACAACAGTGTGAAACTATTTCTACACAGTTGTCTGAGTCGATAAAGGAAAATGATTAAGTGTGTGGTCTCTGGATTCAAATCTACACACTTGTGACCTTTGACCTCCTGAACCTCAGTTTTCTCATCTGCGAAATGGGTATAATAATAGTATTTACGTTATGAGGTTACTGAGAGAATTAAATGAGATAATAAAAGTGTACCTGGTGCATAGGACTTAGTAGAATTAGCTAGTCTCATAGTTATTTTGAGTACAGGTGGTCCCGGACTTACCACTAACTACGCTTGCCACTGTCCATTTTTGTTTTTGTTTTGTATCTTTAGTAATATATACTACATACAATGTTGCAGCATGTAATTTGCTGATGTTATCGTTTTCAGATGTAATGTTTCCAACCCCAAAGACAAAGATCAGATTTGTAAAGATACTGATAATAAAGGCAATAATAATGAAAACTAAAAAAAAAAAAGAGGTATTCAACTTACGTCAGAACCGACTTATGATGGAGTAGTCGTCAGATAGGAACTCTGTCATAAATCGGGTACTACCTGTATTAATAAGGGAGACATGACATGGTAGGGTGGACATAATATTCTATGACTTTCAGGTAGATTTGCATTCATATTCCAGTCACATTCTTTACTCGTAGAATTAATGGGGGCAAACTGACTTCTATTATCTATAAACCCAAACCAAAAACTATCATCTATAGGTAATGTTAATCATTGCTGGATTTTAATGAGAATTAAATAAGACAATAAGGGCAAAGCACACATTACACTTATATAAATTTTTTGTCAATATGATTTATGTCTGTCTTACTAACTTTTGCTTCCTCATGCCTACTTTCACAGTGTCTAGGCACACAGCTGGTCCTTAAAAGGATAAATAATTGTTGAATGAGTAAATAAGCACAGTGCCTGGGCAGAGTAGTTGTTAGTTGCTGTTGAGTTGATTCCAACTCATGGCGACCCCATGTGTGGAGAGTAGAACTGCTCCATAGGGTTTTCAAGGCTGTTGGAAGCAGATTGCCAGGTCTGTCTTCCAAGGCGCCTCTGGATCGGTTCGAACCACCAGCCTTTCAGCTAGCAGCGAGTACATGAGCACTTAACTATTTGTGCTACCCAGGGACTCCTTGTATAGAGTAGAGCATCAGTGAATACTTCCCTTCCCCAAGGGTTTGTATAATTTATAGGGATTTTACAGAGATTGTGGAAGCCTGAGGGTTATTCAATTATTGGAAAATACTAGCTTTTGGTTTGTTTGGTAGCTTTCAATTTGTTATGCAGTGTATTAATTCAGCAGCCTCTTTGCTAATTTTCTGTGCATTTAGTGTTTTCGTGTCATCTCTAAGGAATGTGTCTCTAAAAGTCCCTAGAGAAACGTTTTGATCTGTAATTTTTTGACAAATCTGACAATTCTGCTGTGATCTGGTAAATTTAAACTAGAATAAACCTTAAAACTTTGTCTTTAAAGAGTTAACTAAAATTGAAGATTGTTGTGCTGTGCTCAAATCTATGTGGTTGATGTTTCTTATAGCTTTCTCTCACTGTTACATATGAGTCAATTCCGACTCATAGCAACCCTATAGGACAGAGTAGAACTGCTTCACAGGATTTCCAAGGAGTGGCTGGTGGATTCCAACTACCAACCTTTTGGTTAGCAGCTGAGCTCTTAGCCACTGTGCCACCATGATATATTTAATAGAAATTTTTAAACTTGTTATTATACTCTGTCCTGGATCCTAAGCTTGTCGATTCTGAATCTAGGATGTGACTGGCACCAACTGGTGGCTAAATGCCTCTAAATCACATTATATGTAACTTCCAATAGAATATTCTAGGTGCTTCCTTTAAGCGAGAATAAAACCAAAGTTTTAAAGCCCATGTAGTCCAAACAGCAAAGCTTTTTAGATTATGAAGGTGTTTGAAGAGGTAGGAATATATTTTATGTATTATCTATCCAAACCCACTGCCGTTGAGTTGGTTCCAACTCGTAGCAACCCTATAGGACAAAATAGAACTGCCCCAGAGGGTTCCAAGGCTGTAAATCTTTATGGAAGCAGGCTGCCACATCTTTCTCCCGTGCATCGGCTGGTGAGTTGGAGCTGCTGACTTTTTTTGGTTAGCAGCAGAGCGCTTTAACCACTGTGCCACCAAGGCTCCTTGTATTATCTATAGTATGTATATTTACATAGTCTGTAATATATAGCTCCTGTAGCTACTTAAAACATGATTTTAGAAACTAAACTCAACATTTCCAGTAACTATAGAAACAGTTAAAATTTGCCACAAAAGCCCTTGTATCATGCTTGATACAGGTAGGGAGGAAGATGTAAGAACCAGGACACATGAGACCTGACATTTTATCTACAACTCCTGTTTGCTTTACTAAGGTTGTAGTTTGAAAATTCAGTCACCTTCTTGAGCTTCAGACTCAGATTCTTCTTCAGCATTTTTGAGCCACTGTACAAACTTTTTCATTTACTCAAGGAAGACACTTTTCCCCTTTGCAACATGTACATCTTTATACCATTTCAGAATAGCCTCTTCGTTCAGGACTTCAGCTTTATAAAAAAGTACTACTATTTTCTGGAAAGCTTTCATAAAATGAATGTTGTCATAACTATACAGAGTCAGCTCAGACTGACCTTTAGCAGTGAAGGCAGCAAGTAGAGGGACATAGTCTGTAGTCTGAATGATTTTCATCATAATCCATTTTTTTTTCTGAAGATGCAATTTCTTTTTTTTTAAATTTTGAAAATTTTTTTCTTTTTTTAAAATTGTGCTTTAGATGAAGGTTTACAGAGCAACCTAGCTTCTCATTAAACAATTAATATACATATTGTTTTATGGCATTGGTTGCCAACCCCATGATGTGTCAGCACTCTCCCTTTCTTGATCTTGGGTTCCCCATTACCAGCTGTCCTGTTCACTCCTGCCTTCTCATCCTTGCCCCTGGGCTGGTGTACCCATTTAGTCTCGTTTTGTTTTATGGGCCTGTCTAATCTTTGGCTGAAGGGTGAGCCTCGGGAGTGACTTCATTACTGAGCTAAAAGGAGCCATATTCTTGGGGTTTCACCAGTCTCTGTCAGGCCAGTAAATCTGGTCTTTTTTTGTGAGTTAGAATTTTGTTCTACATTTTTCTCCAGCCCTGTCCAGAATGAAGATGCAATTTCTTGATTTTTTTTCTCCCATTCAAAAACATTGACATTTTCTTACTTCATATAGATACAATGCAGATAAGGGGGAAAAAGAAGTAAAAATAAGCAAATGGTGAGCAGATGTGAAAAGGGCCACCAGATTACTGATCTAAATTGCCACATTTAGGCCATGTTGAATCATGAAGAAAGCATTGAATATGTTTTGGGTTCCAGTTTTGTGCTGGTGATGTTTGGGACAAGAAAGATGAGGAGAATGAAGTTATTCAAATTTTAATCAATTTATCGCTAGAACTTTTTGAGAGAGCTGGTTTGTTTTTAACTTTTATACTATCTCAGTTTTTTACAAAGAGAATTGTAACTGTGTCCTATACTTTTTTTTCTAAATTTTATTTATTTTGTTATTGTTGAGAATATACACAGCAAAACATACATCAATTCAACAGTTTCTACATGTACAATTTAGTGACATTAATTACATTCTTCAAGTTGTGCAACTATTCTTACCCTCCTTTTCTGAGTTGTTCCTCCCCGGTAACATAAATTCACTGTCCCCTGTGGGTCCTAACTAATCTTTCCAGTTGCTGTTGTCAATTTGATCCCATAGGATAGTTCTTAAGAGTCTAATGCTCAAGGCAGACTTTTTTTACTAGGTAAGCTAAATTATTGTTTGATTTTAAGATGACTTCACAGGATATTTTTGGCTTAAAGTTTAAAGATTGTCTCAGGGCAATAGTTTCAGGGGTTTAGCCACCCTCCTTGGCTCCGGAAAGTCTAGAGTCTGTGAGAATTTGAGAATTCTGTTCTGCATTTCCTTCCTTTTGATCAGAATTCTTCTATGGAATCTTTGATCAAAATGTTCAGCAGTGGTAGCTGGGCACCATCCAGTTCTTCTGGTCTCATGGCAAAGGAGGCAGTTGTTGATGGCGGCAATTAGCCACACATTTCATATCCTCCTGTTCCTGATTCTCCTTCTTCCTCTGTTGCTCCAGGTGAATAGAGATTAATTGTTGTGCCTTGGATAGCCACTTGCAAGCTATTAAGACTCCCAGGCACAACACAACAATCTAGGAGGTAGAACAGAAGCACTAAACACATTATTAGGCCAGTTGAGTAAGATGTCGCATGAAACCATGACTCTAAACCTCCAGACGAAGGGACCAAATTCCATGAGGTGTTTGGTTGTACATAAGCAGCCTCAGCAGATATTCTTCTTTTTTGTCATTGTTGTAAATGTATCTATCACACAATTTTTACCAATTCAGCTTTTTACAGGTGTGCACCTTGTATACTACAATTATAATAATCGGCTATGCAACCCTACGCTTAATCAATGTGATTTTTCTATCACCGTTAACCCCTCTTTTCCCCTTCCCTCCCACCCCTGGTAACCACTAATAAACTTTGGTCTCTATACATTTGCCTTTTCTTGTCTTTTTATATAAGTCTGGTCATACAATATTTGTTCTTTTGTGTCTGGCTTATTTCGCTCAGCATAATGTCTTCAAACTGCATCCATACTGTAGCATGTATCAAGACTTCATTTCTCCTACTGGCTGAATAGTATTCCATTGTATGTATGTACCACATTTTGTTTATCCATTCATCTGTTGATGAGCATTTAGGTTGTTTCCATCTTTTGGCTATTGTGAATAATGATGCAGTGAACATTGGTGTACAAGTCTCTTTCTGAGTCCCATCTTTCAAATCTTTTGGGTATATACATAGGAGTGGAATCATATTGTGCGATAGTTCTGTTTTTAGCTTTTTGGGGAACTGCCACACTGTTTTCCAAAACAACTGTACCATTTTGCATTCCTACCAGCAGTGGATAAGGGTTCCAGTTTTCCCATATCCTTGCTAGCATTTGTTGTTTTCTATTTTTTTATCTTAGCTATCCTAGTGGGAGTGAAATGGTATCTCATTGTGGTTTTGATTTGCATCTCTCTGATGGCTAATGACACTGAGCATCTGTTCATGTGTTTGGTGGCCATTTGAATGTCCTCTTTGGTGAAATGTGTATTCAAATCCTTTGCCCATTTTATGATTGGGTTATTTGTCTTTTTGTTGTTGTCAAAAGTTTATATATATTTTGACTATTAGATTCTTGTCGGGTATTTGGTTTCCAAAGATATTTTCCCA
>NW_004444016.1:5254486-5256416 GCF_000243295.1 Trichechus manatus latirostris | reverse complement strand
TCTTTGGCTGAAGGGTGAGCCTCGGGAGTGACTTCATTACTGAGCTAAAAGGAGCCATATTCTTGGGGTTTCACCAGTCTCTGTCAGGCCAGTAAGTCTGGTCTTTTTTTTGTGAGTTAGAATTTTGTTCTGCGTTTTTCTCCAGCTCTATCCGGGACCCTCTGTTGTGATCCCTGTCAGAGCAGTCACTGGTGGTTGCCGGGCACCATCTAGTTGTTCTGGACTCAGTCTAGTGGAGGCCGTGGTAGTTGTGGTCTGTTAGTCCTTTGGGCTAATCTTTCCCTTGTGTCTTTAGTTTTCTTCGTTTTCCCTTGCTCCTGAAGGAGTGAGATCAGTGGAGTATCTTAGATGGCCGCTCACAGGCTTTTAAGACCCAGACGCTACTCACCAAAGTGGAATGTAGAATATTTTCTTTATAAACTATGTTATGCCAGTTGAGCTAGATGTTCCCTGAGACCGTGGTCCCCACAGCCCTCAGCCTAGTAATTCCGTCCCTCAGGGAGTTTGGATGTGTCCATGGAGCTTCCATGACCTTACCCTGAACAACTTGTGCTGGCTTCCCCAGTATTGTGTACTGTCTTACCCTTCATCAGAGTTACCACTTATCTATTGTCTATTTAGTGTTTTTCCACCCCTACCCCTCCCCTCCCTTGTAACCATCAAAGATCTTTTTGTGCATAAACCTTTTCATGAGTTTTTATAGTAGTAGTCTCATACAATGTTTGTCCTTTTGTGAATGACTTCTTTCACTCAGCATAATGCCCTCCAGATTCATCCATGTTGTGAGATGCTTCACAGATTCATCATTGTTCTTTATCATTGAGTAGTATTCCATTGTGTGTATGTACCATAGTTTGTTTATACATTTATCTATTGATGGGCATCTAGGTTGTTTCCATCTTTTTGCTATTGTGAACAATGATGCAGTGAACATGGATGTGCATATGTCTATTTGTGTGATGGCTTTTATTTCCCTAGGATATATTCCTGGGAGTGGGATTGCTGAATCATATGGTATTTCTATTTCTGGCTTTCTAAGGAAGCACCATAGCGTTTACCAAAATGATTGTATCATTTTGCATTCCCACTAGCAGTGCATGAGAGATCCAGTCTCCCTGTAACCTCTTCAACATTTGTTATTTTCTGTTTTTTTGATTCGTGCCAGTAATGCCAGAGTGAGATGGTATCTCATTGTGGTTTTGATTTGCATTTCTCTAATGGCTAGTGATTGAGAGCATTTCCTCATATGTCTGTTAGCCACTTGAATGTAGCCTTTAGTGAAATGTGTGTTCATTTCCTTTGCCCATTTTTTAATTGGATTATTAGTCTTTTTGTTGTAGAGGTGTTGGATTTTCTTGTAGATTTTAGAGATTAGACCTTTGTCAGATTTGTAATAGTCAAAAAATTTTTCCCAGTCTGTAGGTTCTCTTTTTACTCTTTTGGTAAAGTCTTTTGATAAGCATAAGTGTTTAATTTTTAGAAGATCCAAGTTGTCCAGTGTATCTTCTAGAGTTTCTATGTTGTTAGTTATGGTTTGTATCCTGTTAATGCCGTGTATTAGGGTTTCTAGCGTTGGTCCTATTTTTCTTTCATGATCTTTATAGTTTTTGTTTTATATTTAGGTCTTTGATCCATTTTGAATTAGTTTTTGTGTATAGTGTGAGATATGGGTTTTGTTTCATTTTTTTAAGGTGAATGTCCAATTTTGCCAGCACCATTTGTTGAAAAGACTGTCTTTTCCCCATATAGTGGACTGTGGGCTCTTGTCGAAGATCAGGTGACTGTAGATTTACATCTGTGTCCTTAATTCTGTTCCATTGGTCAATGTATCTGTCGTTCTACCAGTACCAGGCTGTTCTGACTATCGTAGCTGTATAGTAGGTTCTGAGGTCAGGTAGTGTGAGTCCTCCTACTTTCTTCTTCTTCTTCA
>NW_004444016.1:5179337-5253740 GCF_000243295.1 Trichechus manatus latirostris | reverse complement strand
TATTTATGTAGTGGATTACGTTGATTGATTCTCTAATGTTGAACCATCCTTGCGTACCTGGTATGAATCCTACTTGGTCGTGGTGTTTTATTTTTTTGATATGATGCTGAATTGTATTGGCTAGAATTTTTGCATCTATATTCATGAGAGATATCGGTCTGTAATTTTCTTTTTTTGTGATGTCTTTGCCTACTTTTGGTATCAGGATTATGCTGGCTTCATAGAATGAATTTGGAAGTATCCTTTCCTTTTCTACGTTCTGAAATAATTTGAGTAGTACTGGTGTACAGCTCTTCTCTGAATGTTTGGTAGAATTCTCCAGTGAAGCCATCTGGGCCAGGGCTTTTTTTCTGTTGGGAGCTTTTTTTTTTTTTTAATTATCTTTTCAATCTCTTCTGTTATTATGGGTCTGTTCAGATTTTCAGCATCAATTTGTGACAGTTTGGGTAGGTAATGTGTTTCTAGAAATTTGTCCATTTCCTCTAGATTTTCACATTTATTGGAGTATAGTTTTTCATGATACTCTGTTATGATCCTTTTTATTTCAGTTAGGTCTGTTTTGATGTTCCCCATTTCATTTATTTGAGTTATTTGCGTCCTCTCCTATTTGTCTCTTGTCAGTTTGGCTAGTGGTTTGTTGATTTTGTTGATCTTTTTGAAGAACCAACTTTTAGTTTTGTTGATTATTTCTATGGTTTTTCTGTTCTCTATTTCATTTATTTCTGCTCTGATCTTTACTATTTCCTTTCTTCTGGTGGCTGTAGGCTTCTTTTGCTGTTCTCTTTCTGTTTGTTCGAGTTGTGTAGCTAATGTTTTGATTTTATCCCTTTCTTCTTTTTTAATGTGTGCATCTATTGCTATAAATTGATCTCTGAACACTCTTTGCTGTGTCCCAAAGATTTTGGTATGATGTGTTTTCATTCTTGTTTGATTCAATGAATTTTTTGATTCCATCTTTGATTTCTTCTATCACCCAGTGGTTTTTAAGCAGGGAGTTACTTAGTTTCCATGTAATTGATTTTTTTTTTCCTTGCTCTTCCTGTTGTTAATTTCCACTTTGATGGTATTGTGATCAGAGAAGATACTTTGTATTATCTCAGTGTTTTGGATTTTGTTGAGGGTTGCTCTGTAGACTAAGATGCGGACTCTTCTGGAGAATTTTCCATGTGCATTGGAAAAGAATATGTACTTTGCAGCTGTTGGGTGGAGTATTCTATATGTGTCTATGAGTTCAAGTTGGCTGATTGTGGCCTTTAGATCTTCTGTGCCTTTGTTGAGTTTCTTTCTAGATGTTCTGCCCTTTAGTGAGAGTGGTGTGTTGAAGTTTCCTACTATTATAGTGGAACTATCAATTTCTCTTTTCAGTGCTGTTAAAGTTTGTTTTATGTATTTTGGAGCCCTGTTGTTGGGTACATAGATATTTATTATGGTTATGTCTTCATGCTGGATCGTCCCTTTAATCATAGTATAGAGCCCTTCTTTGTCTTTTATGGTGGATTTTGTTTTAAAGTCTATTTTATCTGAGATTAGTATTGCCACTCCTGCTCTTTTTTTGGTGGCTGTTTGCTTGATATATTATTTTCCATCCTTTGATTTTTAATAAATGTATGTCTTTGTTTCTAGGATGTGTCTCTTGTAGACAGCATATTGATGGATCTGGTTTTTAATCCATTCTGTCACTCTCTGTCTGTTTATGGGTGCATTTAGGCCATTTATGTTCAGTGTAATTTTTGATAGGTGTGAATTTATTGTTGTTATTTTGTGGTGCTTTTTTTTGTGGTGCTGACGATTTCTTTGTTCTTCTTACTCTCCTGTGCTGAATTCCTTTTGTTTGTGGATTTTTTTTTTTTCATGTCTTTTGTTTTTACTGAGACTTTGTTTTTCTATTTATTTTGATGAGTAGGTTTGTTAACTTTCTTTGTAGTTATCTTGAAATTTACCCTTATCTTTCTAGGTTTGAGCCAGTCTATTATTACTTGGTATCACCTTGCCTTCCTCTCCATTAGAAAGTTCTATACCTACACCGTTTATTCCCTCTTTTATTGTTCTGACATTGTTGTCATTTGCAGATTAACCTCTCTGGTTCCCTCTTGTAAATCTTTTGGTTTTGAGTAATCCTTGAGAGTTCATTTCCTATGTTGGTATCTGAATGGTGTGATCTGGTGTCCTAGATTCAGGCTGTCATCTGATGTTTGTTCTCAAACCAAAGGACTCCCTTTAATAATTCTTGTAAGTTTGGTTTGGTTTTTACATATTCTCTTAATTTCTGTTTATCTGGAAATGTCCTAATTTCACCATCATACTTGAATGAGAGTTTTGTAGGATATATTATTCTTGGTTGGCAGTTTTTTTCTTTCAAGGTTTTATATGTGTCATCCCATTGCCTTCTTGCCTGCAGGATTTCTGCCAAGTAATCAGAGCTTAGTCTTATTGTTTCCCCTCTGTATGTGACTTTTTGTTTTTCTCGAGCTGCTCTCAGGATTCTTTGTCTTTGGTTTTAGCTGTGCCTTGGTGATTTTCTTTTGGGGTCTATCCTATATGGGGTTTGTTGAGCTTCCTGGATGGTCAGCTTTTCATCTTTTACGATATTTGGGACGTTTTCTGTCAGCAGTTCTTCAATGATCCTCTCTGTGTTTTCCGTTTTCTCCTCCTCTTCTGGAACTCCAATCACTTGCAAATTTTTGCTTGTGATTGTATCCCACATAATTCTCAGGGTTTCTTCATTTTTCTTTGCTCTTTTTTCTGATTTTTCCTTAAACAAAGTTGTAGCCAAGTATTTGTCTTCAGTTTCGTTGATCCTGTCTTCCATTGTTTCAGAGCTCTTCCTCAGCCCTTCTGTGATACTGTCCATTTCTGAAATCTTGTTGTTTATCTTTTGGATTTTTAATAGTTGTTTTTGTATGATTTCTAGTTGTGAATTTATTTTGGCATTTTGTTCCTGTATTATTTTCCTGATTTCTGCCATTTTTTTGGTTTGTATTTTCCATGAATTTGTCTGCCTTTTCCATGAATTTGTCAGTTTTTTCCTCATTTTTGTCTGCTTTTTGCTTCAACTCTTGGATAGCTCTTAATATTAGAGATTTGAATTCTCTGTCAGGTAGTTCTAGTGCTTTTCTTCTACTGGAAGGTCATCTGGTGTTTTATTTTGGACACCTACTGGAACCGTCCTGTCCTATTTTTTTTACTATGTTTTCATATTGTCTGCTGTCTTCGGGACATTCAGTAGTTATTTTCTTCATTTATTGATGGTAGATTTGTTTGTTCCATCCTGCTTTCTTGTTTTATTTGATTATGTCTGAGCAGGCAGGGTATGCATTCTTTGTTGTTCACTTGTATGTGGACTCACTCAATAGTTTTCACCTTGCTGTGCAATGGGCAGGGCCAGTTGCTCAGCTATGGTGCAGCAGGACATGTCTAGGTGAAGGGGAGGGGCTGGGATGGATTGTTGTGACACATACTGGGGCTGACAAGGTGAACCGGGGGTCAGTGCAGGGCAGGTTCCAGTAGGCTGTGCCTGTGGTCCTTGGGAGTGTAGTGTTCAGCACATGGTGCAGATAGGCAGGAGGGAAGGGGAGGAGGAGGTTGTGATGTGTGGAGCCAGGTTGGGTATGGAAAAGAAGAGAGAGAGGAGAGAGAAGCAGATGCCAAAAAAAAAAAAAAAGTGCCAAGGGAGCCTCCCGTTGGAGTAGAGAGACAAGAAACTGAGAAATGAAGAATAACAAAAAGGAAAAATATATAATAAAATAAAATAGTTAAAAAAAAAAAGAAACTCCCAGGAATCCCAGTGGTGCGGTTTCGCAGATCAGGGAAGCTGCTACCAAGCTGCATGGTATAGCCCGGCTAGAAGGGGTGGAGATGATACACAGAGTCAGGTATTCAGGAGACAGGAAAGGAAGGTAAGTAGAGAGAGATGAGAAAACGAGAAATGAAGAGAAAGGAAAAAAGAAAGAGAAAACGAACAAACAAAAGAAGAAGAAGAAAAAAAAATGCCCCCTGGGATCCCACCAGCGTGGCAGCCCGGACCAGGGAAGCAGTTCCCTAGCTGAGTGGTGCTTCACAGCCTGTGAAGAAGAGGCAAAGATGGTACACAGAGTCAGGTGCTCAAGAGAAAGGAAGGAGAAGAGGTGAGAGGCAGGGAAGAAACCAAAAGTGGCTGAAAAAAGAAATACCAGTGACAAAGAAATGGCAGTGAAGAAGCCGGCCAGTGTGGGCAGGGTGAATCCTCACAGCATGGAACTGGCTTCTACTGTGCCATGGTCATGGCTCTCTGGAAAGTGGTGGATCGGCCTGCCGGGAAGTAGCGAATATTTCCACTGGGAAGCCTCGGATCAGCCTGCTGGGAAGCAGCGAATCGGCCCTTCGGGAAGCTGGGAATCAACCCACTGGGAAGCAGCGAATCGGCCCTCTGGGAAGCTGGGAATCAACCCACCAGGAAGCTGAGGATGGGCCTGCCAGGAAACAGCGAAGGCCGAACAGGAGGAGGAAGGGTGGGGGGTGGGAAAGCATGTCTTGCTGGTTACCAGGTACTCTTTCTCCTGCTGGGAGCTCTCTGAATCTGTTCTCCTGTACTCCCTGTACATACTCCGACAGGAGTCTAAAATGGTGGATCTGTGCTGAATTTGCTGATAGGGGACCTCCGCTGATGACTCTCCTCGCTCTCTGTTCTCTGTGAGTTTCTTATTCCATTTGGTGCTTGGTTGAGTTCTTTATCGCTTCATTTGATGCTTAGGGTTCCAGGATTGACATTCGTCTCTGTTTTACTTAGTTTTTTGGGTCTTTGCTGTGGCGGGATGGCATGGTGCTTCTGTCTATAGCATCGTGTTGGCTCCGCCCCCTTGGTAAAGTCTTTTAATGAACCAAAATTTTTTTTTTTATTGTGCTTTAGGTGAAAGTTTACAGAGTAAATTAGTTTTCCATTTGATAGTTTGTACATAAAGTGTTTCAGGACCTTGGTTTCATCCCCCACAATGTGTCAGCACTCTGCCTATTTCCACAGTGGTTTCCCTATTTTCTTTCATCCTGATTATCTACCCCTTCCTTCTCATCTTATAAGTGATTGTTCTAAGGAGTATGCTCTTCTCGGGTGTTATTTTTTGTCTTATATGCTTGTCTGTTGTTTGACTGGGAGATGGTCTCTAGGAATGGCTTCATTTCCAGGTCTGAAGGGTCTTAGGGCCATAATCTTAGGGGTTCCTCTAGTCTCTGTCAGACCAGGAAACCTGGACTTTTTGAACATAAGTTTTTAATTTTTATAAAGTCCCATTTATTTAGTTTGTCTTTTGCTGTTTGTGCTTTTTTTGTTATATTAGGTAATCCATTGTTGAAAGCTAGGCCTCACAGCATTGCCCCTGCTTGTTCTTCTAAGTAAGAATTTTATGGTTTACTTTGCTGTGCCCTATACTTTAAACAATACTAACTTATGTCAAAACTTTCTTGAAGTAGAAAAACTATAATTAATATCACAGTATATTGCATTTATTTAGGAATTTTAAAGAATATTAAGGAAAGTAAAAGACAGGAGATGGAAGGGAATGCCAGATATTTTACATGACTGTTTCACTTTTTCCTCATATCAAACTTGTAAAATCAGTATTATTGGCTCCATTTAACAGATAAAGAAATGGATGCTCAGAGAAGCTATGTAACCTCCCTACTAATGTCATGAAACTAGAACATCAAGGAGTCAGAATTTGGATCCAAGTCCATAACACTAAAGCCTATATAACTTTCTACTGCACTTCTGAGTGTGTTGGGTTTGTTTTTTAATTTTTTCCCAACTTACTCTGAAAACTTTCAAACCTATAAGAAGGTTGAAAGAATAGTTAAACACCATGTTCTGTATACCTAAATTTACCAGTGGTAACGTTTGCTTTTTCTGTCTCTCTAAATATATTGCTAAACTATTTGAAAGAAAGTTGCAGACAAGATCACCCCTAGATTCTCCAGCAAGTGTCTCCTGATGAATAAGAACATTCTACTTAATATGATTACTATTATTACGTTAAAGAAAATTTTAACATTGATACAATGATGTTATCTAATATACAGACAAAATTAAATTTCCTCTGATTATCCCAATAATGTCCTTTGTGACTCTTTTTGTTGGCTCCGTGATCTGATCAAGAAGCATGACTGGCGTTTGACTGTCATCGTATCTCTGTAGTATTCCTTAATCTGTAGTCCTCCCGCTTTTTTTTTTTTCCCCTTTCAAGACATTAACATTATTTAAACTAAATATAATGCAGTTATAAATTATATTACTACACTGTACACAGAATGATGGCTACCTTTTATATGGACCCTATGATCTGGTCTCTGCTTCCCTTCTGATGTTATCTCCTACTGTTTTGCCCCTTTCTCACTCTACTCTAGTCACACTGGCCTCCTGCTATACCTGCAACATGACAAGCACAAGTATGCCTCAGGGACTTTGCACTTGCTTTCCCACTGCCTGTCACGCCCTTCCTCCACATTTCTTCCTTAACTACCTACAGATCTCAGCTCTAATGTTAACTTACCGAAAAGGTCTTCTTTGATTGCTTCATATAAAATAACATTCCCCATCACTCTTCATCCCTCTAAACCTTGCTTTATTTTTCTTCATAGCACTTGTTACCATGTAACATTATGTATTTTATTAATTTATTATCTTTGTCTGCTAAAAAGTAAGCTTAAGGATAGGGATTTTGTTTTGCTCACTACTGCGTCCATAACACGTAAAACAGTGCCTGGCACTTAGTAGGTGATCAGTAAATACTTGTTAAACAAATAAATAAATAGCCTCCATCTTGGTAAATATGCTAATAAATGTATATTTTTTTTCTTTTTAAATGCTTTTTACTATCTTAATAAAAAAAAATAAAATGAATTAGTGATATGAATAAAAGAGGCAATAGTAGTTTTATGGCCTTACCTGGTATTAAAAAAATAGAGGCAGGTTAGGTTTTTGGGAGGAGGAAAATAATTATATTTTCTTATGTCTTGAAATTAATAAATATGCTTCTTGGATTGAGAGCTTTTATTGTCCTATTCCCAGCCACTTAACATAAACTTCTCTCTTTTCTAGGAGGATGCCCGGGATATGGATGCCTACACTCTGGCCAAGTCCTACTTTGATGTTAAAGAATATGATCGAGCAGCACATTTCCTACATGGCTGCAATAGCAAGAAGGCCTATTTCCTATACATGTATTCCAGATACCTGGTGAGGGCCATTTTAAGATTTTACTCTACCTTCAGTGAAGCATCCATATTTAGAACCAAATGGAAAAATTTTACTCCTTTAAATAGCTTAACAATGGACCATTTAGTGAATGTACTTAAAAAGATATCAAGTAAAGTATAAAAAATGACAATGTAGAAGAAAATATTAAAAGATCGATAGTATCTATTATTGATAAAGGTATGGGGCATTTGACCTTCTGTTTAGGAATAGGAGCCCTGGTGATGCAGTGGTTAAGAGCTATGGCTGCTAACAAAAAGGTCGGCAATTTGGATCCACCAGCCGCTCCTTGAAAACCGCATGGGGCAGTTTTCCTCTGACTTTTAGGATTGCTGAGTCAGAATCGACTCAACGGGAACAGGTTTGTTTTTTTTTGTTGGTTTAGGAATGAGTTTGTATAGCCTTTTTAGAAGTCGATTTTGGCAGATTATGTCAGTTGGAAATATTGCAACCAAACAATTCTAACTTTAAGGACCCTGTCCAATAGAAATGCTCACATATGCGCACAAAGATCTACGCGGAAGGTTATTCATTGGATTATTTTTAGTAATAGCCAAAAAATATCGGCAACCTAAATATCATTAGTGAAGAAGTGGTTAAAGTATGGTAGCGAATACTTGCTGGTGTGAAGGGAGTGAGCATGTTGTGTATACATAAAGAAACCTTGGAAGGTTAGTATCTTAGTCATCTAGTGCTGCTATAACAGAAATACCACAAGTGGATAGCTTTTAACAAAGAGAAGTGTGTTCTCTCACAGTCTAGTAGGCTACAAGTCCAAATTCAGGGTGCCAGCTCCAGGGTAAGGCCTTCTCTCTCCGTTGGCTCCAGAGGAAGGTCCTTGTCACCAGTCTTCCCTTGGTCTGGGAGAATCTCAGCGCTGGAACCTCAGGTCCAAAGGACGCACTCTGCTCCTGGTGCTGCTTTCTTGGTGGTATGAGGTCTCCATGTCTCTCTACTCGCTTCTCTGTTTTATATCTCAAAAGAGATTGGCTTAAGACACTATACTAATCTTTCAGACATCATCAGTATAACTGCCGCTAATCCATCGTTATTACTTCATAATGATAGCATTTACAACACCTGGGGAGATCACATCAGATGATGAAATGGTAGGCAATCATGCAATACTGGGAATCATGACCTAGCCAAGTTGACAGGTATTTTGGGGGGCACAGTTCAATCCATGACAGTTAGTTATGGATGGTGAGGATAGGAACTAGATAAATGAAGGGAAGGATGAGAAATTTTCACTGTATAAATTTTTATACTTTTCGGGTTTTGAATCATTGTATTGCCTATTCAAAAATTAAATTATAAAAATAAAAAAAAGGCACAGATCTGTATATATGGAGGTGACGCTATAGAACAGAATAAAACTGCCCCATAGGGTTCGAAGCCTGTAAATCTTTACTGAAGCAGCTTGCCACCTCTTTCTTCTGCAGAATGGCTGGTGGATCTGCGCTGACATTTTGATTAGCAGCCAACTGCTTAACCACTGCGCCACCAGGGCTCCTTAAATATGATCCTGCGAAATTTTAAGTGTAGATACGTGTATTTACATATGCATAGGTAAATACATCATAAAAAGTGTGGAAGCATGTAATTTTCAGTTGTTACCTTTCGAGAGGAAAAGAGATTGATGAGAGAAGGAGTCAAGGGGGCTTTGACCTTCTATTCCATAGTTTTCTATATCATTTACATTTATACCAGAATGTATTCTTTTTCTTTTCTTAATAATGCTTAATGAAAGTTTGCACAACAAATTAGGTTCCCATTTGACAATTTCTGTGCATATTGTTCAATGACATTAGTTATATTTTTCACAATGTGTCAACATTCTCTTTAATTGTGTTCTGGTTGATCTGTTTCCAGTACTCTAATTTCCAGAATGTATTCTTACGTATTTTTTTTTTTAAGCAATTTAAAAGGCAACAACTTTAAAAATGCTTCGCAATGTGTGGAAAATGTGAAGAAGTCTCAGGAATGAGCAATAGGATGATTAGTAACAATCTGATCATTTGCTTCAGGTTTACAAGTTTCTTCATGCCTGAGAGTTGATATTACTGTTTCAGAATTAAGTTAGAAAGTTGGGTCTAACGTCCAGTTGATTTTTAAATTTATAAACTCAGTGATCATTTTGTTCATAGTATATTTGTTATTTTTGTTTCATAGCTATTAAAATTATGGATGTAAGGGATAATGAAAGTAAAATAATTTAATACTGTATGGCACAGTTTGTGTTCATCTACTAACTGAATGGCTGGCGGTTTGAATTCACCCAGTAATGCCTCGAAATAAAGGCCTGGTGATTTAATTGTGTAAGATTACAGGCATTGACAACCCTATGAAGTGCAGTTCTACTCTGACACTCATGACGTTGCCATGAGTTTTTTATCTGAATAATTGAAGTATAATTTATTATTTTATTTTGGAACATTATGAATTATGAATATATTTTCCTACTTTTTTCTTAATTATCTGTCTATACAAATTGCTTTTTAAAAAAAAATTCATGTATTTCTTTCCATGTATTAGCGTAGTCAGTGACTGTTGAGTACAGTAGCTTCTTGTGGTTATAGACTTTGTTGAATTCATCTACTATACTCTAAAAGCTTAATCATTCATTTCTTTCTTAGGCATTAAGTACTAGATATGCCGATTGCTGTTTGGGTGTGTTGCTCCTTGACCTTCTGAATGGATGGAGATAGGGAATATAAATACATGTATACTGTGCTTATATATATGCTTGTATGCTTACATCTATATTTAATTCTGTATCTATATATTAAAAGTCATGAGTTCACAATGATCTCTCTAATTCTAATCCAGCATCACAAGGTTAATTCTAGCTTTTTTCTTTCCCATGTTTGTAATTTCTTTTTCTAACGAGAAGCTTGGTTGCCGTTATCCTTAACATGTTTACTACTCAGTCCCCTTGTATATAACCAATCTCCATCTCTGCTGCTGTTACACTCCCCCACACCCCAATGTGGTTGTCTTCCTTACCTCACTTGCCAGGCCCATCTCTTTGTGGGATGCATTCCGTTTCCTGTTTGACCTCAACACCCTGTGCCATGTTGCCCTCCTCTCTCAACATGGACTCTTTCTTTACACCACTTGGACTCTATGACATCTTGCTCTGGGATACTGCTGCTCCCCATCCCTCTGTGTCCCCCACTCATCTGTGCAGATGCCTACTTTGCTTTGTTCTGCCTAATGGTTTTAAGAGTAAGTTATTCTACATGATTTGTTTAAGTCCTAGAAAATTTTCTGATAACTATTATATTTTACTGTGAATACTTTCCCTATGCATCTTACATTTTTGACATTGAAATGGGATTATTTGGAACCAGCTGATAGTTTTTCTGTATGGAGTTAAGTACTCCTCATGGCTCTGTTTAATTAAGTAAGAGGTTGTCGTTTAGTTAATGTAAAATGTGAGCTTTAAGGAAGATATTTTGAAATTGTGAGATTTTAAAAATTACTTTTTTACATGTAATCTTTATTTGTGGTGTTGTTGTTGTTAGGTGCCATTGAGTTGGTTCTGACTCATACCGACCCTATGTACAATAGAATGAAACACTGCTCAGTCCTGTGCCATCCTTATGCTTGCGAGCCCGTATTTGTGTAGAAGCACTAATTTGGAAAAAGTTACAGCAGAAAAAGAAGGAGCATTTGCTTAAGTTTGGGAGAAAAACTTGAAGATCTTTAGGGAGAGTCTATAAAAAGTTAAAAAAGAAATCAAGCCTGAATATTTACTTTTTAACTTCTTATTTGAAAATAATTTCATACTGTCAGAAAAGTTCTGAGACTAAGAATAGTACAAAGAACACCCTTGTACCTTTTATCCAGATTCACCTTTTGTGAACATTTATACCATTTGCTTTTATCATTTCTCTCTCTCTCTTTGTACACACATTTGTAGAAATACAGTATTTTTTTTCTCTGAACCATTTGAGAGTAAGTTCCAGATAACATGGCACTTTACCCCTAAATGCTTCGATCTATGTTTCCTTAGAATAAGAATATTCTATTAAATAATCACAGTATAGTCATCAGCTTCAGTACATTTAACATTGATACCGTACTTCAGTTTACCATTGAATTCCAGTTTTGTTAATTGGCCCAACAGTGTCTTCTATAGCATTTTTCCTCTCTAGTACAATACTGAATTAGGACTTGAATTTAGTTGTCATGTCTCTAATCTCCTCTAATCTGGAACATTTCCAGAGCCCTTTTTTTTTTTTTTGGTCTTTTATGACATTGACAGTTTTCAAAGCTTACAGTCCTCCCTCCCACTTTCTTTTTAAAAATAGAACATTCTTCATTTTGGGTATTTCCTAGTGATTTTATTCACGTTATACGTACATGGCCAGAATAGTATGTAAGTGGTATGTCCTTCTCAGGGCATTGCGTTAGTAATACATGTTGTCCATCAGCTCCTCATTGCCAATGATAATTTTGATCACCCAGTCAAGATGTTGTCTGTTTTCTCCATTGTGTAGTTACTGTTATTTCCCTTGCAGTTGATAAGCAATCCATCAGGATATACTTTAAGACCGTACAAACATCCCGTTCCTCATAAAAATTTCCCTTTAGATATAATATCCATTGTTTATACCTGCCTGAAGCACTCTTTATTATGATACTGCAAAATGATGATTTTCCAACTATAGCACTTTCTCCACGTTTACTAGTCAACACTTGGCATTCTATTCTACATAAGAGCCTTACCTTCCTTCCATTTATTTATCTCTTTATTCAGTGTCAGTGTAGACTCATGGATTCCTTTTTTTTCTTTTTTAATTGTTTATAATTCATTACTGTACCTAATTATTTTGGTGCTCAGATTGTCCAAGATTTGGCCAGTGGGAACCCCTGAATAGTTATTTAAAATTAGTAACCAAAAGCAGATACCATTTTGGTTGGACTTGGACTTCAAGGGTAGGATCTGTCTGCTAGTTTTACAATGTTTCAGAACACGCTGAAAAAAGACCTATTTGTTGGTTTTCTCTTACAGTCTGGAGAGAAGAAGAAGGATGATGAAACAGTTGATAGCCTAGGTATGAAGTTCTTTCTCTTACCTTTTGGAATAAAGGATGGGTTGCAAACTCAAATGCCAGTAGGAGCCAGGCAGACAATGTAAATGTGTGAAGTGGGCGAAGGAGGACTTTGCAATCTGCAGAGCACATGCTTCATCTTGGCAGGCTGTCACTCATCTCTGGCTGACAGCTGCCTTGTGGGAATGTGGGCCTGGTGTTGTCAGGGCTTTCTTCCCTCAGCCCTACCCTGTCCTCCGCAACCTGAAGCTGGGAATTCAGATTTTTAGTTGAAACTTCTGATTTTTAAATGTTGATAACTAATTCAAAATTTTATTAAAAATTGTGTGGGCCTCTACCACCAATGACCGCCCTGATAGGGAACACAACAGAGAGTCCCTGATGGAGCATGAGAAAAGTGGGGTGCAGAACTCAAATGCTAGTAAAAAGACCAGACTTAATGGTCTGACTGAGACTGGAGGAACCCCAGAAAGCATGGCTCCTGGCCTCTCTGTTAACGCAGAACTAAAACAATTCCCAAGGCCAACTCTTCAGACAAAGATTGGACTGGACTATGGGACATAAAGTTATAGTAGTGAAGAGTGTGCTTCTTAGCTTAAGTAAATACATGAGACTAAATGGGCAGCTTCTGTCTGGAGGTGAGATGAGAAGGTAGAGAGGATTAGGAGCTGGTTGAATGGACACGGGAAATCGGGTGGAAAGGAGGAGTGTACTGTCACAGTATAGGGAGAGCAGTTAGGGTCACATAGCAATGTATGTATAAATTTTTGTATGAGAGACTAACTTGAATTGTAAACTTTCACGTAAACTACAACAACTTAAAAAATAAAAAAAAACTGTGGGCCTAATAAAGTACAACTGTAGACCAAGTACCAGTTTGTGATTTCTGGAATAAAGTAAATGGATTGTGTAAGATATCACTGGCCACTTTTGAGTGTTTGCTAGAGGTTCCACATGTAACTTTGGTTGATGCTTAAGGGAAAATTGAGGCCTATGAAAATGAAGACCAGCAGCCTTCTCTTATATCAGAGACTTTGTTTCTTTCTTAGGTCCCCTGGAGAAAGGACAAGTGAAAAATGAGGCTCTTAGAGAACTCAGAGTAGAGCTCAGTAAAAAACACCAGGCTCGGGAACTTGATGGATTTGGCCTTTATCTGTAAGCATTGCAATCATTTGGAACTTTTTATAATATATTCTCCTGAGTAGATGGGAAATGTTATAAGGTGTTAATTTCTCCAGCAGTTGTTTCCTTTCCTAGGTATGGTGTGGTGCTTCGAAAACTGGACTTGGTGAAAGAGGCCATTGATGTGTTTGTGGAGGCTACTCATGTTTTGCCTTTGCACTGGGGAGCCTGGCTAGAACTCTGTAACCTGATCACAGACAAAGAGATGGTAAATTGAGATGAGCTAAGTGAAAAACCCTCTGGTCCAAGTCTTATGTAATTCTGTAATAAGAGGGTTAGGGGAGAGAGTTTAGCTAAACTTTTGACTATAGCTAGTTTTCTGCTGCTGCTTATCTATTTCACTCATTTGGAACTTAGGTTTTCAAATGCCTAGCTTTTGTTCAGTAGTTGCTGTTGGATTTGCATCCAGTTGTATTAGTATTTTTTTTTTTATATTCATGTTTTTACATTAAAGTTTTACTGTAACTTGGTTTATAGACTAAATGCTATTACAGTTTCTCCACTAATTCCAAAGATGCTGTAGGAGAGGTTTCTCTGATACCAAGGATTGTATTAAAAACATTTTTCAGGTCTCTTCTGAGCTGTCATGGGATTCCATAAAGATATGGAGATTTATTTTTTAATGAATTTGCTTTATAAACTACAATCATTAGTTATTATTAGAGGACATTGTAGAGTTTATTCTGTCGTTCTTTAGTAGTTCAATGGATACAACAACACACTTCCTTTTGTTGGTTCTGAAGACTCAAAGGCTGGTTGATTCGCCCGATAATGATACATTCTAATAACTACTAAACCTGTTTCTGAAATCTTATCTTGGTTTACTTGTATTCATCTATCTCTAATTGACTACTAGACTTTCATTGAAAGCCTTGTTGTATTACTGAACTCAAAGTATGCAAAACCAGATTTCTTACCTTGCTTACCTAATTCTCCTTCTTCCTTTGAACTTGATAGGCTCTTTGACTAGCATCACTATTTCTTAAGACACCCAGTCTTGACATGTCAGAGTTCTATTTGTCTCTACCGTCTTATCTTCTTTTATTTAGTCAGTCACAAGACATTGCCATGGTTACTTTCTTGTATGCATCTCTGTCCCTCAGTTTCATTTGCGGTCTCGGTTATCATCTCAAATTTGGATTACTTATATAAGCTTTCTCATTTTCACACTGCCATTTCCAAGCCATCCTGCATACTGTTTTCAAACTTATTCTTAAAACACTCATGTAATCATGTCATTCTCTTTCCAAAATTTTGTATTGGTTTCCTGTTGCATCCTATTTCCAAATATACCATAGGACCCACCCTACTTGTTCAGTCTTATTTTTCTGTTACTTCTCAGCACACAGCCTCCCCTCGAACCAGGCTGGTTTCCTCATCATAGTGCCCTCACACTCATCATATTTATTTTACCTCTACTTATGTTGTTGCCCTTGCCAAGGATGTTGTCTTCTTTCTCTTCCCCTCCCTTTATTCTATTTAAATTCTACCTATCCTCCAAGACTCACCTCAAATCCCATCTTTTCTTTGAAGTCTTCCCTAACCAGGTCATTTTCCCCTATTAGGCTTTTAAGTCATATTCCTCAATTTCAGCACTTACTTGAACTGTCCTGTGTTCATTATTAGGTGCTCTAATACAATTTGGATGATAAATTCCTTGAGGCAATAAAGATAGTTCCTTGGTGTTCATTTGGGAGAGAGGTCAAAGTATATTAAGTGTGTCTCTCTCTTACTGCCAGCTGAAGTTCCTGTCTTTGCCAGACACCTGGATGAAAGAGTTTTTTCTGGCTCATATATACACAGAGTTGCAGTTGATAGAAGAGGCCCTGCAGAAGTATCAGAATCTCATTGATGTGGGTTTCTCTAAGAGCTCGTATATTGTTTCACAAATTGCAGTTGCCTATCACAATATCAGAGGTGAGTGAATAAGGGCAATGGAATACCAACAAACCCTGAAACGTGCACTGCGTTGTTTTCTGAACTTTATCTCCTTTCTGCAGATATCGACAAAGCCCTCTCAATTTTTAATGAGCTAAGAAAACAAGATCCTTACAGAATTGAAAATATGGACACATTCTCCAACCTTCTTTATGTCAGGGTGAGCTGCTTCTCTTGCTTGGACTTGACTAAGCCCTTTTGTGTTTTAATCTCCTAGGTTGAATTGTCACCCAGCTATGAGAAAAATAATTTAGAAGGTTCTTTTTTCATGCTTAGATCATCTTTCTCTTTTTTTTAGAGTATGAAATCGGAGTTGAGTTATTTGGCTCATAACCTCTGTGAGATTGATAAATATCGTGTAGAAACGTGCTGTGTAATTGGTAAGAGTTACTACATTTATCTTTATTGTAAAGATTTATCTTTATTGTAACTAACATACTGTAAAAATAATAACAATATAAGAGTGTCAAAACTAACAAAATTATATACCATAGAACTCCAAAGTTCAGTGTAATCCTACCCCCAAGATTGTTTGGTGAACATGACTCCAGTGTATTTTTCTGTGTGAATACTAAAAATGTGTGTGTGTATGTGTGTGTGTGTTTGTGTGTGTAGTTTGCTTGCAAAAGCTAAATCATTATACATTCCACTTTATAGCTTCCTTTTTTAAATTTTTTTATTTAACAATATATCTTGGCCATCTTTCCATGTTAGTACATCTAGGTGTTATTATATAGATGTACCATCATTTTTATTTAATCATTTCCTGTTATGTAAGTTGTGGCTAGTGTTTGTTAATACAGAAATTGCTGCAAGAAACATCTTCATACATGTACATTTATTTTTGCCTACTTATGCAACTATTTCTGTATAATAAGTTTCTAGCAGTGAAAGGCTGAGTCAAAGATGTATATGTTTAAAACTTCAACTAAAAAATTTGTAAGAATTTGCAATCCTATAAAAAGAGATGAGAGTGCTTGTTTCCCTATATCGGGTTTTCTCAACCTTGGCACTGTTGACATTTTGAGCTGGATAATTTTTTTTTGTGGTGGGGAAGGCTGTCCTGTGCATTATATATTAGTAGTATCCCTAACCTCTACCTTTAGACGCCAGTAACCCTCTACCCCAGGTTGTGACAACCAAAAATGTTTTCAGACATTGCTAAATGTCTTCTGAGGGTAGAATCACCTCCAGTTGAGAACCACTGACCTATATTCTTGGCCACACTATGTGGCCTAATAATTGGTTGACATAGACAGATTAATGACCTCTTCTGGATAAAAATGAGCTTGATTGGTTGTGATTGAAAGCCTAGATTCCCTGGAGATGAAAGGAAAATACTGGTTCTTGGGTCTTTCATGGCACTATTTTAGAATCATACATTTGTACCTTTCTAGGTCAGGATATTGTTAATAAACTGATGGAATTTCAATTCATCATTCCTTCAATAAGTATTTCCAGCCCTTGAGGAAGTTGTGGTCTACTATGAGAAGTAAGCATTAATAAAAATGTAGTAAGTCCTATGGGAACATAGGTAAGGGAAGGAACAAATATATCAGGGCATTATGAATAAACCATAAAGTCCATCAAGGTGAGGGTGAAACTCCAATTTGCTCACAAAACACCTGCTGATCATCTTCTGTGTACCAGGCACTGTGCTTTGTATTGCAGTACCTACCCTAATTGCCTTTTGAGGAAGACCAATAAAAAAAACTGTAATTCAGTGGGTTGAATGTTATAATTAAAGTAAACAGAGAGTGCTGAGGGACACATAGGAAAGGTATCTAGTCCAGTCTGAGATTAAGAAAGACTTCTTGGAGAAGGTAATACTTAAAAGATGAACAGGCGTGAAAGAGTTCAAGAAGGAAGGTGAAGGATGACCCGGGGAAGGGCATCGCAGTGCAGAGGCATTGAGTGTGAAACAGACAGTATGCTTGAAATACAGTTCATTGTGCCTGAAGCATGGTGTGGGAGGTAGCAATGTAAATAAACGGCAAGATATTAAAGAGCAAGACCAGAGATAGGCAGACCAGCTAAGAGGCTGTTGCAATAATTCAGTCTAGGAATGATAAGAGCCTAAACTGAGGTATTGACAGGAGAAATGGAGAGAGGAGTATGGATTTAGAAGCTGTTTAGGAAGTAGATCCAATAGGAGTTGGTCACTGGGTAACCAGATTGATAACAGTGCCCTCTACATGAATAAAGGAAATAGAGATGGGGAGATAATGAACAGTTCATTTTTTAACCTATTGACTTATAGCCACTTAAAATCAAAGAAGACACATATGAAGAGTAATTTGCAGCTTAATTTAGGACTTACTTGTTTTTTAAAGAATCATTTCAAGTGAACTCCTTAATGAACTGTTTTATCCTTAGTGCCCAGCAAAATTCCTGGCATATAGTCAATAAATGTTGATCTCAGCCCACCTACCTTAGAAATTAGAGGGCAGCGATGGTTCAGTGGTAGAATTCTTGCCTTCCATGCAGGAGACCCAAGTTTGATTCCTGGCCAATGCACCTCAAGTGCAGCCACCACTCGTCTGTCAGTGAAGGCTTGTGAGTTGCTGTGATGCTGAACAGTCTTCAGTGGAGCTTCCAGACTAAGACTGACTAGCAAGAAAGGCTTGGTGATCTTCTGAAAATCAGCCAATGAAAACCGTATGGATCACAATAGTCCAATCCTGTTGTGCATGGTGTCACCATGAGTTGGGAGCTGACTTGATGGCAGCTGACATCAGCACCTTAAAAATTAAGAGCATGGCATGGGTAGGTAGACTCAACATTGTGAAAATGTCAATTCTACCCACAGCGATCTACAGATACAATGCAATCCCGATCCAGATTCTGCCAGCATTTTTTAATGAGATGGAGAAACAAATCGCCAACATCATATGGAAAGGGAAGAGGCCCCGAATAAGCTGATTTTAGAACCTATTCTACTGCCACGGTGGTCAAAACAGCCTGGTACTGGTACAACAACAGATACATAGACCAATGGAACAGAATTGAGCATCCAGACATAAATTCATCCACCTATGAGCAGCTGATATTTGACAAAGGCCCAAAGTCCGTTAATTGGGGAAAAGACAGTCTCTTTAACAAACGGTGCTGGCATAACTGGATATCCATCTGCAAAAAACTGAAACAAGACCCATACCTCACACCATGCACAAAAACTAACTCAAAATGGATCAAAGACTTAAATATAAAATTGAAAACGATAAAGATCATTGAAGAAAAAATAGGGACAATGCTAGGAGCCCTAATACATGGCATAAACAGAATACGAACCATAAGTAACAATGCACAAGCACCAGAAGAGAGACTAGATAACTGGGAGCTCCTAAAAATCAAACACTTATGCTCATCAAAAGACTTCACCAAAAGAGTAAAAAGACAACCTACAGACCAGGAAAAAAATTTTCACTATGACAAATCTGATCAGCATCTAATGTATAAAATCTACAAGATACTGCAAAACCTCAACAACAAAAGACATATAACCCAATTAAAAAATGGGCAAAGGATATGAACAGGCACTTTGCCAAAGATATTCAGGTGGCTAACAGACACATGAAGAAATGCTGACAATCATTAGCCATTAGAGAAATGCAGATCAAAACTACAAGGAGATATCATCTCACCCCAACAAGGCTAGCATTAATCCAAAAACACAAAATAGTAAATGCTGGAGAGGTTATGGAGAGACTGGAACACTTATACACTGTTGGTGGGAATGTAAAATGGTACAACCACTTTGGAAATATATGTGGCACTTCCTTAAAAAGCTGGAAATAGAAGTACCATATCATCCAGCTATCCCGCTCCTTGGAATATATCCTAGAGAAATAAGAGCTGTCACATGAATAGATACATGCATGCCCATGTTCACTACAGCACTGTTCACATAGCAAAAAGATGGAAACAACCTAGGAGCCCATCAATGGCTGAATGGATAAATTATGGTATATCCACACAATGGAATACTATGCAACAATAAAGAACAACAATGAAGCCGTGAAACATAACATGGAAGAATCTGGAGGTCATTATGCTGAGTGAATTTAGTCAGTCACAGAAGGACAAATATTGTGTAAGACCACTATTATAAGAACTCAAGAAAAGGTTTAAACAGAGAAGAAAACATTCTTTGATGGTTACGAGGGTGGGGAGGGAGGGTGAGGGTTATTTACTAACTATATAGTAGATAAGAATTATCTTAGGTGAAGGGAAGGACAGTACACACTACAGGGGAAGTCAGCATGACTGGACTAAACCAAAGCTAAGAAGTTCCCTGAATGCAATCAAACACTTTGAGGAACAGAATAGCTGGGGTAGGGGTCTGGGGACCATGCTTTCAGGGGACATCGAGGTCAATTGGCATAACAAAGCTTATTAAGAAAACGTTCTGCATCCTACTCTGGTGAGTGGCATCTGCTAGCGGCCATCTAAGATGTATCAATTGGTCCAACCACCTGGAGTAAAGGAGAATGAAGAACACCAAAGACACAAGGAAAGTATTAGCCCAAGAGACAGAAAGGGCTACATAAACCAGAGACTTCATCAGCCTGAGACCAGAAGAACTAGATGGTGCCCAGCTACCACCAGTTACCGCCCTGACAGGGAACACAACAGAGAGTCCCTGGGGTGCAGAACTCAAATAGTAAGAAGACCAGACTTAATGTTCTGACCGAGACTGGAGGATCCCTGGAAAGCATGGCCCCGAGATTCTCTACCAGCCCAGAACTAAAACAATTTCCGAGGGCCAACTCTTCAGACGGGATTAGATTGGACTGTGGGACATAAAGTGATACTCGTGAGGAGTGTGCCTCTTAGCTCAAGTAGGTACAAGAGACTAAACGGACAGCTTCTGTCCGGAGGTGAGATGGGAAGTGAGAGAGGGTTAGGAGCTGGTTGAATGGACATGGGGAATCGGGTGGAAAGGAGGAGTGTGCTGTCACGGTATGGGGAGAGCAATTAGGGTCACATAGCTATGTATAAATTTTTGTATGGGTGACTAACTTGAAATGTAAACTTCATTTAAACTACAAGAATAAAAAAATTAAGAGCATGGAACATTAGGTATGACAAAAAATATACTTCAACTTTTGCACTAGAGCTAGTTCAGAGGAAGTGAGAAAGAAGGATAGAGAAGAAAACCTGAGACCTTAGGGAGAATGAGACAACTTTAGAGTTTGGCAGGAATCTCCCACTTGTTTAGTTTTTGCTTCTGCTTTCTTGTTGTGATGTGGATTACTTCGTTTTGTACCATTTCAGATGTTCAATCTCTCGGAGAGGCAACATTTTAATGTGTATATATATATATTTTTTTTTCTTTTTTCTGAAACAGCATATGCTGTAGTATAACATAGTAGTTAAGAGCTTGGACTCCGGCGCCAAACTGCCCAGGTTTGAATCCCAGTTCAGCTAACTGTCTGTGTGACTTTGGATAAGTCACCTGACCTCTCTATGTTGTAGCTTCCGTATCCTTAATGTGAGAATAATAGTAGAACGTACCTCATGCAGTTGTTGGGATAAATTAATACATATAAAGCACTTACAACATTGTAATCATTGAATACACTTCTGATCCAACTGGTCAAAATATTTTACCTACTTATCTTTGCCCAGAACTTGCCTGTCTGGCTTCTTTAACATCTCCTTTGCCATCCTGACTCTTCTAGCAGCTAGGACTTACCCTTTCTACCACTACCTCACTTCCTTTCCTACTGTGTTAGAAAGGTTGACTTTTGGGCATTCTGCCTAGAGTCTGCTCTCTTCTATCTCTAAGGATTGTCTGAGTCAGTGGCAGAAGCACTGATATCCTTGTATAGGACATAAAGCCCTGCATCTTGCTTTTTTCTAGATGCACATGGAATTGAATTTGAGCTTTAATGATCAGGTAGGGGATACAGACAGTTGATATAGATAATTGCTCCTGAATCAAGGAAAAAGCTATATCTAGAGAGATTTAAAAGAAAAATATGTGGAGGTTTTATCACTTGGTTGTTTTTACTAAAAATAGAATTGTATTATACAATTTCTCTGTAGTTTGCTTTTTCACTGGATAGTATATCATCATCTCTACAAGTTAACATATATACATCTGAATCCATGTTTTTATCTAGTTTATGTGTATACAGTTCACACATAAAAGGGATATTTTTAAGTGTGAGTTTCTTTTCTTTTTCCTGCATCCCTTCCCCTTTATTTGTGTTAACATGTTCCCATACCATATACCAAAACCAAAACCAAACCCATTGCTATCAAGTTGATTCTGACTCAGGCGACCCTATAGGACAGAGTAGAACTGCCTCATAGGGTTTCCAAGGAGCAGCTGGTGGATTTGAACTGCCTACCTTTTGGTTAGCAGCTGAGCTCTTAACCACTGTGCCACCAGTGTTCTGTACTGGATATATATATACATACACATACACACACACTCCTCACTTATTGACATGGTTAGGTTCCAAAGACCAGGTCATTATGTGAAAATTGGTGTTATGCAAAAATGGAGGATGACCACATCAGATCACAAAAATGGAAGATGACTGCATCGTTACATAACTGCCAAACCACTGAGAATCATTGCCCAGCCAAGTTGACACATAACCTTAACCATCACAGCCAGTGTTACTCTCGCCTTGCATCTCAGTGTTCATTACTGCTAGACATATGTTGTTAATGTGCAAAATAGTCGTATAGATTTTTTACTGTTGCAAATGTGAAATATCAGATAACAAGATAGTTGATAAGTGAGGAGTAGGTGTATACAGATGCAGGGTTTAATGGCTGTTTGCTTTACAAAAAAAGGATTGTATTATATACATTTCTCTGCATTTTACTTTTCTCAACAATAGCTTCTGAAAACCCCTCATAGTCTTTGTATAGCTGTAATTCATTTTTCCTTTCTTAAACAGCTTTATAGTGGTACAATTTACATACCATACAAATTACATACCATTCACCCATTTTAAGTTTACAATTCAATGAATTTTCATAAATTTATACAGTTGTTCATCCATCACCATAATCTAGTTTAGAACACTCCAGTCACCCCCAGAAAGTTCCCTTATGTCCTGCTTTTATCCCCCAACCCCAGGCAACCACTAATCTGCCTTCTATCTCTATAGTTTCTAGAAATTTCATATAAATGAGATCTTGGCAATATATAATCTTATTTTCTGGCTTCTTCCACTTTGGCATAGTGTTTTTGAGGTTCATCCATATTGTAGCATGTATGAATAGTTCTTTTTATGGCTGAGTAGTATTCCATTGTTTGGATATACCATGTTTTATTTATCCATTTGCCAGCTGTTGTAAGACAGATGGCTTTTATACTCTTCGAATAAAATCTTTCACAGGAGCCTAAAAATTTTCACTCTATCCTTTCAGACTGATGATAATAGAACTGCTTTGATTCTTATGGAAGAGGGGAGCTCAGAGCTTTACCTTTTTAGCCCTTGAGGTACTTTCTTAAAAACCTAGGCTTCAAGGAATATAGCTTGAAAACCACCAATCTAAAAAAAACCACCAATCTAAAAGCATGGTCTAGATATTTCCTACCCTTTTTTAAGAAAATGTGTATGTAAATTCTATATCCTAATGAAATAAATTGAAGAAAAATTTAGTGTTTGCTAAAACTTTTTTTTTTTTTTTAAGTCAGAATGTGTGATAAATATATTTCCTAAGGGATGATGATATTTCCCATGCGTCCAAGTTGGCTTTTCTGCCAGGACTATAAAGGGAATGGATTATGATTTCATGCCCACTTGGTGGAACACTGTCCATTTTAGTGGACTTCTATTTTTACCTTCGTAGTTATTCACATTTTTTTCTTTTTTACCCAGGGAATTATTATAGTTTGCGTTCTCAGCATGAGAAAGCAGCCTTGTATTTCCAGAGAGCCCTGAAGTTGAATCCTCGGTATCTTGGGGCCTGGACACTGATGGGACATGAGTACATGGAGATGAAGAACACATCTGCTGCTATCCAGGCTTATCGGTGAGCTTCTGGTTAAGGGGTGAGGTGAAGTAGATTGCTGTGATGTTAAGAGCCTCTGTTGAACCTGCAAGTTGCTAACTCTGATAGTACCTTCTGAACCAGTCTCTCTTTTCTATTTCTTAGACATGCCATTGAGGTCAACAAGCGGGACTACAGAGCGTGGTATGGCCTTGGGCAGACCTATGAAATCCTCAAGATGCCATTTTACTGCCTTTATTATTATAGACGGGCCCATCAGCTTCGGTAAGTTGTGTGTTGTGGAAAAGGCTGATAATTTTTTCTTTTTTCCTCTTTTGATAGCTGCTGAAGAATCACAGTGAATGGTTTTGAGTCTTGGATACCTAAGTTTAAACTTGCTATGTGTTGTTTGGTCATTTTTATTTACGGTATTCCACTAATATGTTAATAGGTTAATAGGATAATTGTGAACACAAAGCAATATGATTGTATGAAGCATTGGATGTGATGTTGGTTCCTCAAGGGAGGGGACTTTAGTTATTGATGGAGTCTCTGCTCATGCTCAGACTGCTGTTCTTCTTCTTTCTCAGGCCTAATGACTCTCGAATGTTGGTTGCTTTAGGAGAATGTTATGAGAAACTTAATCAACTAGTGGAAGCCAAAAAGGTACCTGAAATTGGGCCCTGGAGAATTGGAGTGAAGTCTGCTGTTTGGATGAAGGTTGAGCTATCTCTGCTCTAATTTTTTCTTCATTCTGATCTATCTGCATAGGAAAGTATGAATATTTATAGGTGCATAGGCTAAAAGCAAAGCTGGGCTGAAATCTTCAACGGGAATGTCATATGTCAATAGCCTCGACCTAATCTGCACTAGACAGAGCCCTGGTGGTGCAGTGGTTAAGAGTTCAGCTGCTAACCAAAAGGTGGGCAGTTGGAATCCACCAGCCGCTCCTTGGAAACCGTATGGGGCAGGTAGTTCTACTGTCTCCTGTAGGGTTGGTATCAGTTGGAACTGACTTGACGGCAACGGGTTTGGTTTGGTTTGATCAGCACTAGTGAAAACTGAATGGTTGCCCTTGTATTCTGCAAGTCTGGACTTCTGGGAAGGTTGTAGGGCCTGAGCCTTTATGTGATGAGTCATGGCACATGGAGCAATGGTCAGAGTGACCAGTTTTTTTCTTTGACAGTGTTATTGGAGAGCTTACGCCGTGGGAGATGTGGAGAAAATGGCTCTGGTGAAACTGGCAAAGTGAGTGAAAGGAGTGAAACACTATTAATATATCTATTGGCTTCTCTGGTGTGGTGGGTCTTGCATGTCCTAGAGCCTCCCATCCATCATCCTACATGAGTATGGCAGATGCAGCAGGGTTTATGAATATTGATCTGGGAATTTAGTCATCTAGACTCTAGAGAATGGCACTTCTCTTTGAAGGAGGAATTGCTTTCCTATTAGGCAAGGGATCAAGAATGAATTGAAATTAAAATTTAGAATTTCCATGTCAGGGCAGGCTAGAAAGGCTACTTTAAGTACTGATCAGCTCCTGATAAGGGCCAGGAAAATTAGGAATAGCTCAGAAATAGTAGGCAAAGAGGTTCTCAAATGCAATTTCATTCTTGCCAGTTCTTTTCTGGATTCTTAGAAACAACTCTGAGTTGCTTGGTATCTTTTCATCTCACTCTAGGTATTACAGAATTTTTGCAAAGGTGTGTTCTCCAACATGAGTATTTACTAACTCTCCCTCTATCACGAGTGCAGAGTAATGATTCTAAGCTTTAATGACAGTAACCATCACATCTGGGGGGCACTAGTAATGTGCTGATTCCCATTCATGTCCCATTTATATCAAAATTTGTACTTTTCTATATAGTACCATTTTTTTAGTGTTGCGTGCTTTTATTTTTTTATTGTTAACTTGTGTTGAGTTCTGATTTGTACTTAAAGGCCAATTTCTTTTGTAGGCTTCATGAACAGTTGACTGAGTCAGAACAGGCTGCCCAGTGCTACATCAAATATATCCAGGATATCTATTCCTGTGGGGTATGTGTCATGAACATGGGAATTGGGCTGCTGATCTTATTCTTATTCCCTGAGTCATTCTTGTTTTCCCTATCTAGGAAATAGTGGAACACTTGGAGGAGAGCACTGCTTTCCGCTATTTGGCCCAGTACTATTTTAAGTGCAAGCTGTGGGATGAAGCTTCAGCTTGTGCCCAAAAATGTTGTGCATTCAATGATGTGAGTATCAGTTCTTTAATAAAGGGTTTGGATTTTAGGCTAGAACATATGATCTTTACCATGATCTGGGGATGGGAGATAGTGAGTGGAGAGGCTACCTTGATCTGTGGAGCTTATTTATCAGTTATTTTATAACCTGTGTTTGAGAATAGCCTTGGGCATATTTTTAAATGGTTGCCTGACTGTTTCAGACCCGCGAAGAAGGTAAGGCCTTGCTCCGACAAATCCTACAGCTTCGGAACCAAGGCGAGACTCCCACTACCGAGATGCCTGCTCCCTTTTTCCTCCCTGCTTCACTGTCTACCAACACCACCCCTACACGCAGAGTTTCTCCACTCAACTTGTCTTCAGTCACACCATAGTTGGCTACTTTCAAGCCAACATATTGCCAGACCCAGATTAAGCCTTACCTCCAGATAAAGAAAGGCCACATCTGTCTTCAAGGGCTTCAGCTCTTATTTCTACAGATGGAAACACCTCCTTGGGGACAGTTTATAGAATCACCTCCAGAGGCTGACTGACAGAAAAATCCCGGCAGGAACAGACATTGTCTTTTGCCAGTTAAAAGCACTTCTATCTCCCTTTTGTTCAGAGAGTGGCTATATATCTTGGCCTTCTTCCCAGACCTTTTTTCCCCCGAAAAAAACATCCCTTTACAGCACTTTAGCACAGGCAGTGCTACAGGAACAAAGTTTTAATGCTGCTGAGAGTAGGAGGGGATTTCTTTAGAGAGGCAAGGAAAAAGATCTGCCATTCTACCCTCTGCTGGCAGTAGGGGCATTGAATACCTCAGGAAGAGGTCAGGGCACTGGATGGACGTGACCTCTTTGGATTTGCTGAGCATGTTCCTTATCCTGATTTCAGAGATTAGGTTTAAATGGTGTGAAGCAATGCATTTGTTCTTACTCTAGGGAGACATTTTTTACAAAACCATTTTGATGAGTCTTCTAGAAGCTTTCAAATGAGAAGTAACTTACTGGAGTTTAATAAAAAAACGGCAGAAGGAAATTTCAGAGCATGGAACAGCTGACAGCCTTACTTAGGGCAAAAGACATCTCCTATAGCATTTGCTGTACCCTAACCAAAGCAAAGGAAGGAGACAGGAATAGATAATTCACAGACATTTGGGAATGATACTTTTGTGACTGTTCATACTGAGAATAAACTCACTTCAAGCTAGTCTGTTTTAATAAACATTTTTGATGTGACTGTGTTTATTTTTTTCTTCATCTCCAAGAATGTTCGCTCAGCCTTCATCTGTCTAGACAAGGTAAAGGGAATTGTTCTTGCAGCAGTGCTCTTGGAGGCTTTCACATCTGTACATTTGTGTTCAGTAGGGGGTAATATGTGATGACTGTCTACTGTAAATGAATTTGTACAGTAGATGCTATGGATTATTCTCAGCTCAGGGAAGAAGCTGGCTTTCCTTTATTCTTGTTCCTAGAACATGTTTGCAACACATTCATCTCCTAATCTATACTTCATTTTATAGTAAGGAAGGTTTAGAAAATCTAATGCCCCTTAAATTCATTCCTTAGCAAGACTTATTAGGCTAGCTGTACACTAGTTACTCATCTCCACTGCCATTCCTGTGCAAGGGTCTCATGGGCTTGAATGATACTTAATTCTCAATTTTTCTGTCCCTATTATAATGATTTTGCTAAATTTGAGATTCAAATAAAAACGTGAATAATATCTTTATTTAATATAAGTTTTTTGCATGCATAGATAGAAACTTTAAGTAAAAAAAAAAAAAAAAAGATTACATAAATGATTATATTACAAAACAGGAAAACTAGTATCTGAGTATTGCATTCTGGAAAGTGTTCCAGGTATATGGTAAAGCTTAAGAGACCTATTAAGTTGAGCAGCTTACCCACCTCAGGGCAGTGGCTATTCTTTCCTTCCCCACAGCTTTAGTACTTTTTGCCAAAAGGCCCAGATTTGAGTAAAGGAGAGCGCCGTGAGCGCAGGATTCGGGCATAAGGGCTGCAGTCTGTTGAGCTTTGGCAGGTGGGTGTTCGGGGAAGTATGTTTCGAAGGAATGGTTTCTTCCCAGGGGGCTGCTGGTTTGGTTGCTGGTTTTCCTGGTTGGCACCAAGGCGCTTTTTGGTGGAAGAAGCCTGGCCTTGGAGTTTTAGCACAGTATGATACTGCTCAGCGATGCATGCTGCCTTCTTCCGAAGGTCTAGTTTCACAAGCATCATGTTATTCTGCAGCTCAGCCAGGGTCTGGTCCTAAAGAAGATCAATAAAATGACAGAAAACACATTTCTGTCTGATATATTAGAGAAACAAGAGGGCAAGATAATACACATCATCCACTGCTCATAACCAACAACTGTTTCTTCAAGATTTTATCTTTAAGGTCAGAGCTTACAACTGAATAGGGGGTATTTTCTTTGATACCCAAACATACACAGTGCTGACTAGAACAACATTTTCTAACACATAAGGCAGTATGAACTTCAATAAGCTATTTAACCTCTAAGAGCCTCAGTCTCTAGATATCAAAGTAACTGTTATGTTTAATCTAGTTTAAGATGTACCTTTTTTGGGGATGCATCTTAAAATTGATGACAAATGTCACAGCTGAAATCTTAGTGTTTTTTTTCATAGTGGTACAGCAAATAATGATTTCTTACCATCAGTGGCATCTTAGATGAAATGTATCTACTTCTCTAGGGTTGTTATGACAGAGAAAGTGCCTGTAAGTCATTTAGCACAGTGCCTGGTACTTACTAAATGCTTAACAAATGTTGCTTATTTTTATTTTACAAGGAAGAGAAAATCCCCCCACTATGAGATCAGCCTAAATATCTTTACATTTCTCTTCTGCTTCTCATTCCCCTTCTCAAATACACACTGGAGTGGGCTGAATAGGGGAAGGAAGGAGTATATAGGCTGCCCTAACCTGTTTGATTAAGATGTCATCACAAGTGGTCAAGGCTTGGCGAAGTTTTTCTGCCCCAGTGCTGTGGCAACAGGCTCTTTCTGCTGACTGGAGAGACTCACCAAGTTTCTGAAGCTCTGTCCGCAGCAGCCTTATATTCTAAAGAAGCAGGAATAGAAATCAGATTGTGGCCAAGATCAAACAGGATAATGATCTGGAGGGGCTGGGCAGCCATTTGAAGAGAAGTAAAATTAGAAAGGCTAGTTAGCTGACAACGAAATAGTCCCTCTTTAAGACTGGACAAAACATCCTGTCCTCACACAAATCAGAGAAAAACAGTATGGGAAATTGATATAACTGGTATCACTGAATTATATATGTAAAAAATTTCAATCAGCAAATGTATTTATATAGTTTTTATAGCAATTGGAAAAAAAAAAAAGATTGTCAGGTGTAATAGAAATAATGTTTTGGAAAAAAAAAAAAGTATTGGAAATTGCCCTAAGAGGAACTTTGCTAACACAGAAAGGTAATTACCTTCTGGCCCTCCTCTAACTTCTTGTCCACATCAGTGGTGAAGGGCTTGGCTGAGGGTGGTGGTTCCAACATTTTCTGATACTTATGCAGCTCTGAGGGAAGGAAAGGGGAAATTTAAATATGTAGGCTTTCTATGCTTGGACTTACCTCCTTAACTCTTTAACAGTAAGTAGCCTGCAGAAAATATAAAAGGTGAGGTCACATGCATCCTAGAGTGAGAAGTCAGAGGGATGTAGCTTGGAGTTGAGGAAATAATGTTGGAGTCAAAAGGCCCAGGTTTGAAGAAAGCTTTTTTTTTTGGCCAGCTCTGTGATTGGGCAGATCATTTAATAATCTGGATTTCAAGTTAGGCAGTCCCCAACTTACGATTCCATTATAAGTCGGTGCTGATGTAAGTCGAACACCTCATTGTTTTTCAAGTTTTCATTATTATTGTCTTTTATTATCAGTGTCTTTATAAGTCCAACCTTTATTTGTCTTTGGGGTTGGAAACACTGCATATAAACTTACAGATATATTTTAGCATTATATGTGGTATATATCACTAATGATAAGATGTACCAAAAAAAAAAAAGATGGTTGTAAGTGTGGGTCATTGTAACAAATACATTGCAGATGGGGACTACCTTTAGTTCATCTTTAGATTGGGGCTAAAAACAAGGAAAGTTTCTAGGGTGATGAAAATATTCTGTATCTTGATATTGGTGGTGTTAGATGGGTAGATACTTATGTGAAAATCCATTGAGCTGTTCATTTAAGATTTTACCATATGCAATTCATACCTCCATATGTGGGGGTGGGTCATACTTATCACACAGGATAACTACTGTGAAGAGAACATGTAAAGGTTCTCTCTAAATGGGAACCTGTAAGGTACTAATCCAGAGTTTCTACCCTGAACCACTGTTATGCTTCCTGCCTTCTCTCCTTCTTCACCTTCAGTGGTGGAGCTTAGCTCTCCTTTGCACTGCTCTAATTTAGCTTTAACCTCCTGGAGCTGCTGGGTGCAGGACGATGCCAACCGTTGTGACCTCCGTAGAGACAATTCAGACCCTGATTGTTGGTAGGCCACTGGCTGCTGTCTGGCTTCTTTTAAGAGGGCTTCTAGCTCTTCAATCTTTTCATCTCGCTCCTAAGAGGGAAGCAGAGAGCATAATTCCATCCAGAGTCAGACAAATATGGCAGGAACAGATGACTGAACAAATGGACAAAACCTTCCTGATACTTAGCCCTTGAAAGCCTGTTGGTTAGCACTTATCACATTTCTTGGCCAGCTAAACCCTTAAATCAATTTACCAAACATAGATTGAACACATACATAGCACTAAGGGGAACAGAGAGTTAAATGAGTTATATATTCCTGCCCTCATCAGTTGATAAAATTTTGTTTACCTCAGGCAAGCTGGTGATAGGAATCTGAGCAGCTAGTTGAAGGATGGTTCAGGGCAACTCACCTGAAGCTCTTCTTGGTAAAAACTCGTCAGTGACTCCTTGAGAATCTTTAGTTTTTCTTCATACGTTTCCTCCAAGAGTTCCTTCTGGGTGTCCAAATGTTCACTGTTATGAGAAAAGAAAAGTGAGTGAAGATTCTCTGTGAGGGGTGAGCTTAGAGAACAGATCTTGAGGCCCAACTCCACCCCAGTCCCCACTCTACACCCTCTGACCCAGAGTCAGTACCTGCACCACTGTTCCCGTTGTTGCATCTGCTCCACCATCTCATTGCAAATTTCTTCACGGAGCTGCATCTCAAGCTGCAACTTTTCCTGCCGTTCTTTCAAAAGCAGTGCTTTCACAGCTTCTACCACCTGTAGGAGCTCCTAAAGGAACACATAGGTCAGTGGTCATCAAATGTCCATTCCCCAAAAAGACACAAGCCCGCTTGGACGGTGGCACGGAAAATGTGTAGCCATCAAGCTGCTGCACCAAAGCTTTCTTGCATTCTCACCTCCTTGCCATACATGGAGATGTCAGTTTCATTTTCTGTGTCATCATCAAGGCCTGGGTCCGGCTTAGCCCCTGTCTCTAAGCTGGGGGATGCCCGCAGACTGTGTTCCTTGATGAATGAATGCAGGGACGGTAATCCCAGTTGCACAGGTGGGGCATGCACAAGCTAGAGGGGGAGAATTTTTAGTTGAATCCATAATTAGTGCCTAGTAGTTTGCTGAACAAAGGTACCAGCCTAAAGTAAGTACCACCATCACACGCCTATAGCTTCTCACCTGGCTGGCAATAGCTGAAAACTTGGCCACATGAAGGGTCTCATCATAGGTAGATGCACAGGGATTCACATTGACAATCATACAAGAGCGGCCTCGACCTGTAAAGAAGCCTTGGAACACTCGAGTCAACTTGCTGTCACGGAAGGGAACCAGGTTCTGCTTTGACCTGACAGGAATCAAAATAGAATTGTGAGAAGAATTCTAGTCATTTGGATATCCCACCACTGTCCCCAGTGGTGACCAAGAAGTCTCTTGGCAAATTGCAGAGCCCCAGGCCATCCTAACCCATGGCTTACAGTCAAGAGCTCACCGGTTCTGCTGGTTTTGGCGCAGGGCAGCAATACAGCGGCCTAGAGTGTGCAGAGAAGTGTTAATGTTTCCTGCTTCCTTCAGCCGCTCACCACTCTTCTGATCTTTGCAGCGCTCTGAGCCAGCCAGATCACAGAATGACAACCTAGAATGATAGACAGGATCTGACATAAGGAACCTAAATTTTATGAGCCTTCTAGCTCTTCATATAGTTCTGGAGAGGGGAGGGCCACTAAGAATCTCTCTACCAAAGAAAGGAGAGCATAGATCTACCACAAGTAATTCCTCTAAGGACCTCCCTCACACTACCATTTAGGGCCAAGAAGCCCAGGTTTCTAAATAGCCAAACTTACTCGCTCATCTTAGGGATTATATCCCCTTCTCCCTGGAGGTGCAGGATTCGGATTGAGAAGATGCTATGACTGAAAATTAAGAAAAGGAGAAGTTATTGTACACCTTTCATGACTAGATGGAGGACATATGTTCACCGAAACACAGTGAAGGGTTGACTCTCACAACGCAGTCACCTGCGGCTGGAGTTCTGGTTCAGGAGGGTGCTGGCAAAGCTCTGGTTCTTACGACCCACTTTCAGGAGTTTCCAGGCTTCCTCAGCATCCTGAACATGAATCCAATTGAGATCTGAGGCCAAAAGACAGAAATGCATAAGATGGGAGCACCCAACTCTTTCCCTAGTTTTTCCCCTACGTCTGCTCCAGGGTTCATGCCAGCCTCGCCACTTTCCCATACCTTTGACATAGGGATTCCCATTCTGATCTTCACACAACCGTAGAGTCTGCCTCTTGCGCTGCGGGCTAGGTGGCTCTAACAGGTCATAGATCAGCTCATTGTAGATCTCAAAGAAGGATATCCAGATGGAGAAGTGGATGTCTGCTGGGACACTTACTGTGGCAGTGTCTGGCTGTGCCCATCGGTGACTTGTTTCTGGGGAAGAAGGCAATGTACAGAGCATCAGCCCTAGAGTGTCCATCTCCCCTTTGGCCTGGGGATCCTTGGAAGGCAGAGGTCAGGCTGCAACCTCTGATCTGTACCCCTGGCAGCTGTTGGGAACAGGGAGTGGGTTCCTGTTACTTGGCACAGAAGCCACTTATGGTACATACCATCCAATTGGCTACTGCTGGTAAACTGACTGGTAGAGGAGAGCCCAGCAATGCCACTATCAAAGCTGGTGCTAGTACCCATCCGACATTCAATGTAGACGCTTCTTTTCAAGGAGTTGGATAGCTCGTCCTGGAGGGGCCCAGGGAAACGGTTAAGCGCAAAACTTTCCAGAGATTTGTACCACCACCCCACCTCCACAGACACCAACACTTCACCTCTTGGAAGCCTCCATTCAGCAGGGCCAGCTTCTTCATTTCTTCTTGCCGAACCTGCTTGCTGTCTAGCCAGATTACCTCATTGGAGAGCAAGGGCTTCAGATCAGGTGTTGGATGAAGTTGGTGTTGGAGGCTACTGAAGATCAGAGCCAGGGACCGGGGCAGGATCCCTCCATCCTTGATGGTACCTGGAGGTATGTGAAAGATGGACAGCTGAGGCAAGTGCCTTTCTCCCCCTAACTCACAGCATCAAAGGCAAAGACAACACCATTACAGGCCACTCAGCAATCCTGTGAGGCCTTACTCCTTACCTTGAATTGTGTGGGTTTTCCCTGAGTTGGTGACTCCATACGTATAGATGAGCCAGTTCTGCCCTTTGAGTACGTCCTTTACCATCTCCTTCATGGTCAGGTTGAAGAAGGATGCCTGTCCCACTTCTGGCCCAAAGATCTAGAGACAGAACCAGTTTTTCAAAGGCCCATCCTTCATCTCCTACTCGTCTCCTATGCAGAGCCAGAAGATTCATCCCTTCCTGGGTGGTAGCTCTAGAGACCACTCAAGCAGCTTCTTCCTGCACTGCGAAGCTGCTCCCTAAACACTGAGGATTCAACCACTCTCTGCTAGTACATCTTTTAGCCAAATCAACAAATACTTATGGAATGCTATGCACTAAACTCAATGCTATACACAAAATGGGGCAGTATAATGGACACAAGGTTGAGCTTTGGAGATGGATGGATTTGGATTGAAGTCCTAGCTCTACCACTGACTAGCTACATGGTTTTGGAAATGTCACTTACTTACCTTCACTGTGCCATAGTATCCTTTGCAGGAAAACAGAAACAATAATAGAGTTGTTGTGAATTAATGCACATATAGTACTTGACAGAGTGAACTAGCACATAACAGAGACCCCAAAATTGTAGGGGGGGTTTAGGGGTATGTGTGTGTCAATATTCACAGACACAGAGAGAGAGAGAAAGAAAAGCTTTCTTTCCAGAGAGAACAAAGTTGCCTCTACATGCTGGTTCCTTGTTCACAGCCCAGTACCTCCGTACCTGGGAAAAGGTGAACCTGTGGGTAGCTTGGCCAATTCCTCGTTCATTGCTCTTCAGGGCAAAAGAGTCCTTGGGTGCTTGTAGAACAAGAGTCTCCGTGTTCTCAATGTGGACACAACCCTGAGAAGGGAGAAAACACAGTTGTCACAAAAGGAAAAATTCCTGGGAACCTCTTCTGTACTGTTCCATCTTGAATCCTCCCTCCTGAGACACTCACCTGATCCTCCTGTCGTTCCAACTCTGAAGGTAACAAGGGTCTGATCCTCAGGTATACTTTCACCTTCTCTGTACTATCCTCAGATAGAACCTGTGGCAGAATTCCAGCCCGGAACCACATATTAATCTCAGCTGTCACCTCTGAGTAGATGGACAAACATAAACACAGTTCCTACGAATCATGCTAGCACTACCCCAAATTATGGACTTTTTCACTAGTCTGTCACCCTTCCCTGTCTCATCAGTATCTTGCAAAACTAGCTTGCCACACCAATTATCTGAGTTAGAATTGGTTTACTGGTATGCTCTGGTAGTCCACAGTGAGAGACATCATTAAGATCCCTGCCTCATAAATCTCTCTGTAGGAGAGGAGACTTCTGGGTAGAGTTTTTCTGAAGACAAAGTATGATAACGTATGTTAAGTCTTTAACATGGAGTTTAGTACAATGGCTCTCAACCAAGGCCATCCCCTGTCCCCTTGACTCTGGGGACATTTAGCAGTGTCTGGAAGCATTTTTGGTTGTCACACTGAGAAGGTGCTACTGGTGTCTAGGGGGTTGAGGCTAGGAATGCTGCTAAACATCTCCCCTTGCACAGGACAGCCCCCTACAACAAAGAATTATCTGGCCACAAATGTCAATAATGTAGTGAGAAACCCTGGCCTAGCAGAAAGAAAGGCTCAATAAAAGGAGCCCTGGTGGTGCAACAGTTAAGTTCTTGGTTGCTAACCAAAAGGTTGGTGGTTTCAACCCACTCAGCAGCTCCACAACAGAAAGACCTGGTGATCTGCTTCTGTAAAAATTATAGCCTAGGAAACCCTATGGGGCAACCAACAACAACAACATGGTTGATATTATTAAAACATGAGTGTATGTTTCACCTACTTAATGGTAGTATGATCTTGTGCAAATAATTTAACACATATGTGCCTTATGGTAAAGGAGAAATAACTATTATACCCTCTTCACAGGAGGAAATGAGAGCATGCACATGATAACAGTTCATTAATACAAGGCAAATACTAATTCTTATGGACATATGCATGCAAAAGCTGGACACTGAATAAGGAAAACCGAAGAAATGATGCCTTTGAATTATGGTGTTGGCGAAGAATATTGGATATACCATGGGCTGCCAGAAGAACAAACAACTCTGTCTTGGAATTAGTACTGCCAGAATGCTCCTTAGAAGCAAGGATGGCAAGACTTCGTCTGACGTACTTTGGACATATTATCAGGAGGGACCAGTCCTTTGAGAAGGACGTCATGCTTGGTAGAGGGCCAGCAAAAAAGAGGAAGACAGTCAACGAGATAGACTGACACAATGGCACAGGAATGGGCAGTGTTTTGTTCTGTTGTGCATAGGGTCACTATGAGTAGGAACCGACTCAACAGTACCTAACAACAACAACATCGATACACACCTCTACGTTTTTTACTTGTCATGGCACTTAATTTTAAATTAATCTCTCAACCCCTGTATGGACTAGTAGGCTGGGGTTATTGCTTGCTGCCTCCAAACAGCTCCCCACCTCCTTTACCTGCTGCTTATCCTCCAGGGAGGTGGAGATGACAGAGCAGTCTGAAAGCAGGTCCTTGCGTATCACAGACCCCAAATCTGCAGCTGTGGACTCAAACATGGGGGAGACTGCGACTTCCTCATCGGACAGCAAGCCCACTGGCGGAGAAAGGATCCCTTGAGACATGACAGCAAGGGCAGTTTTGGTCTGAAAAGAAACAAGATTGGGTAGGAAGGAGACCTTAGGGACAGAAAACCAAAACCAAATCCGCTGCCGTCAGTCGATTCCGACTCATAGCGACCCTATAGGAGAGGGTAGAACTGCTCCATAGGGTTTCCATGGTGGATCCAAACTGCCGACCTTTTGGTTAGCAGCCGATCTCTTAACTACTGCGCCACCAGGGCTCTTAGGGACAGAAGGGGCCTGGGAATTTCTAGGTAAGAAACAATGCCCTTGCCCCAGGACACCTGGTCCGGATGCTTGAATTCCTACTGCCTTTTCTTTCCAAAGTCTGGCAGAGGGGAAGGGGATGAGAGAAGGAGTTAATTCCTTAACCAAGTCTCAGGCGGCATTTCCATCCTAACTGAAGAGAACAGAGATATATGGCCCTAAAAGCAGAAAGCCACGCTCCAAGTACGGTGCGTCGCCCTCCGATATTGTGAAACACTGGCGGAATCCAAGGTTAGGATCCCGAGGCTGCTTCTCCAAACTCGCCTCAAGGCCCATGGTGAATGCACAAGTATTTTCAGAAAAATAGAGATGGCAGCAGCTCCGCTCCTGAAAGCACGTTCCGGGAGGGCAAGAGCTGGTAACCCGGGTTCCAGCTCAGCCGCACACTCACCCGAAAGCCGAGACACTTGCTCCCCCTCCGGTACCAGCGCACTCACACACACCGGCCGAACCCGGACCTGCGCCGCAGAGGACCACGACTCCGCCCACGAGGCGCAGCTTTGTTACTGATACAATGTTTTAAATTACGCGCTGTGTTCGTTCGGCCAATCAGATAGCAGAGCCTGCAGTTACCAATCAGCGCAAGGAAGCAGGGCGGGGCAGACTACGAAACCGTTTGCTTTGGCTTGACCTCTCTCATGGCTTTCCCGTCCGGGTTACCAACTGCCGCGAATATTTTGTTGGGTCCCCCGGGATTCGTCCTGCTTAACTCTTTTTCTTGAAACCTAGACATTTCTTTCCTAAGAAGCCTAAAGGAAACCCTGAGGCTTCGGCCGCCATCTCCTGTCCTTCCTTAGCAATACTTCTTCCGAAGAGCGCACTAGAGTATGGTATTAGGGCGCTTGGCTTCCTTCCAGAGGAAAGAACTACATTTCCCAGGAGCCACCGCGAACAAACGCCTGTACCCTATTTCCCAGAGTTCCACAAGGTTCGGTTCTACTGGACTCTCGTCGGGGCTTGGAGACTTCGAAGCCAAGATGGCGGCAGGAACGGGCAGTGAGTGTCTGCGCTTCTTTTGCGTGGAAGGCCTTAGTAGAGCTGAGGCTAGGCACCAGATTTCTGTCACACACTTAGAGAGTGGGAGGAGTGGTTTGCCTGGGAGCCCAGGGTCTTCAGAAACCTACGCTCTGCGGCGTCGTGAAGGCTAACGGTTGGGGGCCCAGAAGTGTATGTTCTTGTGTCTCTGGGAGAGAGCGTGTGAGGGAAGCATCTCAACGAATCCTAGAGGGATAAAGGCCCTTTAGAAACTTGGGCGTACAAACAAAGAGACGTTATGCGCCATATGGAGTGCCCGGCATCTCAGAAAGTCATTTTCTAACGAACGTTTGTGAGGCACTGGAAATGAGGTGTTTTAACCGGGAGCTTTTTCTACCTCTTGGGTAATTGCGTTTCGTGCATCTCAGCCATTTCCGTCTGTTTCGTGGATAGAAAAGGACTTCTAGGTCTCACAGTTAACGGTGGGAGACTGAGAAAAATAAGTTTATGCGAAAAAGGAGGCGGGGCGGCAGGAGGGCGTGGCCGCTCAGAATCCTGGGAAATAAGCCCTTGTTTTAAAATCGGAAGAAAATATGAGTAAAATAAGCCCTTTCGAGAGAACTGCTTAATCTGACATTAATGTTTTAATTTGATATTTTCTATTTTTTAATGAAGTGGAGCTTGAAGCCGTGGCATTTGAGGAAGTAAAATGTTCTGCTTTATAAAAAACCCATTGACTTTGAGTAGAATCCGACTCATAGTGACCCTATACGACAGAGTAGAACTGCTCTCATAGGGTTTCCAAGGTTGTAATCTTAACGGAAGCAGATTGCCACATTTTTCTCCCGTGGAGCTGCCTGATCTTTCAGTTAGCAGCAGAGCGCTTTAACTACTGTGCTTCCAGGGCTCCTTCTACCTTATACTCAGTGCAGGTCCCATGCAATGGATAGTTACCGCTCCCTAATGGTGATATTTCACTGTAGGAGTAGACATCAAGATTTGGTGATACCATCACCATGGAGTTGATTCTGACTCATAGCAACCCTATGGGACAGAGTAAAACTGGCCCATAGGGTTTCCAAGGCTGTAATCTTTAGGGAGGCAGATTGCCACATCTTTATCCCGTGGAGCAGCTGGTGGGTTCAAACTGTGTACCTTTAGGTTAGCAGCTGAGTGCTTAACCACAGCACCATAGTAGCCTGTATTTTGTCCTAACAGGTTGGGATGTTTTGTATTAGGCTTTTGGTTCATCCTTTGGGGCTTAGAACTAGTATCCTAGTGTTTGTCTCTAAGCCTTCTCTTCTTTTAGAACACAAGCTGCTGAGTACTGGCCCCACAGAGCCATGGTCCATCCGGGAGAAGCTGTGTTTGGCATCTTCTGTTATGAGGAGTGGAGATCAAAATTGGTAAGGTATCTAGGAGGTATGTTTTCTTAGGTCTTAAAACTGTAGGATACTTTTTCATGCTGGTGGATTCGTACAGTTAATCATACTAACCTTTAAGTAATACTTTTCCTTTTAAAAAACCACTTTATTGAGATAAAATTCATATACCATAAAATTAATCCATATAAAGTGTACAATTCACTGATTTTTACTATAAGTGCAGAGTTGTACAGCCATCACCACAGTCTAATTTTAGAACATTTTCATTACTCCAAAAAGAAACTCTTTAACAGTCACTCCACATTCCCCACTTCTACTCTCCCAGCCCTAGACAACCAGTGATCTAGTTTCTATCTAATAGATTTGCCTCTTCTGGACATCTCCTATAAATGGAATCATATAATATGTGGTCTTTTGTGACTCACCTTTTTCACTTAGCATAATGCTTTCAAGGTTTATCCTGATTGTAGCATGTATCAGTGCTTAATTGCTTTTTATGGCTGTGTAAGATTCCATTGTATGGATATACCACATTTTGTTTATCCTTTCATTAGTTGATGTTTGGGTTGTTTCCAACTTTGGTTAGTTTGAATAATGCTGCTTTGAACACTGTGTACAAGTTTTTCTGCAGGTATATGTTTTCAGTTCTCTTGATTATATACTTAGGAATGTAATACCTGGGTTTATGGTAGGTGTATGTTTGACTTTCTGAGCAGTTACCAAGCTGTTTTCCAAAGTGGCTGCACCATTTTATATTCCCATGGGCAATATATGAGGGTTTGATTTTTATCATATCCTCGCCAACAGTAGTTGTTGTCTTTTTGATTATACCCATCTTAAAGGGTGAAAAATAGTATCTCACTGTGGTTTTGATTTGCGTTTTCCTGATAACTGATGATTTTGAGCATCTTCTCAGGTGCTTATTGGACATATGATGGGCCCCTGGTGGCACAGTGCTTTAAGTGTTTGGCTGCTAACCAAAAGATAGGCAGTTCAGATCCTATCAGCTGCTCCTTGGAAACCCTATGGGGCAGTTCTACTCTGTTCTGTAGGGTCACTATGAGTTGGAATCGACTTGACGGCAACGAGTTTTGCTTTGGTATTGGACATGTGTATATCTTCTTTGGAGAAATATCCAAGTTCTTTGACAAATTTTTTTTCTTAATACACTTTATTTTTTAGAGTAGTTTTAGGTTTGTAGAATGTGAAAATGGAGTGGGGGCAGAGTCTGATCTCTTCACTCTTCACAAGGGGGAAGGAGAATCAAGATCAACTGCCCAAAGCTGATTACTATGAGGCGTAGGTCAGACATGTCTCCTCTCTCCACCGTCTATACCGTTTCTGACACCAACCGTCTCTCCCACAGCACTCTCTACTTCTCTTCTGGGTTTAATAATTCATTGCAGTGGCCACACACAACTCACAGACAATACTCACAATGATGGGGTTTATTAGGGAAGTTACAGGTTACAATTCAGGCTTAGGAACAGTCAGGTTACAGTTCTTCCACCAGGACAGCGTCTTGTTAGCTGTGCTTGCAGGCACACGTCTCTCTGGCCCTAGGCCTCTGCCCTGCTCAGGCAAGTGTTACGAAGCTCTTTTAGCCCCTACCAGTAAGTCCCCAGAGGCACCCAGGCACTCAGCTTTCTTGCTCTGTGGACTGGGAAGCCCACTGCGCAGTCTCCTGCTGGTCTCTCTTGCCACTGCGTTTCACTGTCTTCCGGGTTACAACTCCCTCTCTCTCTGTTTTTCTCTTTCTTACTCTCCCTCTCCCTCCCTTCCTCCCTCTCTGTCTCTCTCTCTCTTATTGCAGGAAACACTCCACAGAAAGTACGCAGATTTCCCATTTTTAATTGGGTTATTTAAATTTTTAAAAATTTTTGAGTTATAAGAGTTGTTTATTCTAGATACAGGTCCTTTATCAGATAGCACAACTCAACATAAGAAACAGCTGCAAAATCCATTAATAATCAGAACGTGGAATGTACGAAGTATGAACCTAGGAAAAATTGAAGTCAAAAATGAAATGAAAAGCTTGAAGATATCCTAGGCATTAGTGAGATGAAATGGACTGGTATTGGCCATTTTGAATTGGACGTTTGTATGGTATGCTATGCAGGGAATGACAAATTGAAGAGGAGTAGCATTGCATTCATTGTCAAAAAAGGATTTCTAGATTTGTCCTGAAGTTCAGCATTGTCAATGGTAGGATAATATCCATGTGCCTACAAGGAAGACCAGTTCAAATTTACACACCAATCACTAATGCCAAAATCGAAGATTTTTACTAACTTCTGCAGCCTGAAATTGATCAAACGTGCAATCAGGATGCATTGATAATTACTGGTGATTGGAATGCGAAAGTTAGAAACAAAGAAAAATCAGTAGTTGGAAAATATGGCCTTAGTATAGAAATGACATGGAAGATCACATGATAGAATTTTGCAAGACCAACAACCTATTCATTGGAAATACTTTTTTTCAACAACATATATGATGACTATACACGTGGCCCTTGCCAGATAGATTACACAGGAATAAAATCAAGTACATCCGTGGAAAGAGACAGTGGAGAAGCTCAATATCATCAGAACAAAGCTGGAGGCTGACTGCAAGCAGATCATCAGTTGCTCATATGCAAGTTCAAGTTTAAGCCGAAGAAAATTAAAACAAGTCCACGAGAGCCAGAGTACAACTTTCAGTGTGTCCCACCTGAATTTAGAGACCATCTCAAGAATACACTTGACAGACTGAACACTAATGACTGAACACCAGACACGTTGTAAGATGACATCAAAGACATCATACTTGAAGAAAGCAAAAGGTCATCAAAAAGACAGGAAAGAAAGAAAGACCAAAATGGATGTCAGAAGGGCCTCCAAAACTTGGTCTTGAACATGGAGTAGCTAAAGCAAGAGGAAGAAATGATGAAGTAAAAGAGCTGAACAGGAGATTTCAAAGGGCAGCTCGAGAATACAAGAAGGATTATAATGAAATGTGCAAAGATGCTCAGCATTTCTCAAGCTGAAACAACTGAAGAAAAAATTGAAGCTTCGAGTTGCAATATTGAAGGTTCTATGGGTAAAATACTGAATGACGCAAGAAGCATCAAAAGAAGATGGAAGGAATACACAAGTCACTGTACCAAAAAGAATTGGTCACGTTCTTCCATTACAGGAGGTAGCATATGATCAAGAACTGATGGTATTTAAGGAAGAAGTCTAAGCTGCACTGAAAGCATTGGTGAAAAACAAGCCTCCAGGAATTAACGGAACACCAATTGAGATGCTTCAACAAACGAATGCAATGCTGGAAGCACCCACTCATCTATGCCAAGAAATTTGGAAGATAGCTACCTGCCACGCAACTGTAAGTGATTCATGTATGTGCCCATTCCAAAGAAAGGTGATCCAACAGAATATGGAAATTATCCGACAATATTGTTGATAACACACAAGTAAAATTTTGCTGAAGATAATTCCAAAAGGGTTGTAGCAGTACAGAAGACTGCCAGAAATTTAAGCAGGACTCAGAAGATGAGGTGGAATAAGGGATGTCATTGCTGATGTCAGATATATCTTGGCTGAAAACAGAGAATACCAGAAAAATGTTTACCTGTGTTTTATTGACTATGCAAAAGCATTTGACTGTGTGGATCATAGCAAATTATGGATAACATTGCGAAGAATGGAAGTTCGAGAACGCTTAATTGTGCACGTGCAGGACCTGTACGTAGATGAAGAGGCAGTTATTCAGACAGAACAAGAGGATGCTACATGGTTTGAAATCAGAAAAGATGTGCCTCAAGGTTGTATCCTTTCACCATACTTATTCAGCCTGTGTGCTGAGCAAATAATCTGATAAGCTGGACTATATGGAGAAAAAGGGGGCATCAGGATTGGGGGAAGACTCATTAACAACCTGTGTTATGCAGATGACACAACCTTGCTTGCTTAAAGTGAAGAGGACTTGAAACACTGATGAAGATCAAAGACTGCAGCCTTTAGTATGGATTACACCTGAACATAAAACAAAAATCCTCACAACTGGACCAGTAAGCAACATCATGATAAACAGAGAAAATAGTGAAAATGTCAAGGATTTCATTTTACTTGAATCCATAATCAATGCCCATGGAAGCAGCAGTCAAGAAATCAAACAGCATATCGCGTTGGGTAGGTTGCAAAAAACCTGTTTAAAATGTTCCAAAGCAAAGATGTTGCTTTGAGGACTAAGGTGTGCCTACCCACATGATTGGTATTTTTAATCACCTCCTATGCGTGCTAAAGGTGGACAGTGATTAAGGAAGACCGAAGAAGAATTCATGCATTTGAATTATGGTGTTGGTGAAGAATATTGAATATACCATGTACTGCCAGAAGAAGGAACAAAGCTGTTTTGGAAGAAGTAGAGCCAGAATGCTCCTTAGAAGCGAGGATGGCAAGACTTCATCTCATGTACTTTGGACATGGTATCAGGAGGGACCAGTCCCTGGAGAAGGACATCATGCTTGGTAAAGTAGAGGGTCAGTGAAAAAGAGGAAGACCATCATTGAGATGGATTGACACAGTGGCTGCAACAATGAGCTCAAACATAGCAAAGATTGTGAGGATGGTCCAGGTCTGGGCAGTGCTTGATTCTGTTGTACATAAGGTTGCTCTACGTCAGAACCGACTGGATGGCACCTAACAACAACAACACATTTAATTCTGTGATCCAATTTGAGTTAATTTTTGTGTATTTTGTGATGAAACAGGAATCTGACTTCATTCTTTTGCGTGTGACTATCCCACTGTCCCAGAACTATTTGTTGAAAACACTATTCTTTCCTTACTGAAAGAAAATAGGACTTTGCTTTCCAGTGTTTTTTTGCCACCAGGGGATACCTTTTTTCCCCCATTTGTCATTTTTCCTCATGATCTAAAGATACCTGTAGCTGTTTTAAGCCTTATAATTACTTAATATACAAATTTGTGTTTACATGGTACGTCTCTACTACTTTAACCATTCAAAAGAGTTTACAGAGCGACATGATTGGTCACACTGAGCATTTCTGCAACTTTGTATATTTATAATATTTATATATTATAATGTATACTTTTTGAGAAACTTTTAAAAAGTGATCCTGAATTAAGACAATCAAATCTAGTTCAGTTAATAATTCAAAGGCAAGGCTTCACTGCTGTTTAACTTGTTTCTATATCTTGTCACTCCAAGATCACTCATATAAAATTGGAGAAATGCTCAACTTCTTTACTTGAGATTATATGTAAATCTCTTTGAAGTGTCTTAGTGAATGTATGAATAATAGCTGCCATAGGCTTATTTCCAAAATTTGAAGATAACTCATATCCTCATTTTCCCACTTTATTATTCTGACACCAGCCACCCACGTGACACTCTCTCTCTCTCTCGGACCCTAATCACCCAGAGTTGGGTCTCCACAAGTTAGAACTCTGTCCTTCTAGCTCCTGCTGAATAGGCAAGCGCCAACCTCTCTTCTGGCTTTCACTACCCATGGTGGGTTTGATAATTCCCTAGAATGACCCAGAACTCATGGAAACTGTTACTTATACGTGTAGTTACACATTTATTATAACCAGAATGTAGAGACACATAACGCAAGATCTGGGAGAGGTCCCGCCACCCTTTCCTTGGAAGCTCTGAAAAGAGAGTGCTCCAAGGTCTAGGGGTCTTTAGTCTTTGGGATTCAATGAATATGCATGACCGGAGCCTTAGTGCATAGTTTTGACCAATCGAACCATGAATGTGCATGACTGCATCATGCCCTGTTCCCCCCCTCCCTGGCTTCCTGAAGCCTGTTGCCTGGGTGTGGCCTTTGTAGCCCCCTGGTTATTTACTCTTGAAGTTTGGCCTGGCTGTTTTAGACAAAGAACACCTTAGTTGCTAAGGCTACTTTCCAAAACCAGAGACAAAAAGCCAAATAGTTCTTTGTCCCATCATGTATTAGAACGTAACATTTTAATTGCAAAAGAATTATAAATAGTTTGGCAAGAAGGACTAAGGAAAGACGAACATTCCTATCTTTTAATTCAGTGGATCAGCTTTAGCCCTTGAATTTGCTCAGTCTGACGTACTTTGACTAATATAGATTCAAACCGGAGCCTGCTCATTCTCTGTTAGGAAAGATTATGAACTAGATTTCCTCAATGTTCAAATATATTTATATGGCCTGATTAATAGGTGGAAGAAAACACTTATTTTAGATTTAAGTTGTGAGCTTCTAAGAACTACCTTTTAAAGTTAGCCCAACTGAACATCAATTCTTATGAAATACCAGGATGGGGGGAAGAAAGCGGTAGCACTTAACAACAAAGCATGTTGTTGTTATGTGCCGTCGAGTCAATTCCAAATCATAGTGACCCTGTAGGACAGAGTAGAACTGCCCCATAGGGTTTCCAAGGAGCCGCTGGTGGATTCGAACTGCTGACCTTTTGGTTAGCAGCTAAGCTATTAACCACTGCCACCTGGGCTCCAAAACAAAATATGGTTTTACTAATTTAACCATAAGCCAATCTGACCCCTGGTCAATAAGATCCAATTACATGGGATACAGTTACAGAAAACCAAAACTATGCCCATTGCTGTCAAGTTGATGCTGACTCATAGTGACCCTGTAGGACAGAGTAGAACTGCCCCATAGGGTTTCCAAGGAGCAGCTGTGGATTCGAACTGCCGGCCTTTTGGTTAGCAGCCAAATGCTTAACTACTGCATCACTAGGACCCCATAACTACAGAATATGTATCAAAAAACGAAAACTTCAGAGACATAAGTGAGGCAGGTAATTATTCCTTCTTTATTCTTTTTTTTCTTTCCACATTATATTTTCAGGTATGTCTTTTTGTTCTTTCTGAATTCCAGCAAAAATTGTTTTACACTAAAGATGTATTTCTTGAGGGTTTTCCAGGTGCCCCAGCGGGATGCATCTCCCCAGGTGATACCTTTGTTCTTTTTGGCACCTAGATACCAAGTGAATCCCAGGCTAGGCCTACTTTTTGTCTAGTTGAACCATGCAGAGTAGGTCTAGTTGCATGCAGTTGCTTTGAGCAACTATGTGGTACTGGACACAATTCAGAACTATCATCATCTTACCTTATTTTGCATCAACCCCCCCCCTTTTTTTCATTATCCGTTTTGAATTTGTCTCCCTTGCCAAACTTGCTAACATAATTCCACACTCTGCTGATTGTCCTGCTTTCTAGCATATTTTGTTTTTTAAATCTTTTTTTGGAAGTAATATGTAGCCATTGTAAAAATACAATAAACAGAAAACAACAGCAACAAAGAAATGGGTCAAAAACTTGAATGTATTTCTCTCACACATACAGGAAATTTGGAGGTAGGCAATCCACAGCTGGTATAACAGCTTCATGGTGATGTCAGGGAGACAGGGCCCTATGTTTCTGCTCCACCTTCCTCATCACATGACTTACATTCTGAAGGTTACCTTATGGTCCTGTTAGAAAATATAATAATGAGATACAACTATTGGTCTTTTACCACCTGGAGCAAAGGAGAATTAAGAAAACCAAAGACCCAAAGGAGCAATTAGTCCTAAGGACTAATGGGCCACATGAACCACAGCCTATACAACCCTGAGACCAGAAGAGCTAGATGGTACCCAGCTGTCACCTACAGCTCTGACTGGGATCACCAAGGAGGGTCCAGGACAGAGCTGGAGAAAAACTGTGGAACAAAAAATCAAATTCACAAAAAAGACCAGACTTAACTGGTTTGACATAGATTGGAGGAACCCGCTATGACCCTGAGACACCCTTCTGAATTGGAACTTAAGCAATTGCTAGAGACCACCCTTCAGCCACACCACAGACAGGCCCATAAAATAAACAATAACACCCAAGAGGAACATGTTCCCTTAGAAGAAGCAATTATACGAGACCAAAAGAGCGACATTTGCCCAAAATCAAAGATGGAAAAGGCAGGAAGAGGTAGCAGTTCAGGATAAAAGGAAACAAGGAACCTAGGACAGAAATGGAGGAAGTCCTGGCACATTGTGGGGAATGAAATGAAAATCATGGAACACTTTGTACAAACTATCAAATGGGAAACTAATTTGCTCTGTAAACTTAAACCTAATGCACAATAAAAAATAATCATGTATTAATTCAAAAGAATAACACAATATCTGATTGCTCTGATTTAATAAACAATTTGCAAACTGGAGAAATGTTCCCTCATGCAAGAGGAAGTTGCTTCTAGAGAATGGGGCAGTCACAGAGACCTAAAATACCAGTAACTTTTGCTTGAAGAATACAGGTTTCCATGGTGGTGAAGTACTTAATGGCTACTGAGTTAACATTAAAAAAGTATCTTCACAGAAGATTTGCCTCTCCACCCACCTGCAGTCCTGAGACCTCCAGAAATTCAAATTAAAGAACTCCTGTTGTTAGGTGCTCGTCAAGTCAATTCCGACTCATAGTGACACTGTGTACAACAGAAACACTGCCCAGTCCTGCACCATCACAGTCATTGTTACGCTTGAGCCCATTGGTGCAACCACTTGGTCAATCCATCTCGTTGAGGGTCTTCCTCTTTTTCGCTGACCGTGTACCAGGCATGATGTCCTCCTCCAGGGACTGATCCCTCCTGACAACATGTTCAAAGTATGTGAGACATAGTCTTGCCGTCTTTGCTTCTGAGGACCATTTTGGTTGTACTTCTTCCAAGATAGATTGTTCTTTTCGCAGTCCATGGTATATTCAGTATTCTTTGCCAACATCACAATTCAAAGGTGTCAATTCTTCTTTGATCTTCCTTATTCGTCATCCAGCTTTTGCATGCATATGAGGTGATCGGAAACGCCATAGCTTGGATCAGGCACATCTTAGTCTTCAAGGTGACGTCTTTGCTTTTCAACACGTTAAAGAGGTCTTTAGCAGCAGATTTGTCCAGTGCTATCAGTCTTTTGATTCTTGACTGCTGCTTCTATGGGTGTTGATTGTGGATCCAAGCAAAATGAAATCCTTGACAACTTCAGTCTTTTCTCCATTTGTCATGATGTTGCTTATTGGTCCAATTATGAGGATTTTTGTTTTATGTGGAGGTGTAATCCACGCTGAAGGCTGTGGTCTTCGATCTTCATAAGTAAGTGCTTCAAGTCCTCTTCACTTTCAGCAAGCGAGGTGGTGTCATCTGCATAATGCAGGTTTTTTTGATCTTCATCAGTAAGTGCTTCAAGTCCTCTTAACTTTCAGCAGGTGAGGTTGTGTTATCTGCATAACGCAGGTTGTTAATCAGTCTTCCTCCAATCCTGATGCCACCTTCTTCATATAGTCCAGCTTCTCGGATTATTTGCTCAGCATACAGATTGAATAGGTATGGTGAAAGAATACAACCTGCCACACATCTTTTCTGACTTTAAACCACGCAGTATCCCCTCGTTCTGTTCGAAAGACTGCCTCTTAATCTATGTACAGGTTCCTCATGAGCACAATAAAGTGTTTTGGAATTCCCGTTTTTCTCAGTGTTATCTGTAATTTGTTATGGTCCACACAGTCAAATGCCTTAGCATAGTCAATAAAACACAGGTAAACATTTTTCTGGTATTCTCTGATTTCAGCCAGGATCTATCTGACATCAGCAGTGTTATCCCTGGTTCCACGTCTTCTTCTGAATCCGACTTGCATTTCTGGCAATTCACTGTTGATATACTGCTGCAGCCACTTTTGAATGATCTTAAGCAAAATTTTACTTGCATGTGATATTAATGATCGATAATTTCCGCATTCGTTGGATCACCTTTCTTGGGAATAGGCATAAATATGGATCTCTTCCAGTTGGTTGGTCAGGTAGCTGTCTTCCAAATTTCTTGGCAGACAAGTGAGCACTACAGTGCTGCATCTGTTTGTTGAAACATCTCAATTGATTCCATCAATTCCTGGAGCCTTGTTTTTCACCAATGCCTTCAGTGCAGCTTGGACTTCTTCCTTCAGTACCACTGGTTCCTGATCATATGCTGCCTCCTGAAATGGTTGACGGTCGACCAGTTCTCTTTGGTATAGTGACTCTGTGTAGTCCTTCCATCTTCTTTTGATGCTTCCTGTATTGTTTAATACTTTCTCTGTAGAATCCTTCAGTATTGCAACTCGAGGCTTGAATTTTTTCTTCCATTCTTGCATCTTTAGAAATGCCGAGCGTGTTCTTCACTTTTGGTTTTCTAATTCCAGGTCTTTGGACATGTCACTATAATGCTTTACTTCGTTTTCTCGAGCTGCCCTTTCAAATCTTCTATTCAGATCTTTGACTTCATCATTTCTTCCTTTCACTTTAGCTACTTGATGTTCAAGAGGAAGTTTCAGAGTCTCTTCTGACATCCATTTTGGTCTTTTTTTCCTGTCTTTTTAATGACCTATTGCTTTCTTCATGTATGATGTCCTTGATGTCATTCCATAGCTCGTCTTGTCTTTGGACGTTAGTGTTCAACGCATCAAATCTATTCTTGAGATGGTTTCTAAGTTCAGGTGGGATATACTTTGGCTTTCGTGGACTTGTTCTGATTTTCTTCAGTTTCAGCTTGAACTTGCATACGAGCAGTTGATGGTTTGTTCCACAGTTAACTCCTGGCCTTGTTCGACTGATGATGTTGAGCTTTTCCATTGTCTCTTTCTACAGATGTAGTCAGTTTGATTCCTGTGTATTCCATCTGGGGAGGTCCACGTGTGTATAGTTGCCATTTATGTTGATGAAAAAGGGTATTTGCAACAAAGTCGTTGGTCTTGCAAAATTCTAGTATGTGATCTTCGGCGTCATTTCTATACCAAGGCCTTATTCTCCAGCTACTGATCTTTTGTTTCCAGCTTTCACATTCCAATCACCAGATATTTATCAATGTATCTTGATTGCATGTTTGATCAATTTCAGACTGCAGAAGTTGGTAAAAATCTTCAATTTTTTCATCTTTTGCCTTAGTGGTAGGTTCGTAAATCTGAATAATACTGGTATTAACTAGTCTTCCTTGTAGGTGTATGGATATTATCCTGTGGCTGACAGCATTGTACTTCAGGAAGGATCTTGAAATGTTCTTTTGACAATGAGTGCAACACCATTTGTCTTCTAGTTGTCATTCCCGGCAAAGTAGACCATGTGATTGTCCTACTCAAAATGGCCAATACCAGTCCATTTCAGCTCACTAATGCCTAGGATAGCGATGTTTATTCGTTCCATTTCCTTTTTGACGATTTCCAGAGTTTCTAGATTCATACTTCGTACATTCCATTTTCCAATTTTTATTGGATGTTTGCAGCTGTTTCTTCTCATTTTGAGTCCACCCACATCAGCAAATGAAGGTCCTGAAAGCTTGACTCCATCCACGTCATTAAGGTCGACTCTACTTTGAATAGGCAGCTCTTCCCCAGTTGTTTTTTGAGTGCCTTCCAACCTGAGGGGCTCATCTTCTGGCACTGTATCAGACAGTGTTCTGCTGCTATTCATAAGGTTTTCACGGGTCTCTCTTCCTTGTCTGTCTTAGTCTGGAAGCTCAACTGAAACCTGTCCACCATGGGTGACCCTGTTGGTTTTTGAATACCAGTGGCATAGCTTCCATCATCACAGCAACACACAAGCCCCCACAGTACGACAAACTGACAGATGTATGGAGGAAAGAAGTTCTAGTCTTTCTCATTTAGTCACAGGTTAATGATTTTGTTATGATCTGCTCTTTGGGTGAGAGAAAAAAAAACACTGATGATTTGGGGTCAGGAATTTTTAAGTTCATGGATAAGAAACGCCCTCTTGAAATAAAAGTAAAATATCTATTTTTAATATAAATTTGATTCTAAAGTCCCCAGTAGCTGCTTGAGCTTTAGCTATCACATCTTTGTTCCACACAACAAGAAGGAAGAGTGGTGGTAAGTAAGGTCACACCCCTCACCCTCATCTTTTTTTAATAGCTTTATTATGGTGTAATTGTGAAATAAACTACACACATTTAAAGTATAAATATGATTTCTGATATATGTATATATACCCGTGAAACTATCCACAGTCAAGATAATTAATACAACAACAACCCAAAAAAGGGCTCAAAATGTAAACATTCTCTTTGGCGGCATGCCAGGGCTTTCCATTCTGCTCTAGAGGAGTCTAGATGTGTCCTTTGAGAATAGTTTTATGTGCATAGTATGTATATATTTAAGCTTCTTTAAAAAACTAAAAATAGGGACATACATAATACATAGTTTTCAACTTGCTTTTTAAAGAAATTGTGGTAAAGTTTAACAAAGTTTGCCATTTTAACCATTTTAAGTAACAGTTCAGAAGCATTATTTACTTTCACAGTGTGGTGCAAACATTACCACTATCTATTTCAAAAACTTTTTCCTTACCCCAACCATAAACTATGTACCCGTTAAGCAGTAATTCCCCATCTTCCCCTCTCCAGCTCTTGGTAGCCACTAATTTACTTTCTGTCTGTATGCATTTGCCTAGTTTAGATATTTCATATAAACAGGATCATACAATATTTGTCCTTTTGTGTCTGACTTGTTTCGCTGAATCAGTCATATCCACGTCATAGCACGTATTAGAACTTCATTTTTCTTTATGGCCAAATAGTATTCCACTATATGGATATACTACGTTTTGTTTATCCATTTGTCTGTTGATGGATATTTGGATTGTTTCCCCCCTTCATTTATTGTGACTAATGCAGCAGTGAACGTTGGTATACAGGCATCTGTTTGAGTCCATGCTTTCAGTTTTTTTTCTGAGTCATACGGTAATGGGTTTGGTTTGGTTTATGATAATTCTATATTTAACTTTTTAAGGAACCAACAAACTATTTTCCAAAGTGGCTCCACCATTTTACATTCTTACCAGCAGTGGATGAGAGTTCCAGTTTCTCCACATCTTCTCCAACACTTACTTTCTATGTTTAAATTAATTTTTTGTTGGCTGCTGTTGAGAACATACACAGCACCAAATCCAAATCCACTGTTGGAAAGTCGATTCCCACCCCTAGGGACCATATAAGCCAGAGTAGAACTGCCCCATAGGGTTTCCAAGGCTGTAAATCTTTACTGAAGCAGACTGCCGTATCTTTCTTCAGAGCAGCTGATAGGTTCGAAGCCCAACCGTTTGGTTGGCATCTGAGCGCTTTAACCACTGTGCCACTAGGGCTCCTAATAGCACAGCAAACACCAATTCAGCAATTTCTACATGTGCAATTCAGAGACTGGTTACATTTTTCAAGTTGTAAAGCCGTTCTCACTCTCCTTTTCAGAATTGGACCTCCCTCATTAACATAAACTCACTGCCCCGCTAGATTTTCTCTTTTGGAGATGCTGCTGTCAATTTGATCCCAATAGATAGTTCTTAAAAGAGCACAGTGTGCAAGGCAGGCATTCTTTACTAATTAAGCGAAACTATTGTTTGGTTTAAAGAAGACTTGGAGGGATTATTTTTGGTTTAAGATTTAAAGATAACTATCCTAGTGAGTATGAGGTGGTATCTCGTGGTTTTTATTTGCATTTCCCTATTGGCTAATGATGTTGAGCATCTTTTCATGTGCTTATTGGCCATTTCTATATCTATTCTAGTCCTTTGCCGTTTTTAATTTTTTTTTTCTTTTGTTGTTGAGTTATAGGAGTGTTTATGTATTTCACCCTTATCGGATATATGATTTCCAGATATTGCATTCTGTAGGGTGTCTTTTCACTTTCTTCTTAATGCCCTTTGATGTACAAATTTTTAATTTTGCTAAAGTAGAATTTATTTCTTTTGTTGTTTTGGTGTTGTATCTAAGAATCCATTGCAAATTCAAGGCCATGAAGACCTGCCGCTATATTTTTTTTCTAAGAGTTTTCTGGTTTTAGTGCTTATATTTAGGTATTTGATTGATTCTGAGTAATTTTCATATGTGGTGTGAGGTATGGTCCAACTTCATTCTTTTTTTCATGTTGAGATCCAGTTGTCCCAACACTATTTATTAAAGAGACCATTTTTTTTCCCCATTGAATTGTCTTGGTACCCTTGTTGAAAATGAATTGGCCCTAGATATATGAGTTTATTTCTGAGCTCTTAATTCTATTCCATTGGTCCATATGTCTATATTTATGGCAGTACCAAAGTGTTTTGATTACTGTAGCTTTGTAGTAAGTTTTGAAATTGGGAAATGTGAGTCCTCCAACTTTGTTCTTATTTTTCAAGATGGTTATGGCTTTTGGGGGCTCCTTTCAATTCCATGAGGAGCCCTGGTGGCACAGTGATTAAGTGCTCGGCTACGGCTGCTAACCAAAAGGTTGGCGGTTCGAACCCACCAGCTGTTCCGCAAGAGAAAGATGTGGCAACCTGCTTTCATAAAGATTACAGCCTTGGGGAAACCCTGTGGGGCAGTTCTTTTCTGTCCTATAGGGTTGCTATGAGTTAGAATTGACTCAATGGCAACCGGTTTTGGTTTTTACAATTCCATACGCATTAGAGGATCAGCTTTTCTGTTTCTGCAGAAAGGACTGTTGGAATTTTGATAAGGATTATGTTGAATGTATATATTGCTCTGAGTAGTATTGATATCTTAACCATGGTAAGTTTTCCAATCCATGAGCATGGAGTGTCTTTCCATTTTTGGGGGCCTTTAATTTTTTCAACAGTGTTTTAGTTTTCAGTGTAGAAGTCTTATACTTCCTTGGTTAGATTTATTCCTAATTATTTTATTCTTTTGGGTGCCATTATAAATAGAGTTGTTTTTTTAATTTCCTTTTTGGATTGTCTGTTGCTGGTGTATAGAAACATAGCTCATTTTTGCATGTTGATATGTACCCTGAAGCTTTGCTGGGTTTGTTTATTAGCTCTGGTAGCTTTCTTGTGTACTCTTTGGGATTTTCAGTATGTGGGATCATGTTGTCTGTTGAGAATGATGTAAGCTGTGGGTTTTTTGTAAACTTCTTTTATCATGTAGTGGAAGTTACCTACTATTCCTAGTTTTCTGAATGTTTTTATTGTGAAATATTTTGAAGTATTTCCTTACATTTCCAGGAGATGTATTAGTTAAAATACAGTAACATATTTTTGGTTCTGGAATATATTACAAGTTGCTTTTCAAAAGACAGATCTTTTCTAAAAGAATCAAACCAGTGCAAAATCAACATCCCAAGCAGAAATGATAGTTTACTAGTTTCTAAGACCTACTTTTATCACCCAGGAAAAACTACTTAGCAGTGACTCTTTCTCTCTAAATAACTTTCAAGTAGTTGTATAATTTTCCAGTCAGATATTCTAGAATACTTTACAACTGCAGTTTTTTATTCCAGAATGCTTTCCATAACCTCCAAACCTTGAACTTTCAGCGTACCCCCTTTTTCCCCTTCTGTTTGGTGTATAATAAGGCCTTTCTCATTTTGTAGGGTATCAGTTAGCAGAGCAATCAAGCCCTTTGCAGAACCTGGCCGCCCTCCAGACTGGTTCTCTCAAAAAGTAAGTTCCATAGCAAGTGCTTTTTTAAGCAGTGTTTGAGATGTGAATTAGGTTATCTTCCAGGCCCTGCCCTTTAATTAATCATGGTATATAATTAGGCTTTTATACTATGAAGAGGGAAAATAGTTGAGAATGCCTCTTCCGTTTTCCTACTCTTTGCCAGTATATCCATGTATGCTCATATTACAAACTGTTCTTATCAGTATAGTCTAATAGTTAAGAGCCCACGTTTGGGAGTTAGATAGATCTGGGTTCAAACATGAATCCACTTCTTAAAATCTTTGGACCGTGAGCCTCAGTTTTCCCATTTGTAAAGTAGAGTGTTGTTTCAGAACTGTTGTAAAGATTTAATTGAAGCAATACCTGTAAAGCATTTAGCATAGTGCCTTGTCTGCTCAGTAGATATTAGCTATTAACATTGGCTATTAATTATCTTCTCCCAAAAATACACAGTCAAGGCCAGAAGACTCCCTTTTTTGTTTCCTGGTACTTGTTACAAGTAGTCCCCAACTTACGACATTCGAGTTACCATGAACCAAACTTACTGTTCTGTTTTTTACTGTATACAGTGTTGCAGTGCATAATTTGCTGATGTTATCAGTCTCAGATGTTCACTTGCATATGTTTATATGTAATGTTCCAATTCCAAAAGACAAAGATTTATGAAGATACTACTGATAATTAAAAAAAAGAGGTTTTCCACTTAAGTCAGAACTGACTTATGACAGAGTTGTCAGAACGGAAGCCCGTCATAAGTTAGGGATTACCTGTATGTTGAACTGATTTGATTGAAAAGTAGTTTGTCCTCTAGAAACCACTCACATCCTACATACAGCTCTCTAAACCATAGTCTAATCTGTTAAAACTTTGAAAAGTCATTCTTTTCCAGGCTTGCTCATTACATTTCCACCTTTTTCCATAGCATTGTGCTTCCCAGTACTCAGAGCTTTTAGAGACCACGGAGACCCCAAAGTGAGTACAAAACCAGACGTTTACCAAGTGTTTGCAGCTAAATCTCCTCCATGGAGACAGTTTACTGAAGAAGTTTGGTTTATATAAGTGAGTGATAAAAGTACAGTAGTCTCCCTTTATCTGTAGGAGATATGTCCCAAGACACCCCATGGATGCCTGAAACCTCGGATAGTACAAAATGCTGTATATACTATGTTTTGTCCTATGCATACATACGTGTGATAAAGTTTAATTTATAAATTAAGTACAGTAAGAGATTAACAACCATAACTACTAATAAAATAGAAAAATGATAACAACATTCTGTAATAAAAGTGAGTGTGGTTCCCGGTTGGGACAGAGCAGGATGGCTCGAGATTTCATCATGCTGCTCATTTAACATTTTTGGACCTGTGGTTGACCCTGAGTAACTGAAAATCTTGGAAAGCAAAACCGTAGATAAGGGAGGCTACTGTGTAGCAGAGGTTATCTATGATTAGGTGGTAGAGAAGACTCAAAGTAAGCGAGATTGGGAACAAATGTTCTCTTACTCATGTGGGTTTTTTTTTACTCCCCAGACGGAAACGAGGTGAAAAGGGTGAAGTGGTGGAAACTGTTGAAGATGTCATTGTTCGGAAACTGACTGCTGAACGAGTTGAGGAATTGAAGAAAGTGATAAAGGAAACGCAGGAAAAATACAGGTACTTACCAGAAAGGATGCCAAATGATTGGGAAAGGAAAAAGGAGCAAACTTCTGGTACTGGTCAGAATTTTCTAAATAGCAGATTTAAAAACCCATTATTACCTGTGTTTTTTCCTACAGGCGGCTAAAAAGAGATGCAGAATTAATTCAAGCTGGACACATGGACAGCAGACTGGATGAACTTTGCAGTGACATTGCAATGTAGGTTATTTAATACTGTTCTTCCATCTGTGCTCCTTGTTTTTTTTTAACCACCCCCTCGCCCCACCGTATCAAGTAATTTGGCTTATTTCCTGCACCTACCATCTCTTTAGACTTTAGACAGATTCTAGAAGGAGAAAGCTACTGAGTGGCCTGGTAGCTGGGAGCGGGGAGTAAGTCCTAGAAGGTAATGTGATGGAATGTTTCCATGTGACAATAAAACTTAGTTCTAACTTAAACATGCCCCTGGTTTGCCTGGGTGAAGAACTGGAAATGAGGAAGTACACCCGAATTCCCTGTTTTGCTGATAAGACATACGGTTTAGGGCTTTTCCCCAGAGAGTACTGGCAGAACATTTCTTTGTGAGGGCACTGTGAACTACGGAGAAGTTAGAGCTGGCTAACATCTAACCCTAATTCCCTCTTTAGGAAAAAGAAATTAGAGGAAGAGGAGGCTGAAGTAAAGAGGAAGGCTACAGATGCTGCATATCAGGGTAAGCTAAAACTAGTAACTTTGTTTAGCAGTTCACTATATAGTACTGCATGTTAGTGACAGTTGAGGAAGACTATTTTGCATTGTAGAGTTCACTAGTTCCAATTTATCTGCACACTTCCCTCTCTCATATTCTTTTTACCAGAATAAAAACATTCCTCAGCATCCAGGAAGAATCTCTTAGAAAATGAGCTCTGCTCAGATGTCACTAGACTTTAAATTGACTTTGAGGACACAATGGCTTGATAATAAGACATCAAGCATAATTAAGGTTTTAGATGTCAAAGCCTGTAGAAAGATTAAGATAGCTCAGTCATCCTAGGAACATATCCTAGAGAAATAAGAGCCGTCACACGAGTAGACATATGTATACCCATGTTCATTGCAGCGTTGTTCACAGTAGCAAAAAGATGGAAACAACTTAGATGCCCATCAACAGATGAATGGATAAACTATGGTACATACACACAGTGGAGTACTATGCAACGATAAAGAACAATGTTGAATCTACAATGCATCTTATAATGTGGTTGAATCTGGAGGGCGTTATGCTGAGTGAAATAAGTCAATCACTAAAGGACAAATATTGTATGAGACCACTACTATAAAAACTCATGAAAAGGTTTACACACAAAAAACAACCTTTTATGGTTATGAGGGAGGGGAGGGATGAGGATGGAAAAACACTAAATAGACAATAGATAAGTGACAGCTTTGGTGAAGGGTAAGAGTTCACAGTACTGGGGAAGCCAGCACAACTTGTCCAAGGCAAGGTTATGGAAGCTCTGTAGACATATCCAAACTTGCTGAGGGACCGAATTACTTGGCTGAGGGCTGTGGGGACCATGGTCTCGGGAACATCTAACTCAATAGGCATAACATAGTTTATAAAGAAAAAATGTTCTACATTCTACTTTAGTGAGTAACGTCTGGGGTCTTAAAAGCTTATGAACAGCCATCTAAGACACTCCACTGGTGTCACCCCATCTGGAGCAAGGGAGAATTAAGAAAACCAAAGACACAAGGGAAAGATTCGTCCAAAGGATTAATGGACCACAACTACCATGACCTCCACCAGACTGAGTCCCGCACAACTAGACGGTGTCCAGCTACCACCACCGACTGCTCTGACAGGGATCACAATAGAGGGTCCTGAACAGAGCTGGAGAAAAATCTAGAACAAAATTCTAACTCAAAAAAAAAAAAAAAGACAAGGGAGTGGACAGCCCTGTAAAACCAAATGAGACTAACGGGGTACAGGAGTCCAGTGACGGGGGCCACAAAACAGAAGGGGACAAGGAAGCTGGTGATAGGGAACCCAAGGCTGAGTAAGGATATTGTTGATGTGTTGTGAGATTGTTAACCATTGTCATAGGGCAACATTTGTAGTAACTGTTAAATGAGAAACTATTTTGTTCTGTAAGCCTTCATCTTAAGTGAGAATAACAGCACAATTGGAGGAGCGTGGTCGATGTCACTGAACTGTGCATGTAGAAATTTTTGAAATGGTGTATCTTTTGCTATGTGTATTTTCACCAAAAAAAATAGAGGTTGAGAAGTTAGAGGGTTAATATGTTGTGGGGTTGTTAACCAATGTCATAAAATAACGTGTACTTCTGTTTCATGAGAACCTATTTGTTCTGTAAGCCTTCACCTGAAGTACAATTTAAAAAAAAAAAGAAAAAAGACAAGACTTACTGGTCTGACAGGAACTGGAGAAACCCCAAGAATACGGCCTCTGGACACCCTTTTAGCTCAGTAATGAAGTCACTCCTGGGGTTCATCTTTCAGACAAAGATTATACAGGCCCATAAAACAAAACGAGACTAAATGGACACACCAGCCCAGGGGCAAGGATGAAAAGGCAGGAGGGGACAGGAAAGCTGATAATGGGGAACCTAAGGTCGAGAAGGGGAGAGTGTTGACACGTCGTGGAGTTGGCAACCAGTGTCGCAAAACAATATGTATATTGTTTAATGAGAGGCTAGTTTTCTCTGTAGACCTTCATTTTAAGTACAATAACAAAAATTTAAAAAAAAGATTAGCTCAGTCATTGGATAAAAGGAGGAACTTAAGCATTTGCTCTGAGCCAGTGAAGTCTTTCTATCTTGTTAAAAGCCGAATCTTAGTAAGTTGCTGAAAAGGATATTGAGGGCTGTTAAAACCACTTTCCTACTCCAAGGACCTTTTGGATAGTTAAATAGTTAAACAAGTTGTTTAGTGGTGGTATGAGAATTGCTGTTAGGAAACGTTAGGGTAAAAATTATTCATCTCCGAGAAGTGATAAAGCTTTCTAATCCCGACTTACCGTGTTGTTTTGGCAATGTGACATCCCTACTTATCCCTTATTACATAACAGCAGAGTGTAGCATTTTGTCTTATTTAATCTTAAACATTTAGACATTGTTTTCTTTCCTGTTCTAGCTCGTCAAGCAGTAAAAACACCCCCTCGGAGGTTACCAACCGTGATGGTCCGATCTCCTATAGATTCTGCCTCCCCAGGAGGCGATTATCCACTTGGGGACTTGACTTCTGCCACTTTGGACGAGGCCACCTCTGGGGTGAGTGTATTTCCATCCTCAGGAATTGACCAGCAAAGGAGCAATAAGCCAGCACAGAGCTGAGTGATGAGGAAACCACTTACGGCTTAGAGGCAACTTCTTCTCTTGGTCTGAATGCTACAGACTTAATTTACTATGTTTTGTGCTCTAAGATAAGGGTGGACCTAAAAACATTGAGGTTTGTGACCTTTAGAAAAATAGGTAAAAGATGATGTTAAGGAATTGTTTCCTAAGTGTATTAGTCTTATGAAATTCCAGCTAAAAGGGACAATTCCCTTGTAAACATAGTACTGGTAGTGGTTAAGGAGTTTGTAAAAGGCAAACTGGGTGGAATGGTTGGATCATTGTGTGTTTGAGTGGGTGGACAGAAAAATTAGGAGGGGAAGAAAGGTATGGCTGAGAGCAGGAAAGGTAGAGGGTTTTGGGGCAGTTCCACTCAGGACTAATAAAGTAATATTTAGACACACTAACCCATCCAGATTAGTAGGGAACCTTCCAGAGTTTTAGAAGTCAGATAAAGGTTCTCTGTTGTCTCTTAGGTAACCCCTGGGACTTTGCCGAGTACCCCAGTCATCTCGTTTCCTGGGATTCCTGACACCCTTCCTCCAGGCTCTGCACCCTTAGAAGCCCCCATGACCCCAGTAACAGATGATTCACCCCAGAAAAAGATGCTTGGACAGAAAGCAACTCCACCCCCCTCCCCTCTGCTGTCAGAGCTCTTGAAGAAGGGCAGCCTCCTGCCTCCTAGCCCCAGACTGGTATGGAGACTTCTGTGGGTGTTTGAGAGCTGTGGTGATTTAGTACTTGGAAGGGAGTACCTGGGACCTAAAATATGACATGGGGGAAAAAATTTCAAAAGAGGAAAAAATCTCTTAGTTAACTGTTAATTTAAAAAAAAAAAAACATAAAACAAAACCACTCCTTGGGTCTTGAGGTATCTGAACCACAATTATTTTGGTTCTCTTCCCTAGAAAACCCTTGTCAAATAAATTTTGAAGTTATAGTTTAGAATTCCCTTTGGGTCTGAAATTATTCTCTATGGATATTAACTTTTAATTTTCATGAAGTGTGGTCAACTGCTGGAGCTTTTTTGGGAAGTGGTAGTAATAGAAACCTGGAGTGTAGCCTTCACCTCTGTTCTTCTCTGGTAGGTCAGTGAGAATGAAATGGCTGTGACTCCTGGCCATCTGAACAGTACGGGTGTCCTCCTGGAGGTAGGCGGGGTCCTTCCTGTGATACATGGTGGGGAGATGCAGCAAACACCCAACACTGTTGCAGCCTCCCCTGCTGCCTCAGGTAAGTTACCACTTTTCCTTTATCTGCTTTACTTCAGAGATGTTGAACTTAGCATTGCCTGCTTTGGGTTTCCTAAGATTTGTTACTAAGCAATTGTCAATCCTAGTTTCAAAGCCCAACCTTGGAGCTGTACTTTACCTATTATACCAGATAGTGCTATACTTTGTAAATTCATTCCATCCTCAAGATATTGATAGCCCTTTGTGACTACAGTATAGATATTGATGACAGGAATAATGAAGTTAATGGCTACTTTTCTGGGGCTTGCAAAATCACAGAAGGGTACTTAGAGATAACCTAAGATGATGTGTAGAACGGGAACAGAAGATTTAGAACCAGAGAACTGGGCTTGCCATTCGTTCGATTTGTGACTTTGAATAGGTAACTTAACTCTTGAGCCTCAGTTTCCTCTTTTATTAATTGCAGATATTCAGTATATATTTCACAAGGATATGGTAAGAATTAAGTGAGGTAGAAAATGAAAAAAAAAAAAGCTTTACAAAATACCTTATAAACATTAGATACTGGTATTTGAATTGTGTTGAACTTGGGTGGCTTACAGCATGTTGTGCTTTACCAGAGGTGGCAGATTTATTTGTACCAGGTTTTTTGTGTTTTTTTTTTTTTTTTTTTGCTACTGTTAAAATTTCCTCTGAGGAGAAATTAAAACATTGTGTGCTCTGGTGTTTTGGCTCATTCTTAACTTGGAAGAAGTAGTTCTTGAATAAGGTTGGAGAAGGTAAGGATACAGATAATGAGCTTAACTCAACATGAGAATTGCTTTCATCCTTTGAGACTATAAAAAATTTCTTGATTGAGCCTTAAAGTGGCTGTTGCTTCTTCTTCATGTGCTTTCTTACCTCATTTTGTGTACCTCTTTGTCTGTTAGGTGCTCCCACTCTTTCCCGGCTTTTAGAAGCTGGTCCTACACAGTTCACCACACCTCTTGCTTCCTTCACTACTGTTGCCAGTGAACCTCCAGTTAAACTTGTGCAACCCCCTGTAGAGTCTGTGTCCCAGGCTACCATTGTCATGATGCCTGCGCTGCCAGCACCATCCTCTGCTCCGGCTGTCTCCACTCCTGAGAGTGTAGCTCCAGGTGCGTCCCTGACCCACGCCCTGAGCAGTCACTAGGTCCAGATTTCATTTTGAGTTTCCATCAGAGAAGATGACCAAGAGCATCAGTTCCAGTTTAGATGCTTCTATTCTACATAGACATATGCCATCTTTATCCTTAGAAAAAACAAGGATGTAAGAAGAGGTGGGTGGGCATTTAAGTGTTGAGGGAAAATATGAATATGAGAGGGCTAAAGAATGTGATTCTCACCTTACTTTCTAGATAAAACTGGGGAAAAGAAAACAGGTATAAGATAAGTTTTTCTGAGCCTCAAGGTATGAGTGCTTGACATCTGTCTACACCTTTGGTATGATCTCCAAGTAGTCAGTTGGTACCTAATAAGATTCTGAGATGCTTTTCTTTTCCTGTTATTAAGTGAGTCAGCCTGACAACTGTGTTCCTATGGAGGCTGTGGGGGATCCACATACTGTGACCGTTTCCATGGATAGCAATGAGATCTCCATGATCATCAATTCTATCAAAGAAGAGTGTTTCCGATCAGGGGTAGCAGAGGCCCCTGGAGGATCAAAGGCTCCCAGCATTGATGGGAAGGAAGATTTAGATCTGGCTGAGAAGATGGATATTGCTGTGTCTTACACAGGTGAAGAGCTGGACTTTGAGACTGTTGGAGACATCATTGCCATCATTGAGGACAAGGTAACTATTCAACAAAACCCAAACGAATCTCCCGTGGGTCCTACATAGGCTTCCCTCCTTAGCCTCTCCTTGCTTCTGGTAGTTAGAATTACTTAAACGAAAAAAATAAACAACAACAAAAAAAAACTTTCCTGCTCCTGCTCATCTCCATCTCTGTATTCCCAAAGCCTTTTGGTACTGACATACTAGTCATCTCCCCAGCCATCCTGTGTTACTGGCTTGCACAGGACAGGTACTTGTCTATTGGTTGCTTCCACCACATGGAGGAAGTGGAGAGAGAAACTGCAGATTCAGGCCATCTTATTTGGTGCTAACAGAATTGAGGGACTTGGGCTTTCTTTTGTGACTTCAACAGTCTGTGTATTATGGGACAGGTAGATGATCATCCTGAAGTGCTGGATGTAGCAGCAGTGGAAGCAGCACTGTCATTCTGTGAAGAGAACGATGATCCCCAGTCCCTGCCTGGCCCTTGGGAGCACCCTATCCAACAGGAGCGGGACAAGGCAGTACCTCTCCCTGCACCAGAGATGACAGTCAAGCAAGAGAGGCTGGACTTTGAGGAAACGGAAAACAAAGGAATCCATGAACTGGTGGACATCAGGGAGCCCAGTATTGAGATCAAAGTAGAGCCTACAGAACCAGAGCAAGGCATTTCTGGGGCTGAAATAGCTGCAGTTGTTCCAGCCTTAAGTATGGAGCCACCAGAACTTAGGAGTCACAGCTTAGATGAGGATCCCAGAAGTACTGCAACTGGAGAGATTGCTGAAGCAGATGTTTCCAGTGGGAAAGGCGATGAGACCCAGCTTACAACCGTGAAGACAGAGGTATTAAGATCAGGGGCTGGGAGGATGGAGGGTGATACTTTAGGTAAGAAGTGACACTTTAGGCTTTTGGTTTTCTTATTAGATTCCTGACTTCTGACATGTTTGATGTGTCCAGAGCCCATAGGTTGTGTTCAGTGCTATACCTGTCCTATTTCTCTTAAGGTGACCGTTAGAATCATATTACACGGGTAGGACTTAGAATTTCTTCTGTAGTCTGATTGTCACTGAAGAATAGTGTGAGCTGTAGTGGATCATCGGTACTTAGAGTATATGTTCTCTTTGGTCTTCAGGCATCTCCTGAAAGCTTGTTGTCTCCATCACATGGCTCAAATCCCATTGAAGATCCTTTAGAGGCTGAGACTCAGCACAAGTTTGAAATGTCAGGTAAATAATAATAAGGCAAGGAACTCTTTGCTCTGTAACTAATTAACTTGAGATCATTTGCTTTGGCTTCTGAGGGACTGTGGGTTGTGGGCAAGCAGAGGAGTTAGAGCAGGTCAGCACGGAAAGGAGAGCTGCAGGGAGTTACGGTCCATAGGAAGGGGAAGGCTAAGGTGGAAAAATCTTCAGGTAGTCTTTCTCTCCTCTGCAGACTCATTGAAAGAAGAATCAGGGACTATTTTTGGAAGCCAGATAAAGGTATTTCAGACTTTTCTTTATTCCTCCTGCCATGTGACTAGATTTCCCTGTAGCACTACCTTTTTAATGAATTTCAGTAAACTTACATCTTCATTCTTTGAGATGAGACTTGTTAAGGAGTTGCATAGGGAAAAGGAGTAGTGGACAGGCATAGTGGGAGGGAGTACCATGGCTACATGTACTTCCCTTCTAAAAGAGTTTGTGAACATCACACAGACCTTTCTTTGCATGTAGTGTGCAAAGAAACTTTGATAAACCCAGAGTGATTTGGAGTAAATTGGGGTACTAGAGCCAGGCAGAAGAACATACTATAAATCAGAGTATTAATTAGGACTGTCCATACAGAATCACCTAAAATTTTCTTTTTAGAACTACTAAAGCTGTAGTAACAGAGACTTTATAAATAGTGCGATGTGAGCTTGCTCCATCGGATGAGACACGAAATAAAAATTATTTTTGATAACTTTGTACCCAGGGTCAGAGTTCCTCTCAAGAGGAAGGGGAAAGAAGGAACGCCTCTTAGCTTAGCCTTAAGTAAGTAGCTTTTTTTTTTCCCCCCCTTCTTTTTAAAAAGATCCTGGGTCTTACTCTTTGCCCAGGTTCCAAATTACCTTACTTGGTCCATCAGTGTCTGTAAATAGTTGGTAGTATAAGTGATAGAGGGCTCAGTTAGGAAACATAGTGAGGCCTTTTCTAGAACTGATCTAACCCAAAAGACATATGTAATGACGTTTTGCTGGATAGCTTGGCTTGCATTTGTTGACTGGAGAACACTGTGTCTAAGGATGCCCCAGGTGAGGATGAGGAGGAAGATGGGGTCAGTGAAGCAGCCAGCCTAGAAGAGCCCAAGGAAGAAGATCAAGGGGAAGGCTATTTGTCAGAAATGGATAATGAACCTCCTGTGAGTGAGAGTGATGATGGCTTTAGCATCCACAATGCTACGCTGCAGTCCCACACACTGGCAGACTCCATCCCCAGCAGCCCTGCTTCTTCACAGTTGTGAGTATCTAAATTCTTTCTCTGAGGTCAAGCCACTGAAAGAAGTCGGAGAGGATTTTTTGTTCAGTCTTACTTTTTCATCTTCCCTTTCTTGGCCTGGAATAAATACTTGACAAGAAATAATTAGGATTTTTTTTTTTTTTTTTTTGAGCTTACGCCTAGTGAGACTCCTGTATCTTTTTATTTCAGCTCTGTCTGTAGTGAGGATCAGGAAGCCATTCAGGCACAGAAAATCTGGAAGAAAGCCATCATGCTTGTATGGAGAGCTGCAGCTAATCATAGGTGAGTGAACTTTCCCAGTTCAGTAGGAACATTTTCTCCTGCTCCTCCTCATTGTTGGTGACTAGAAAAAAGTCTAAGTAGGCTTATATGGGACTGCTAGAGTTGGCTTTTAAAACCTTCAGCTACTTAGAGCAAGTTCTCTCATCTGTGCTTTTGGAGAATAGGTCAATAATTGCAACTTACTCTTTTTGGACAGGTATGCCAATGTCTTCCTGCAGCCTGTAACGGATGACATAGCACCTGGCTACCACAGCATTGTGCAGAGGTAAGCCACGGTCTGTCCAACATGCTGACTTGCCTAGATTGTTAGTTGTCAAGTCTTAGTGAATTTTTGCTTTAGATAGTAAGTTTAAAGCAAATGTTTTTGATACGAGTAAAGGTGACCAGGTGCTAAGCTAACCATTCCAGTGGCTGGATAACCACTGATAGTCTAAAAGAATTAACCTCCTTTATTACCTTTCTCAATACCTGTTATACAGACTGACTTTGTTTTTTGGGTTAAGTGTATTTTTGGGGGTGAGGAGTTTGTGTTTTGAGTCCTTCCAGCTGGGACTGAAGGCATATATGGTGACGATGTTTTCAGATATTGAGGTGAGTCCTCTTTCCTCCTCCACTGTCATTTATACCTGTTCTCCTTTTAGGCCTATGGATTTGTCAACTATTAAGAAGAACATTGAAAATGGACTGATCCGCAGCACAGCTGAGTTTCAGCGTGACATCATGCTGATGTTCCAGAATGCTGTAATGTACAATAGCTCAGACCACGATGTCTATCACATGGCAGTAGAGATGCAGCGAGATGTCTTGGAGCAGATCCAGGTACTTTGAAAATCCTTAGTGTTATAGCAAGGATGAAATGAAAATGCTCATGGTAAGGATTCATACTGGTGATAGGAAGGGGTTCTGTGGCTTTTACTTGAAATAACCATCAGGGACACAAAAGCTTAAGATTTTGTTCTTGTGGAATTCATACTGGTTTTCTTTGGTTTAGTAAAAGAGTTGTGGTAGTCTATCTTTCTTGGGCAAATAACTTCAGTTTCCTTATTTATAAAATGGTGAATGCATAGTTTTTAAATTATGTTAAGCACTGGTACATTGTAGGCACTCAACAAATAGTTTCTTTTCCCTACCCTTTCATCACGTATAACCTACTATCCTGTAGTTGCATTACCAGTCAACCTTTGGAAGACTGAACTTAAGTGTTATTTATCTCTGCAGAGTCAGCCAAATAAATTAAATTGCTTGATAATCTTAAGTTCATCCTGTTTTTATTCCTTTTCCCTTTTTTTTTTTTTATATTTTATTGTACTTCAGGTGAAGGCTTACAGAACAAATAGTTTCTCATGAAACAGCAGTACACATGTTGTTTTATGACATTGGTTAACAACCCCACAACATATTAACCCTCTAACTTCTCAGCCTTTTTTTTTTTTTTTTGGTGAAAATACACATAGCCAAAGATACACCGTTTCAAAAATTTCTACATACACAGTTCAGTGACATTGACTACGCTCTTCCAATTGTGCTGTTATTCTCACTTAAGATGAAGGCTTACAAAACAAAATAGTTTCTCATTTAACGGTTACTACAAATGTTGCCCTATGACAATGGTTAACATCTCACAACACATCAACAATATCCTTACTCAACCTTGGGTTCCCTATCACCAGCTTCCTTGTCCCCTTCTGCCTTCTGGCCCTTGTCACTGGACTCCTGTACCTCGTTAGTCTCATGGTTTTCGTGGGGTGTCCACTCCCAGGCTGTACAGTGAACCTTGGAGGTAACTTCACCACTGAGCTAAAAGGCCTTTTCCCATTTTTAAAGTATAGAAATTTTGATATTATAGCCCAAAGAAGTTAGGTCCATTTGGGTTTTTTAGATTCTTTAAAAATCTAATGCTTATGACAACTAGAATTAAAACCTAATGTGTTGAACTCCCAGATAAGAAGGATTTGAGTGCTGTTTGCAAAAGGGTACCATACAGAGCCCTGTTTACAAAGCTTAAAGTGTCTTAATTCTTCCCTACTCGATCAAGTCTCTAGAGCAAATCCGATTTCTTCTCCCTACAGCAATTCCTGGCCACACAGTTGATTATGCAAACATCTGAATCTGGGATCAGTGCAAAAAGTCTTCGAGGGAGAGATTCTACCCGTAAACAGGATTCTTCAGAGAAGGTGAGGAGACCAGGGAAGAGCCTTTTAACCAGTGTTCCAGTGATAGAAGTCTGAAACTTCCAAGAACCTTATGTTAGTTCTTTGTTCTGCCAGGCTTCTACATTCCAGTGGTGTAAAGACACGTAGGTCTTTAGGACTTTGGTAACTTATAATCAGTTGGATTTCTGACTAATTTAGAAGTTATTTCTATTAGAAACTTTCAGGTGTCTGTGTGTTACGTAGACCACTCCCCAAATCCCTGGCATTCTCTTTAGCGTGATGGTTGTTTGCTTCCATCCAAACACTGAAGATACGTGCTGTGACTGGGGGTCTCACCCCACAGGAGAAACTGAGCTGAGTGAATGAATTATTAATTCCTCTGGGAGAATGCTCTTGAGATGGGGGAAATAGCTTGCAGCAGTTGGGGTCCATCAGTTTCGGTTCCAGAGACATAATGGCTGGATCGCTTTTGGATCTCTTTCCTCTTGTTCTTGAGTTTTTAAATTTGTCTTTGTGTATATGGTGCTTGTGTCTCTGTCCTGAGGTTTGGGTTGCTTGCGGCTGAGAGTTTCCATGGAACCTGATCAGTGTTTGTTTGTCCTCTAACAGGACAGTGTCCCCATGGGCTCTCCTGCCTTCCTTCTCTCTCTCTTTGTAAGTATTGAATGGCTGCCAGGGGTGGTGTTGCCACAAACATGCTCAGCTCCTTCTGGGGGTGGGTGCAGAGGGAAATCCAATGTGCAGACTGTGGCAGTGTCTTCAACGTCTGTTTATTCAGGTCATTGAATAAGAAACTGTCTGTTCTTCTGCATTCCTGTTCTTCCTGCATGTGTGTGTGTGGGAGCTGGGTAGGGATTGTTTAGGAGATTACTGGGCTGAAGTGTGAGGTATTGGGATAAAGGATCTAGGATGCATTTCCCTCTCGTTTCTTGCCTCCACCTTTTGCCAGTTCTTATGTTATAAACAGAAGATTGTTCAGAGCAGCGGCTGCTAAGCTGGCTTTTTAAAAGTCATACTGGCAAATATTTGGCACATAGTCTTTCTCTTCTCCTAAAATTAAGTTGCAAGACTACTGCCTGACACACAAACACTTAGTAAAACTTATACTAAAGATTTCAGTAACAGTGACCACTGCATACATTAATGGCTGGAAGAATTAGAGAGAAGCTTAATAGAGCTATTCTAAAGACTTACATTCTTTCCCTGCATGAATTAAATGACCCTCTGACTCTGTTGCTCGTTATCAAGCAGTGAGATATGATGTAGTGGAAGGGACGTCAGGCTAGAAAACTACTGATCTTAAGCTTATCAGATAATCTCTTGGGGCCTTATTTTCATTTGTGTGATGGAGCTAATATAATGAGGTACCTGTCCAGCCTACCTCACAGGGATGTTGTGAGGATAAAATGAGATAATAGGTATGGAAATGGCTTGGAAAGAAAATTAAAGTGTTACACAAATGCAAGGTGGTATTTTTATTCTTACTGTTGCCTCACAGGCAGCTTGTGTTCTTGAACTCTAAAAATTTTAGAGTCCTTGCATATAAAAATGGCCTGGCCCAGCAAAAGTGTTCACTAGTTCATCTTGTCTACAGGCCTCTAGCCTGTACCACAGACAGAACACTATAATCTCTGTTCTTTCTTACCGGCCTGCAACAGTGACTCTGGATCCCCGAGCAGTTGGCTGGCTGTTGCAAGGCTGGTTAATAGGATCTAACTTTTATCTATCGAAGACAGCAAAGTATTGCACAAGATGAAGGAGCTGGGCTGCAGGGAGAGAGCAGCAGATGGAAAGAAGCCTTCTGATTGTCCTGATCTCATGGAAAGCAACTGTCAGGAGGTGCTAGGGAACTAGTGCCAGGGTCAGTCTGCAGGAAAGGCCTTTCTTATAGGGACGAACAGCTGGACAGGTACGTTAGCCAAGAATCTCACTATCCACTGCCCTTTCTGACTCTCCCACCTTTCTTTTACTCTTCCTGTTCCTTTGCACATGATTTGGGACCTGGGTGGGATGACTGATAGTCATTCTGTGGGACCCCAGGTGAATTCCAGCAACCTCTGGTTGGTATGAGCAAAATACTCTGTCTGACATTTCCTCTCATAAGCTACCAGGTGCTCTTTAACCAATCTTTGGAAAGACAGAAATATGCCCTCTCATATCCCTGGACTTTTCTACTGATTCTCTCCCGTCCCCAAGAAACCAAATCCCAGGCATTCTTCATGTTGCGCCTTCTCTCTTCCTAACCAACTCACTCATGTTCCCTTTCTTTGTCTGCCTGCCATCTAGGATGGGGGAACCAGGGGGCGCCGCTGTGCCATTGAAGCGGATATGAAGATGAAAAAGTGAAGCCTCAGAGTACCTTCTTTGAGCTGAACCTGAATAGAAGTAAACAAGATAGAGCTTGGGCTCATGGGCCCAGATCCAGAAGTGGAAGTTACAGAAGAGGAGGCACCTGGGCAATGTGACATGAGCTAGGAAAATCTCTCTTAGAGAGTTGGAGTAGCCCATTTGCCTGTTTTAGGGCAACAGTTGTGGGCTGTGTTAATGTCCTAATGTGTAGCTAGCAGATTGTGGCTAGTTTGTACTGTCTTGTGAAGTGTACAGACTTTTTAAAAACCTGTGAAGTGTGTGTATACAATAAACTCTGGAAGAAAAGAAGACTTCAGCTTTTGATGTGTTTGTGTGTGTGTGTGAGAGAGAGAGAGATTGTGATTTCTGTATAACTGTCTCATCATTTGTGGAAATGAGATTGTTAGAGGGGTAATGTGATGTTATAAATATGAACTTTTCATACTACAGCTTATGGAAAGTAATTGAGAATTAATGTTTAAAAGTGTTGGCATTGTGTAATAAAGACTATCCTATGCAGCTTTCCATGAGTGTTTGGAAAAACTTAAGGTTTTCAGATTTCAGAGTTCTGTTCATGACATTGCTTAAAGACTAGAGTATGGACATTGATAGCACTAACCTTTATTTCAGGAGCATACATCCCATTTAATACTACATTTGCAGATGGTATTTGTAGGATATCCATTTTCTTCCCATCTGTTTCTATTCATAGGACCCTTGGACATTTTAGAATTCTTTGCATTGCTGTTTGAATGCTAAACTCAGTTTGAGTTATCAAATTTATTATCTGAGTTCTATTCCATCTTCTGTTAACTCATTAGTGAAATAAACTAGTTATGACACTTTTATTATAAAAACATAGATTAATAGGGTATTATACTTTGAACCTTCTTAAGTAAGATGGGTTTAAAAAAGAAGTTACGGATCTTTTTTGCCTTAAATAGAATGATTTATAAACCTCCTTAGGATGCTAAGGGTGTAGGATATACACTGTTTGTGAGGTGATAGGAAGGAGTTCAGTCAGTCCGGGAGTTAAAGCTTGGGAAATGAAATAGCTAGAGAATATTCCCAAAGCAATCCACAGACAGGTATGTGATGTAAGCACTGAAGGACTAAAATTTGAAAAAGTTTGTGGAAGAGGTAGGTGTTAAGGGATATAGGTTTTGAGTTGGTAGAGCAGCCATAAGCGTTGAAAGCATCGTCTTGGTTGGGACAATAAGGAGACATGCTAGAAGATGCTAAGAAACAGTGAGGTACCAGATCAGGGGGACAAAATAGGGCAGTATGAGTGGCAGGTTGGAAATTTCATATTTATTAAGGATGATAGCCATCTAAGACCTTGAGTAGGGAGACAATTTGTCGAGAGCAGATTGGATGAAAGAGAAACCAACCAGAAGACTATATAGCATTTGTTCAGTAACAAAGGATGGGCAATGAGAAAAATTATCTTGCAAAGAATTGAGAACTTGCTTACTGAAAAGGAATCAAAAGATTGTGAGTTCTGTAGATTAAGAAAATAGTGATGATGAGGAAATTTGAAAAAACAAATTTTGGAGATTTTCAGGAAGAAAAGTGATTTTAGTTCTGGAAATGTTGAAGCAGATGGTAGGGTATCTAAAAGTATTTACCTGAATACATAGAGAAATGAGACCAGAATACAAATAAAAGGTAAAGCTGGAGAGATTTGGGAGTCATCCGAAAAGAGATCAAACTTGAAACTTCAAAGTATATACATTTTTTTGAGGATGTATTAGTAAGCAAAAGACCAAACAAGAACACAGAAGACTAGGATTGAAAGTTGTAAAAGGGTGAGGACAAAGGGGTAAGAAAACCAGGATAGTATAGTGTAATGAAAGCAAGGGAAAATACCTTTTAAAAGCTTTGATATTGCTGCTTCCATTGTGAGAAATGACAGTTGGATTTGACTAGAAGGATATCAAAGATAAAGTGTGTTTTGAGGGTTTGATGGTTGATAGATTAAAAATGTGTGTACACTGAGAAAAACATTCCTTGTCCTCTCAGGTTTATTGCCTTGTAGTTGAATTTAAGGGACACTTTGGGGAGAGGAATCCTGTTAACCTAGCTATACTCAATTCTTTCTCTTCTTTTGGGATGAGTATGAGGAAATCAAGTAACAATATTTTATTATTGAGTTGTCTGTCTCTTACACTATTAGACATGTAGCTGCTTCTTCATTCCCAATAACACATCATTTAGTCTCCTGATATTTCCCACCTTCAGCTAGCTTTTTTTCTTCCTAATAATTAGTAGAAATATTAGCCCCTTTCTGCTAGGACTCCCTGGGTGACAGCAAACAGTTAAGCATCCAACTACTAACTGAACGGTTGGCAGTTCTAGCCCACCCAGAGGCGCCTCCAAAGAAAGCCCTGATGATCTTCTGAAAGGTCATAGCCTTGAAAACCCTTTGGAGCAGTTCTACTCTGCCATACATGGGGTTGCCATGAGTGACATCTGACTCAACAGCAACTGGTTTGGTTTAGTTTTATCTTTCTGTTGAACTTGGAAGATGGAGATGCTTTAGGAATAATGAGTTGATTTAATGCCTTTTTTTTTTTTTTCCTCTGTGTATTTACAGATGGGTCGTGAGTGGGTTTGGTTGGATTCTGAACAAGATTATCCCACTGACTCTGAGTTGAGCAACGACTGCAGGTCACTCTTCAGCTCATGGGACTCCAGTCTGGATCTGGATGTGGGCAGCTGGAGGGAAACCGAGGAGCCAGAGGCTGAGGAACTAGAGGAAAGCAGCCCAGGGAGAGAACCTAGTGAGCTGCTTGGGGATGGAGGCAGTGAGGAGTCTAAGGAAGAGGCAGAGCAAGTCAGCCACCAGAACCTCCTTCACTTTCTCTCTGAGGTAATGGTGAGTCATTATTCCCAAAAGTTGGAAAACCCTCAACTATCTAAGAATGCTTACCCTTCCATGTTTCTTCCACTCTTACTTCTGTCCTCCAGAGTATAAATAACACAGTGGCAGGGACTAAATTTTTCACAGTGCCCCAGCACTTGGTGCTGGCATAGAATATTTGCTAAATATGTACTTTTTGAGTGGATGTTGTACTATCCCAGTCATTAGGGACCTGAACCTGAGTCATAGGAAGTGGAATTTCTGTATGCAGGACTGCCTTACGAGTATCTCTGCAATTCATTCTTTCAGAGTCATGGGAGGTTACACTTGCCCGAACTATCCTTGAAGCTTATAATGTGGTTAGAACTTCAAGGTAGTATTTTTAAGTGTCCTTAAGGTTAAGGGTTGAGGACCAGAAGTAAATAGAACTGGACAGAGAGTTTATATTTATGCTAGAACTGAACACATTCAGGAGAATTTAGATTAAGTTTGGCAAGTACAGTGAAACCTGTGAGAGCCTGAACTTGATGGGACTGCCTTGTTTTTCCAGGTCTCAAGTTTTCCGCCTTTGACAAGGTACAGTCTTACACTTTTCTGTTGCTCTCTGTTAATGGAAAATACTTGAGTTTTCCTTCTCTTACACAGGTTCTGGCTTTCACAGGTTTTACTGCATACAGTTTCTGTGTTGCCAGTTCTCTCTGCAGTGTCCGTGGCAGACAATATTTTCAACAGTTTTCTTGGCAGCCACTCCCAGTTGATCAGAATGGACATTTCAGATGAAAGATTAGAACATAAGCACCTTAAAGAGGCAAGAACCATGTCTTGTTCACTGTTAAGTCTCCAGCAACTAGCCTAGTGCCATGTGTATATAGCATGTTTGTTAAATCTTAAGTGAATGAATTCATTAAGTCTATTTTGCCATCTCAGACTTAGTCATGTGTAAGCATTTGGCGTTGTTGATATATGGATAGTGATTCCCATTGGTGTTCCTATACATCTAATAATAAACTATGATTGCAGGTAGCTTATTTAATGGAGCCATTGTGCATTAGCAGCAAAGAATCGAGTGAAGGCTGCTACCCTCCATCTGGCACCAGACAACAAAAGGGAAAGGAAATTGAAACTACTGAAGGAGAAGGAGAGCCCTGCAGAGAGACTGAAGAGCTTTCGGCAAAGGTAAACCCCTTGGCAGCTGAGAAGAAGCCAGTGGGAGAAAATGGAGAGAGGTAGCTCTAGCTTCCTCAAATATTTGTGCAGTTCAGGGACCACCCACAGAGAACGAAGACTTAAGTAAGTAACATAAACCAGGTGTCTGGTTGGGTCTTCTGCACAGAGCGGCAGAAGCAGAGTGGTTGGTTAGAGCATAGGCTATCTCCAGAGAGTTATAGTTTACTTGAGTTCACATCCTGGTTTTAGTACCAATGTGACCTTAGGCGTGTTAGTGGACTGTTTAGAACTTCAGTTTTCTCCTTGAAATGGGATAACAGTGCTCTACTTTGTAGGTTTTCTGTGAACTTTAAATGAGACAAATCATGTAAAGCACTTGGCACAGTACCTGGCCCATAGTAAGCAATCAGTTAATTTTAAAATTCCCTTATCATTATGTATGTTATTTGACCAGCTAGGCCAGTTATTTCTAGAACCACAAGTGATAGCAATTTTTAAAGGTTATAGTATCCATCTGGAATTGAGTAAATATTGTTTTTTTTATTTTTTCTTGGGGTATAGGTTCAAAGTTCACCAGCAAGACTATTAACAAGAATTCATTGACTCAGCTCTAGTTAAGCCTGCTTTCTTTTTTTCTTTTTCCTCTTTAAACAAAGTTTTATTTTTTATTTTTTCCCATACAAAAATTTATATATACATTGTTATGTAGCTCTAATTGCTCTCCCCATACTGTGACAGCACACTCCTCCTTTCCACCCCTGATTCCCCGTGTCCGTTCAACCACCTCCTAGCCCTCTCTGCCTTCCCATCTCACCTCCGAACAGAAGATGCCCATTTAGTCTCTTGTATATACTTGAGCTAAGAGGCACACTCCTCACAACAATCACTGTATGTCCCACAGTCCAGTCCAATCCCAGTCTGAAGAGTTGGCCTTGGAAATTGTTTTATTTCTGGGCTGATAAGAGAATCCAGGGGCCATGCTTTCTGGGGTTTCTCCAGTCTCAGTCAGACCATTAAGTCTGGTCTTACCAGAATTTGAGTTCTGCAGCCCATCCTTCTACTGCTCCATCAGGGACCCTCTGTTGTGTTCCCTGTCAGGGCAGTCATTGGTGGTAGCCAGGCGCCATCTAGTTCTTCTGGTCTCAGGCTGATGAAGTCTCTGGTTTATGTGGCCCTTTCTGTCTCTTGGGCTAATACTTCCCTTGT
>NW_004444016.1:5177233-5178364 GCF_000243295.1 Trichechus manatus latirostris | reverse complement strand
CTCGTTGGGGTGAGATGATATCTCATTGTAGTTTTGATCTGCATTTCTCTAATGGCTAATGATCGTGAGCATTTCTTCACGTGTCTGTTAGCTGCCTGAATATCTTCTTTGGCAAAGTGCCTGTTCATATCCTTTGCCCATTTTTTAATTGGATTATTTGTCTTTTTGTTGTTGAGATTTTGCAGTATCTTGTAGATTTTGGAGATTAGACGCAGATTGGATTTATTGTAGCCAAAAATCTTTTCCCAGTCTGTATGTTGTCTTTTTACTCTTTTGGTGAAGGCTTTTGCTGAGCATAAGTGTTTGATTTTTAGGAGCTCTCACGTATCTAGTCTGTCTTCTGGTGCTTGTGGATTGTTACTTATGGTTCGTGTTGTGTTTATGCCATGTATTATGGCTCTTAGCATTGTCCCTATTTTTTCTTCCATGATCTTTATGGTTTTCGATTTGATATTTAAGTCCTTGACCCATTTTGAGTTAGTTTTTGCATGGTGTGAGGTATGGGTCTTGTTTGTTTTTTTTTGCAGATGGATATCCAGTTATGCCAGCACCATTTGTTAAAGAGACTATCTTTTCCCCAGTTAATGGACTTTGGGCCTTTGTCAAATATCAGCTGCTCATAGGTGGATGAATTTATGTCTGGATTCTCAATTCTATTCCATTGGTCTATGTATCTGTTGTACCAGTACCAGGCTGTTTTGACTACCGTGGCGGTACAATAGATTCTAAAATCAGGTAGTGTGAGGCCTCCCACTTTGTTCTTCCTCTGAGTATTGCTTTATTTATTCGGGGCCCCTTCCCTTTCCATATGCAGTTGGTGATTTGTTTCTCCATCTCATTAAAAATGCCACTGGAATTTGGATCGGGATTGCATTGTATCTGTAGGTTGCTTTGGGTAGAATTGACATTTTCACAATGTTGAGTCTACCTGTCCATGAGCAAGGTATGTTTTTCCACTTATTCAGGTCTCTTTTGGTTTCTTGCAGTAGTGTCTTGTAGTTTTCATTGTGTAGGTCTTTTGCATCTCTGGTTATATTTATTTCTAAGTATTTTATCTTCTTGGGGGCTATTGTAAATGGTATTGATTTGGTGATTTCCTCTTCGAGGTTCTCTTTGTTGGTGTAGAGGAAT
>NW_004444016.1:5158560-5171641 GCF_000243295.1 Trichechus manatus latirostris | reverse complement strand
TTCTTCAGTAGTGCTTTACTTATTCGGGGCTTCTTCCCTTTCCATATAAAGTTAATGATTAGTTTTTCCATCTCTTTGAACAATGTTGTTGGTATTTGGATCAGGATTGCATTGTATTTGTAAATTGCTTTGGGTAGAATTGACATTTTCACAATGTTGAGAGTTTTAGGTTTTTTGTGCCTTTAAGCCTAAGGTATGTCTCTTGTGGGTAGCATATAGACGGATCGTGTTTTTTAATCCAATCTGCCACTCTCTCTCTCTTTATAGGTTCATTTAGTCCATTTACATTCAGCATAATTATTGATAGGAGTGAGTTTAGTGCTGTCATTTGAATGTCTTTTTTTGTGTGTTGTTCACAGTTTCTTTGTTCCACTTAATTTTCTGTGCTGAGTCGTTTTTCTTTATGTATTTTCTTTTCATCTTTTTCATGGTTGTTGATTTTGTGTTTGCTGAGTCTTTATATTTTTCTTGTTTTTTATTTTGATTTGTAGAATTGTTAGTTTCCTTTGTGGTTAGCTTAATATTTACCCCTATTTTTCTAAGTTTATGCCAGTATTTTATTTCTTTATATTGCCTTGACTTCCTCTCCGTATGAAAAATCTATGTCTACAGTTTTTAAGTCCCTCTTTTTTGTTTTAATGTTGTCATCTTTTACATATTGATGTCTCTATTTCCCTGTTTTCGCTTCGGTTTACTTTTGTGACTTACCTATCTGGGTTGATATCTGGTTGTTCTATCCAGTATTCCGGTCTTGGGTTGTCATCTGATGTTACTGATTTTCTAATCAGAGAACTCCCTGTAGTATTTCTTGTAATTTTTGTTTGGTTTTTGCAAATTCCCTAAACTTCTGTTTATCTGGAAATGCCCTAATTTCAGCATCATATTTGAGAGACAGTTTTGCTGGATATGTAATTCTTAGTTGGCAGTTTTTTTTCCGTCAAGGCTTTATATATGTCATCCCATTTCCTTCTTGCCTGCATGGTTTCTACTGAGTAGTCTGAACTTATTCTAATTGACTCCCCTTTGTAGATGACTTGTCTTTTATCCCTAGCTGCTCTGAAAATTCTCTCTCTATCTTTGGTTTTGGCAAGTTTGGTTATAAAATGTCTTGGTGACTTTCTTTTGGGATCTATCTTATGTGGGGTTCGATGACCATCTTGGATAGATATCTTGTCATTTTTCACAATGTCAGAGAAATTTTCTGTCAACAAATCTTCAAAAATTCTCTCGTTTTCTGTTACTCCCCCCTGTTCTGGTACTCCAATCACTCGTAGGTTATTCTTCTTGATAGAGTCCCGCATAATTCTTAGGGTTTCTTCATTTTTTTAATCCTTTTATCTGATGTTTCCTCAGATAAGTTGGTGTCAAGTGCTTTATCTTTAGTCTCACTAATTCTGACTTCCATTACCTGAATTCTGCTCCTGTGAGTTTCTAATGAGTTGTCTAATTCTGAAATTTTTATCTTCCGAATTTCTGATTGCTGTCTCTGTAAGGATTCTTGCAGCCTGTTAAATTTGTCATTATGCTCTTCTCTAATCTTTTTAATTTCCTCTGTTGTATGTTCTGTGTTTTGCTTAATTTCCTTCCTAATTTTTTTTTAAGAGTTCTGTATATTAATCTTTTGTATTCTGCCTCCGGTAATTCCAAGAAATTTTCCTTTTCTGGAAAATTTCTAGGTTCTTTTTATTGAGAGCTTGCTGAAGCCATCATGGATTGCCTTTTTATGTGATTTCATATTGACTGTTGTCTCTGAGCCATCAATACATTATTATATTTATTTATTTAATGTTTGCTTAGTGTGTCCTTGCTTCTTGTTTTGTTTTGATATGCCTAAATAGGCTGCTCGTATGAGCTAGTTTGATTATTGGCACCTTTGAAGCTGTAATGTCCTGTCACCAGTTGGTTAGATCTGTTACCAGGTATGTGACCAGGTATGTGCGCTCAGGAGTCTGCCCACTCCTATATGGATTCAGCTCAGGTGCCCAGGTAGATAGCCACCAAGTATGTGGTGTAGGCTCTTACTTACAGTCCTAGACAGGCATGGGTGATTGCTGTTGGCACAGGCATCTGTCTGCAGCAGGAGGAAACACTCTGAGCAAGGCAGGGGGCTGATGGCTGCCCCAGAGTGTCCAGGAGGAAGGCGTGTCCCTGTTCCCTAGAGTGTGTTGGTGGGTGGGTTTTGCAGCCGTACTATGAGCACCTAGTGCTGTTGGCTTTAAGGAGCAGGGGGCACCTCTTATTCATGGACCACTATCGCAGGTGACTAGGTGGCATGGGTGGAGCCACCAGTCCTCAGGCCCCTGATGTGAGTAGGTGAAGACCCTGCTTGATGGGCAGAGCAGTGTCAAATGTGCAGAACCTGGCACTTCACACAGCTGAAACAGTTGAAGTTAAACTTCTGGTATATACCCTGTTGTACTGCAGTAATGAGGTCCTGTGCTGTTGAGATGGGCGCACAGAAGTCTTTGCAGGGGAAAAGACACTCGAAGTCCGTGTCTAGGCAGAGGAGCTGTGCCTACCCTGGGTTCCTGGCTTAGGGCAGCGGGCAGTTTATTTTTTCCCATTTGTTAATTTGTTCACTCTCCAAGGCAGGGAGAATGGCTCAGGGCGTGTGACGGATCCTGCTTCTGGCCCAGGGGATTTGGCAATTGCTGAAGCCAGTCCGGGACCCAGTGCAGAGCTGGGAGCGGGGAGGTAAATGAGAGAGAGGTTTTTCCCTAAGGGGGTGTTTTTGATCTGCAAGGTAGGCCATACGCAATTAGTTATCTTTCACAAGATCAAGGGCTGCTTCTCACTGGTTCTGGGTGGCCTTGTGGACACTTTGGCGCTGGGTCTCTCCCGTGTGGAAAACATGCCTCCCGAGCACCGCTGCTTGCCTGCCCCACCACTCACCCCCAGACTGCTCAGGCCTGAACAGCTCAGGCTCTTGCTGGGTCAGGTCTGGCAACACCTTGCTGCTTCCGAACCATCTCTACCTCCCCCTGCCAGTCAGTCCGGTTCCTCAACTCTGCCTTTGACATTCAGGGCTCCAAATTGCCGTATATAATCGAATTACTTGTTTTTTCGGGTCTTTGTTGTAAGAGGGTCCACTGGAAGCGTCTGACTACTCTGCCATCTTGAGCCTACCTCTAAGCCTGCTTTCTATAATTTCTTTTATAAGTTTATATTATTGGTCTCTTCTCTCCTTAAGATCAGTCTTAATTTACTCTATGCAAGTAAAATTACCATGCAGATAGTAAATCTCTTTTTAAACTTCTGTATTTCCTGGCATTCCCAGGGGAAGTTTCAGCCAGAATCCCAAGAGGAAGACCAGGGTGAAGGGTATGTGTCAGAGATGGAAGACCAGCCCCATTCAGGTGAGTGTGACGATGGCTTCAACATTCAGGAGACACCCCTGATGGATATCCTTTTCAGCCATGCTGCCTCTTCAAAGCTGTAAGTACAGATTTTTGTCCAAGGTTATTAAGATTCATACTTCTGTTTATGCCTATTTGATTTTGTCACCGTGAACATGGATTACTTTTATAAATTATTAGGAAAAGGGAAATCAGAGTTGTAAAACATTAACAATAAAATTCAATGTAATTATACTATCATATAAATAGAAGTCTGTGTGCTTTCTTCTTATAAAACAAGTCCATTTCATCAACATTAAGAATCTCTTTCATAAATAACTCTTCTCTCTAATTACAACCTTCATTTATTCAGGAATCATTGCTGAGTCAGATTGTACCTCAAGTTTAATGTTATACAAATTTTGCCTCTTTTAAAAAATACTAAAAGAGCTCTTAATAACTTTAAATTAAAAATTACTTTGAGGATATAATCTCTCTTGTTTCTTTTTCACAAATCTTTGGAAGGGGATTATATAATTGTCTTGCCTTTTTAAAAATAATTATGGTACTGAAGGACACACTTTAGAATTTAATTTTTTCAGTAAAGCGAATTTTTTAATCAGAAAAATGGTAGTTATTTTTGTTATGGCAATAAATAAATAGTTCTTTTTTATGGGCCTGGTCATGTATCTGTCTATTGAGTGAGTACAGTATGAATTGTTACTTTTCTTCACTGCATCCCAGATCTACATACCTGTCTGTAGGAAGGCAAAATCAGTAATTATTCTAGTGTTCTTTTGTTTAAGGTGTACAGCTGAACCATACATATATATTTTTTTAATTAGCAGGTTTTAAATTTTTGTTATACAAATAGAAAATACAGCTTAAAACCCAGGTTGGTAAAGAATCGCTTCATTTGCTTTTTATAACTCCCTGTGTAAGTATGAGCAGTAGAGTGCTAAGATGTTATATGATGAATATCCAAAAAGGAAGACACCTGCATTCTGGGACATTTTATCTCATGACATTTCAGCCTGTAGAATGGCAAACTCCACACCCTTATTTTGGAAGTTATGTGAAACATGAAGTCTTTATTAGAAAGCAATAGATATTAGTAATTGAGTCTGCTTGACCAAATACTTTAAGAGGAGGTAGAAAGCTGAGTTCTTGTCTTATCATCAGAGAAGCTTAAAACTACTTTGAAAAATAGACGTTCTCCAAGTTCCTCTTTTCTGGCTTCTCCCTCAGTCTATACTGATTCTCAGGAGTAAAGGGAAGTAGAGCCTCTGGAGCACTCTATTCCAAGTGTGCAGGCCCTGTCCACTCCCATACTTTCATTTGTAGTTGCTTGGCATGTATTTCCAAGTAGGTGAAAATAGAGGTAAGCAAGGGATTATTTTTTTAAATATTGCAAAGTTGGTGCATTATGAGATTACAGAACCTAACACAGTACTTTTCATATAATGGAAGCTTATAAATATCTATTGCATGGATGTATGAATGTACCTGTGCCAAGGAACTATTGTTTATTCAGGCTGACTAACCAGAAACAAAGAAAGAAGTTTATTTTGGATTTTAAATGCCTTGTTCTATAAAATCTGTTGCCATCAAGTTGATTCTGACTCATAGCAACCCAATAGGACAGAGTGAAACTGCCCAATAGGGTTTCCAAGGAGCAGCTGGTGAGTTCAAACTCCCAGCCTTTTGGTTAGCAGCTGTAGCTTGCTGTATGTAGCTCTTAACCACTGCATCACCAGGGCACCCTTGTTCTATAGAGTTCTATAAATAATAAGAAGGATGAGTTAGCTATAGACAGGGAAATTTATATGATTTTTGTGGTAGGTGATTTAGATGTGAGATGTTACATTAATTAAAGTGAATAATTATATGGAGATGCTCAAATTGGAGAAAGATAATGTCTTAATTATCTAGTGCTGCTATAACAGAAATACCACAAGTGGGTGGCTTTAACAAAGAGAAATTTGTTTTCTCACAGGAGGCTAGAAGTCAGAATTCAGGGCGCTGGCTCTAGGGGAAGGCTTTCTCTCTCTGTCAGCTCTGGAGGAAAGTCCCTGTCTCTTTGAGCTCCAGCTTCTGGACAGCCTTCATGTGGCTTAGCATCTCTCTTCCCCCCATCTCTGCTTGCTGTCTTGCTTGTTTAATCTCTTTTATATCTCAAAAGAGATTGACTCAAGATACATCCTACACTAATCTTGTCTCGTTAACATAACAAAGACAACCTATTCCCAAATGGAATTATAACCACAGGCATAAAGGCTATGATTTACAACATATTTCAGGGGGACACAATTCAATCCATAACAGATAATGAGATGTGAGTTATAGTACTAAATTATGGACACATAAAATATGGTATATAAAGCAAAATGAGAGTATGCAAGAGTATGCAACCTTAGATGTGAAGAGAACCTGTTTAGAGGGAATAATGCAGTGTATAAAGTGGGAAGTGTAATGTAATGTTTAACTTCGGAGTAAGTAGAAAACTTGGAAATCTAGGAAAGTTATAAATGAAATAAAACAGTGAACAGTTGTACTTCTGAAGAAAATTTAAGTAAATTAAACACTTTAGCCCAGGGAAGGAAGAGCCGTGAGGAGAAATGAGTATCATATTTTAAGGATTACTTCTGTATAGAGAAGAGTGAAAAGGAAAAAATATTTAAATTGTGTAGCAGTCAGGTAAAACATAAGAGAATTCCTTAGAATGTAAAACCAATATTTCCTTCTCTGGAAATGTGGGAGAGATAGTTGTCAATGTGGCATATTCCTGCATAAAAACAAGACCGGATTCATTCATCAAAGACATATTAAGCATCCGATATGTGCAGGCACTTACTATGACAGGTACTTGGGAAGCATCAGTGAACAAAGACTACCTTCATGTAGCAGTTCAGTCACAGGTGCTGAAGAGCAAATCAACAGGAATTGAAAAGACCCAGACAATTGTAGATTTGTAGTATAGATTATAAGAAGGTAACCACCTCACTGAATAACAATAGTAGGTAAAAGAATATTTATCAGAGCTTGGGGTCCTTTTTAGAAGCACTAAATGTATTTTTATTCTTATGGTGTTATATTTCTTCAGGATGTTTTTTCCCACTATGGCTTGAGAAAACCTCGCACCTGGGGGAGGTAGAATACCATTTATGAAGTTGCTGTGTTTTTTCTGTCATGTTTTATCTCATAGGTCTGACCTAGGCCAGAATGACCCCGTTCAGGATCATTTACTGTTTAAGAAGACTCTCCTGCCAGTCTGGAAGATGATTGCCAGTCACAGGTAGGTATCCAAAGTGGTGTTGGGATTATGTTCAGAAATGAAGCAGTGACACATACTAGGTACTAAGCATTAAAGGAGATGTGTTCATCCCCTCACGTGAGCCATAGCTGAGAGGCAAATCCTGTATCTAAGCCTGTTTTATCCATAAGTACTCACAGCTGCTTTCACAGGTCTGCATAAGAAATAGTTGCTGTGTCATGAGTTGCCTCTAAAAATTGTTTCCTATTACATGATAAAATTTGTATTTAAAATATATGCCTCCTTCCAATATGATGGCGTCTCCTTTTCCACAGACATAGGGCCTCAGGGGACTTGAACAAATTTCTAAGCACTAAATCACTATATTACAATAGTAGTTAAATGTTTTATAGGTTTTTTTTCCTTAATTCTTTTTCTGTTCAGCAAGAAGAAACTAATAGATTTCTTCCTTAATGGCACTCATAGTCTGCATTTTCCTAAGGAAGGTCTAACAAGAAGTGAGCCACACTTTGTAGTTTAAATATTGTCTTCTAGTTCATAGCTACTCTTCTTATTCAGAGTGACTTGCCAGAGTTCCTCATCCTCTCTGGGTTTGTCCCTTACCAGGTTCAGCAGTCCATTTCTGAAGCCTGTGTCAGATAGGCAGGCCCCAGGATACAAAGATGTGGTGAAAAGGTCAGTGGAAAAGGGGTCAAGAAAGGTTGGTCGCTTTTATATCTGTCTTTTCATTCTTTTTTTTAAGTTATTTTGTTGTTGCTGCTGCCATTGAGAATATACACAGCAAACAATATACCAATTCAAGTTTCTGCATGTACAATTCAGTTACATTGATTATATCCTTCAAGTTGTGCAGTCATTCTCACTCTCATTTTCTGAGTTGTTCCTCCCCCAGTAACAAAATTTCACTGCCCCCTAGGGTTCGTATCTGATCTTTCAAGTTGCTGTTATCAGTTTGAACCCATATAGATAGATTTTAAATGAGCACAATGCTCAAGGCGGACATTCTTTACTAGTTAAGCTAAACTATCATTTGGTTTTAAGAAGACTTCAGAGGATATTTTTTGTTTAAGTTTAAAGATTATCTCAGGGCAGTAGTTTCAGGAGTTCATCTGGCCTCTATGGCTCCAGAAAGTCTGGATTCCATGAGGATTTGAAATTTTGTTCTGCATTTTTCCCCTTTTTGACCAGGATTCTTCTATAGAATCTTTGATAGCCAGGCACCATTGAGTTCTTCTGGTCTCATGGCAAAGGAGACAGTTGTTCATGGAGGCAATTAGCCACACATTCTATTTCTTCCTCCTATTTCTGACTCTCATTCTTCCTGTGTTGTTCAAGATGAACAGAGACCAATTGTTGTGCCTTGGATGGTGTCTTTTGATTCTTTATTTCTCATCTATTAGATTATTTTTTTTTACTTCATTGACATTACTCAAGATACATTTTGCAGCTAAAGATGTTAAGTTATGGTTAGCTCGGTCTTTTCATTTGAGAGGGAATGAAGGGAACAAAAAGATACTATAGTTTTTTGTTTTGGGGGTTTTTTTCCCCATATTTTTAAGCAATGTGATCCATTTAGTATAATCATACCGTTAGCCTTTAGTAGATTTTGACACTGTTCTTTGGAGCAAAACTTGAAAAGGAAAGCTGTATGACCAGGCAGTTATGTAAGTATTAAGGCAGCTATGGTAATCCAAAGGGATGTTACTAACGTTGGTTGTTTACAGTATTTTGGATTTTGACAGCATAGTATATTTAAAATGCTGTCATAAACCAATGTGTTAATACAGTATAGAAGATCAGGAAGGGACCTTTGGAAAAAAAACACTTTCATATTAAATGTAAGAAAACTAAGGCTTAGTGGTGGTCATGACTTGCAGTTAATAGCAGAGCTAGAACTAAACCCCAAATTCTTACCTTCCAGTTTAGTCCTGTTTCTATACTACTGTGCCTTCTCTTACATACCCACTCCCTGTGCCTCATTAAGTAATCATTTATCTTATTATTCACCTGATCCTCATTCTTTTTACTCCCATGAGAGGAGAAAAAATTCTTAGCTTTGATTTATGCAATAATAAAAGTAGATTAATTACCTAGTATAAGACTGTACATTGTAAACAGTCAGTCAGTAACTGCTGTGTGACAAACTGACCATTGGACTCTTTACAGCTTTGGTACCTAGGGCCAGCATTCCTACTACGATGTTGTTGTTGTGTGCCATGAGTTGATTCCAACTCATAGTGACCCTATATGACAGAGTAGAATTGCCCCATAGGATTTCCTAGGCTGTAATCTTTGCGGGAGCAGATTGCTAGGTCTTTTGCAGAGCTGCTGGGTGAGTTTGAACCACCAAGCTCTGGTTAGCAGGAATGCACTTAACCATTACACCATCAGGACTCCATCCTACTATGATAGTTGAGTGAAACGTCTGGGCCTGTGGGTTCTGGAGTCAGGCTGCCTTTGAATTGGAATCTAGGCTGGGTGACTTGGGACAGGTACTTCACCTCTTTAGATCTCAGTTTCATCTGTCAAGTGGGAATAATACTTACGTTATACTTTTATTGAGAAAATTGAGTTTATATATAAAGTGCCTAGCATAGTGCTTGGTCTATTGTAAGCAGTCAAATGTTAGCTGCTGGTGTTATTTTATTATTTGGTGGGTTGGTTTTATTTTTACTTTTTTTTCATTAAGAGCTGGTTAGTTCTCCAAGAGAGCATGTCAGGTCCCACATATTCCACATGAATGTTTGATTTCCCCTGGTTTCTCTTGGCCATCTGCAGACCCATGGACTTAACTAGCTTGAAGAGGAATCTGTCAAAGGGACGGATTCGCACCATGGCCCAGTTTCAGCGGGACCTGATGCTGATGTTCCAAAATGCTGTGATGTACAATGACTCTGACCATCACGTGTACCACATGGCTGTGGAGATGCAGCGGGAAGTCTTGGAACAGATTCAGGTACTGTATATAGAGAGCTTCAGGAAAAAGGAATATAGCCTCTGGAATCTGATTTCAGAAAGTCTTTGAGAATAAGGATGATAATGAGATGACCTTGTGTTCCCAGAGTTTATCTTTAGGGGTAATTCAAGGCCCTGAAAGATTGACATTGTGCCTACTGGTTTGGAAAGTCCTGAGCCTCAGTAGGTCCAGCTCTAATAAATTGTGAGGTGAAGTAGTCCAGGAAGGCAGGCAGCAGTGGAGAGCTCTCAGGAGAGCTGGGAATAGATAAGTAATGGGAGATCCTGCTTCTAGAGCCTCAGGTCAGAGGCACAGACTTGTAAACCAGAGGCTGGAGTCAATGAGCATTTTTGGTTTACTACATCTGTTGATATTAAGGTACCTTCACACTATCCCATCTTTAGCAAATAAGACATAGTAGCCAGAAGAGGACATTTGAGGATTTCTTTCTGGGCAGCATCATACTTTAAAGAAAGAAGTATAGTCAAATTTATGTGCAGAAGAAGAAATAATTTGCATTCAAACCTCTGTAGCTTTTAAGATTCATAGCTTGCTATCTGTGCCTTGACCCTGTAGGTGCTGAGTATTTGGTTAGATAAAAGAAGAGATTTAAGTAGCCTGGAATGAGAACCACCCAACCTGGTGGATGATGGATGGAAAACCTGTTTTGTTAACCTGGAGCTGCTACCTTGACCATTTCTGGAGTTTGGACCTCTTCTTAAGACTCTGACCCAAAGATTTCAGTACTTGTTTACCACTTCTCTGTTTTCTTTTCTAATAAAAGTAAGGCCTTTAATTCATCACCAAGGAGTCAAAGATGTCTGTGAACATAGTATAAAGAAAAGAGGAAGGCTGAGATTTGGGTTTATGCACAATTGTTGCCCACAACTTTGTTCTGCAAGCTTAATTTAGAGATAACTAGATTAAGCCTATTATTACTGATCTATAAATAAATGTTACTTCACAAACCTCAGACTGCTTTTTAATGATTAAAGAAGCCGGGTATAAAGAGGATAGCATGATGTGGTGAAATGAAGAAGATATTTGACACCGGTTTTCTTATATATACTATCTGGAACAGGGCGGGGTGTGATTGGGGGGCAGGGTATCTTTGATTTGTCTTCTAATTTGTAAAACCAAAAAACTAATCCCGTTGAGTTGATTGGGACTCATAGTGACTCTATAGGACAGAGTAGAACTGCCCTGTGGAGTTTCCAAGGCTGCAATCTTTGCAGGAGCTGACTGCCGTATTTTTTACCTATGGCGGTTAGCTGCCGAGCTCATAACCACTGCAGTACCAGGGCTCTTCCTCATTTGTAACGTCTGGATAATTGAAGCATCCCTCAAATGGTGGGAAGAAGAATAAGATAAATTATGAAGAAAATGTAAAAACAACAACAACAAAACCCAAAAAGTGTAGTGCTCTTGGAACAGATTCAGGTATTGTATATAAAGAGCTGCAGGAAAAAGGATATAGCCTATGAAATCTGATTTCAGAAAGTCTTTGAGAATAAGGATGATACTGAGATGACCTGGTGTTCCCAGAGTTTATCTGTAGGGGTAATTCAAGGCCCTGAAGGACTGACGTTGTGCCTACTTGTTTGGAAAGTCCTGAGCCTCAGTAGGTCCAGCTCTAATAAATTGTGAAGTGAAGTAGTCCAGGAAGGCAGGCAGCAGTGGAGAGCTCTCAGGAGAGCTGGGAATAGATAAGTAACGGGAGATCCTGCTTCTGAAGCCTCAAGTCAGAGGCATAGACTTGTAAACCAGAGGCTACGAAAACGTCTGTGGCTGGTTCCCTTTCTTGGTTAAAAGAAATCAGCGAAGGGTCGAAGCTTACTGCTAGGATTGGCCCTCTGCAGCCTCCGTCCTAGAGCTGGGGCTTCTGGTCTCCTAGCAACAACTTGTGGCCACTGAGGAGGGTGCGGTGCTGTGGTGAGTGCCTCCGGTGGGTGCAGCCCAGAGAGGATGAGAGGACCACGCTTTTCAGTCAGTCCTGGCCCTAAACCAGCAGTCGTCCCTGCGGGGCGGGGTCTCTTCATTAAGGCAGCTAGCCACTAGAAGCTGCTCACCTGCCATTGGAGTAGCGTTGCCCATCCTTCCATGCCCCTGCTCCCACTCCCGCCCCTGCTCCCACTCCCGCCCCCGCCCCCACCCGTCTGCCACAGTCCCAGACCTTGTAGCAACCCCTTGGCCTCTGTCTTGTAAGCCCCTCAGTCCTTCCCTCGGTGAATGCGCTTACAAAAACACAAGGCATGACCTGGACGCGGGGTAGTAGAAATATCACTGAGACAATGCTTATAGAAAAATATATGGCAGTTTGTAACTTTATAAATTAAAATCAAGCACTTAATATTGCTATTCTTAATCACAATTACATTAATTTTGGGGTGGGTAGAGTACTGTCGTTGCAGTTGATACCTGTTAAGAAACTATTAAATTGTACTCTGAAAAGCCAGGATGGAGATATCAATGCCCCTACCTCAGATATATGTAGAAAAAACTCTGGCCATTATCAAACCAGATATTGTTGACAAAGAAGAGGAGATACAAGATATTATTCTCAGATCTGGATTCACCATTGTTCAGGTAACTTCTGGGCAGGGTGATCATGCTTTTTTCTCTTTTTGATTCTTTTTTATGTAAATGGCGCTAGTCCATTTAGATCCTTAGTGTTTAGCGTTAAATTTAGGTTTATTCTTGTAGCTGTAAAAGTAACGTGATAATTGTAAAAAAAAAATTTTTTCATGCTTCAGAAGAATATAAAATGAGAAATAAAGTTCCCTTTTCTTTCTCTCCAACCCCAAGTCTCAGTCTCCAGAGGCAACCACTGTTAACACTTTCTGTTCTTCCAGGGATTATCGATGCATTTTCAAACCTTTTCCCCCTTTAAAAGAGCATAGTTTCTCTCCCTTGACCCCCCTTTACAAAGTCCCTGAATATTCCAAATATTACGTCTGATTCTATCTCATTCTTCCTTACTTCTGTGTAATATTCCTCTGAATGGATGCACCGTTATTTATTTACTTTTAAAAGTTCTCTATTCATAGTCTTTTAGGTTGTTGGTATTTTTTTCAGTTAATATTTTTCATTACAAACATTTAAGGTTTTAAAGCCTTATATTTGTTCTGCAGTTGGTAAACATTGTCATTTTAGAGGCTTGGAAATGAATATAAAAAGAGTATTGTTGAAGATTATCAAATAGAATTGAATATTTTTAATCTTTTTGTACCATCCTTACTTGAATTTCCAGTTTTTTATTCTCTTACATTTATACAGTGTCATATTGCCTATTTAGTCAGTGTTCTAAAAAATAAAAAAGAGAAAACTTCAATCTTATGGAAATATATAGAATTTCAGTTGAATTTCAAAGGCTAGGTAGAGGCCAAGAGTAGAGATGGTACAAGAAAAATGTAAGTAAACAGTACAGGAAAGTGTAAGGAAATATTTAATATAATTGAGAGAACTTTTTAATAAATGGTGTTAGGAAAACTGGATAGGCTTTTTTTTTTTTTTTTT
>NW_004444016.1:5137557-5151087 GCF_000243295.1 Trichechus manatus latirostris | reverse complement strand
TCTTCATTTGATGTTCTAGGGTTTCAGGATTGTTGATTCTCTGTTTGGCTTAGTTTTTCGGATCTTTGTTGTGGAGGGACGGCGTGGTGTTTCTGCCTAGAGCGCCATCTTGCCGGAACTCCGATAGGCATTTTTTTTTTTAAGTGGAATTCACATATTATGTACCAGGATAAACTCCAAATGGATCTGAGATTTAAATATTTAGAACTTAAACCATATAAAGTTTAGAAGAAAAGATGGATTTCTTTTTATCTTTGGAGTGGGACAGCCTTTTTTACTATGACTTAAAGTCTCAGAGCCATAAAAGCAAAGCTTGATAAGACTATATAAAATTTAAAAACTTCTGCATGGCCAAATAAACCCCATAAGCAAGGTCAAGACACAAAATGACAAACTTGGAGAAAAGATATGCAACTCATATCACAAAGGACTGCTCTCCCTAATGTATAATGAGTTCCTAGAAAAGATAACAGTTCAGTAGAAAAATGGTTAGAGCACATGGATGATCACAGAAAAAGAAAACCAAATGGTTCTTGTTAGATGTCATGAAGTTGATTTTGACTCATAGCAACCCAATGTGACAGAGTAGAACTGCCCCATAGGATTTTCTAAGCTGTGATCTTTACGGAGGCAAATCGCCAGGTCTTTCACGGAGCTGCTGGGTGGGTTCAAACCACAAACCTTTCGGCTGGCAACTGAGTGCTTAACTGTTGCGCCACCAGGGCTTCTTAAATGTATAAAAAGATGCTCAATCTCTAAGTAGGAAAAAGTAAATTAAAACTACACTGAGAAGACTAAGTGGCACAACCCCTCTTGAAGAGAATTTGGCAGTTATCTACCAAGATTACAGATACATTTAGCCTTTAACTCAGTAGTCCTACTCTTGGGAATCCCTCCTATAGAAACTCTTGTATTAACGTGAAATGACATACATACAGGTTATTTTTGCAGTGTTGTTTATTTAGTACAGTCCTACTCTCACACACATGGGGTTGCCATGAATTGAAACTGGTTAGATTTTTTTGTTTATTTACTAGCAAAAGTTTCAGAACAATCCAGCAGTAGGAGATTGGTTAAATAAACCCTGGTGAATCCACCAAATTGAATATTACACAACTCAATGTAAAAAGAACAAGGAACCTCTCTGTGTGTTGTTATGGAAAAAAGCAAGGTGCAGAATAGTGTGTGGCAACCTTTTGTGAAAGAAAGAGGGAGAGTAATATTTATTCTTGTCAGCCAATATTTACAAAACGAAACACTGGGAGATTAAAAAAAAAAAAAAGTTGCCTATTGAGGTTAGAGAAAAACCGGGTGGATTAGAATGAGATATTTTTTAGTATATACCTTTTTATATTGTTTTGATTTTTTTGAACCCCATCATTGGTGGTTCAGTGGTAAAGTTCTCCCCTTTCGTGCGGGAGACCCAGGTTTGATTTCTCGCCAGTGTACCTCACGTGCAGTGGGAGCTTGTGCGTTGCTATGATACCGAAAAGGTTTCAGTGGAGCTTCCAGACTAAGATAGACTAGTAAGAAAGGCCTGGCAATCTGCTTCTGAAAATCAGCCAATGAAAACCCTATAGATCATGTAATGGATTGAATTGTGTCCCCCCAAAATACGTGTCAACTTGGTTAAGCCGTGATTCCCAGTATTGTGTGGTTGTCCTCCATTTTGTGATTGATGTAATTTTCCTATGTGTTGTAAATCCTAATCTCTACCTGTGGTTAATGAGGCAAGATTATATTATGTTAAAGAGGATTAAGGTGGGATGTAACACCCTTACTCAGGTCACATCCCTGATCCAATGTAAAGGGAGTCTTCCTGGAGAAACTTTATCTCACAGGAGATAAAAGGAAGCAAGCAGAGAGTTGGGGACCTCATACCACCAAGAAAGCAGCAGCTCCGGGAGCAGAGCTCGTCCTTTGGACCCAGGGTTCTTGCACGGAGAAGCTCCTAGACCAGGGGAAGATTGATGACAAGGACCTTCCCCTAGAGCCGACAGTGAGAAAAAGCCTTCCCCTGGAGCTGGCAGCTTAAATTCAGACTTCTAGCCTCCTAGACTGTGAGAGAGTAAATTTCTCTTTGTTAAAACCATCCATTTGTGGTATTTCTGTTACAGCAGCACTAGATAACTAACACAGATCACAACGATCTGATCCACAACTGATCATGGGAATGGCTCAGGACTGGGCAGTGTTTCACGCCATTGTGCGTGGGATCACGAGTCAGGGTCTGACTCAGTGGTAGCTAACAACAAGAAGTATCAAAAAAACCCCACTACCATTGAGTGGATTCCGACTCGTAGCGACCCTATAGGACAGAATAGAACTGCCCCATGCAGTTTCCAAGGCTGTAATCTTTATGGAAGCAGACTGCCACATCTTTCTCCCAAGGAGTGGCTGATGGGTTCGAACTGCTGACCTTTCGGTTAGCGGCCTAATGCTTAACCACTGCGCCACCAGGGCAACAACAAGAATATTTCCCATTAATTTTTTGAATCATAGAAAAAAACAAAGTATATAAATAAGATAAATGTGATCCTTTAAGTTTTTTAAAAAAAGACAAGTCTACATTTTAAAAATAATTAGTGACAAACTGTTATTAAGTAGTTAATGTTATAGATTAGTATAAATACTAACAGTTTCCCTAGTAAGCAATGAATTTCAAACCACAAGTCGAGGGTGTATTGTATGCTTTTAAAATAGACTTCGTAGTAGTTGGGAACCCACTGAACTTGAGGCTTTCTTGTCCCATCTAGGAAAAACTTCTTGAAAAATGATGTATCCTTTCAATAGGTGGCAGTCTTTCCTCTGTTACAAACTAAGGGCTAAATTCCTGATAACCCAAGCCAAACCTGTTGCTGTCGATTCTGACTCTGGTGACCCTATAGAGCAGAGTAGAATTGCCCCCTTAGGATTTCCAAGGAGCAGCTGGTGGATTCGAACTGCCAGCCTCTTTTGGTTAACAGCTGAGCTCTTAACCACTGCACCTCCTAGTAGTAGTTATCATCGCTTCTCTTTGTGAACAACCTACTTCCAAAAAATTTTACCTGATGATAAGTTTAAAGCAACCAATGGAATCACTGATTCAGTATCAACTTTAGTTAAAGGTAAATTATTAATTTTTTAAAATCATGCTGCATTAGCTAGCACACCTGCTAAGGTAACTTTCCCTGCTTATAGTAAGGGGCATGTGGCAGATAAGACATTGCATTGCCACAGATGAGATTTTATTTTTAAACCCACCAGAGGGAAAAACCCATCAATATATATAAGAATCATAAGTACTGCCATGTCTTCATTTAAATAATAGAATCGAAGATCCTGCTATAATTCCTTAAATTTCTCCTATTTCTTGACTATGTGAATTTCGGTATGAGAACGCATGTCAGCACTTTTTTCATAGTAGTTGGTCCTTTGACTGTTGAAAGTGTTATGCTTGTCTGTCAGAGCCTGTTCCTAGCAGTGCTGAGCCACCTAGGAACGCATCTTCCCAAGCTTCTTGGTCTGGGCAGTTTAGACCCATCAGTGCAAAGCAAGCAATTTTACCAAGTTTCTAAAACCTGAGGAAACGTGGTAGGTCTGGAAGACGCTTCAAGAGGTAGATCACTTGTTAAAATTTGCATCGTACTCTCAGGAAAATCTAACTTGTTTTAGAAAGATAAATTTCTGCCTTAATCATGGAGATTTTTAGCCTAAGCCTAGCAACTTATTCCAATATCTCCCCATCCTTACTCCAGCAAGAAGTTCTTCCTTAATGTCTACTTTGAATCCCTCTGTTATATTTTTGTTATGTTTTCCCTCCTGGTCCACATTTACTGGAATTGGAAAACAGGAGTATAGATCATTTTTTAAAATACTCAAAAAACAGCTGCTTCTGAGGAAAGCATGATATTTTGAAACTGGAAGAGTGATTGACTCAGCTGTCATGATTTTTTAAATTTAATGATTCATTTTTATAGTCTCATTTGTAAAGAAAATAACATTTATTTGTCAAAAATAAATGTTTCATTATCTTTTAAATTGAGAAACACAACACCAACTAATTTTTCTCAAGGTCACGGTGAATAGACATATTTATGACAGAACCAGAAAAAAAGAACACACAGCTTTCATGTTTAAGTGAAAAACTTTTTTATTGCATTGTTACACGGCATGTTATTTGTAAGTACCCTATGAGACCAGATCTTGAAATAGTGTTGGAAAATTTCACAATGGATAGGGAAAATATAAATTTGAAAAATTCTGAAGCCCAATTTTGCTATTTTAATGTATACAAAGTATACATTAACAAAATATTGATAATTGAAGTATTATTTTAAGAAGGAGATAAGAATTTGTCATTAGCAAACCATATGCTGAGGGTGGCTACTGAACTGGAATAGTTTTTCTTAAGTAAGTTGAATAATTCCTCTTATAATCTTATTTAGAGAATACATTTAATTTTCTTATCATTCCCTTTCTCCATAATACAAAGATAAACCTTGAATTTGTAATCAGATTGGTACTAATTTCAAGTTATTAATGACTAAATGAGGTATTACTAAACTGTCATTTTAAATGCTTTGACTCTTTTGTTTCTCTTATAGAGAAGAAAACTTCACCTCAGCCCGGAACACTGTAGTAACTTTTATGTGGAACAGTATGGGAAAATGTTTTTTCCCAATTTAACAGCTTACATGAGTTCTGGACCACTTGTTGCCATGATATTAGCTAGACATAAAGCCATCTCTTACTGGAAAGAACTTTTGGGACCAAGTAATAGCTTAATAGCTAAGGAAACACATCCAGACAGGTAATTTTCCTAGGGGAAAAATACGCAATCTATATGTGAAAATGAAAAAAAAATTCTGATTTTATTGTAATAGGAATTTCCTTTCTTATGGAAGTTTTTCTAAATTAGTTTTTTTTTTAAGGGGGGGGTTCATTTTAGATTTTAACCATTTAAATCTATGTCTTAATCCAAATATCACAAAAGACCTCAGGAGATGTCTGATTTATGATTAATTAGCCTTATTCTTCTCTCATCCTGTCCCAAAGTAGGGTTTTTCATGGGAAAATTGGTATGATATTTTAGAAGAATATTGGTAATATTGGACCAGAAATACAAAATTTTAGCATTATCATTAATGTCTGGAAGGTAACTGAATTCTTGCACTTTTGAATAGCCATTGCTTTTTCACTTCTCCTAAAACAATGCCTCTTTTTCACCCAGAGAACTCCTAGTTTCCCAGTGTATCTCTCCTGCTGTTTAAATACATTTGACTCTCATCGAGATAGATTTAAGCTGAAATTCAAAATAGATTAAAGCCTCCATATGTAAGAAGTGACAATGCTTTGGTAAAATTCCTAAATAGAATACATATGTAAAAAATGAGGAAAGGACATCAGATTGAATGATCATCATCTCTAACTTGCTTTTAGTCTAAGAGCAATTTATGGCACAGATGATCTAAGGAATGCACTTCATGGGAGTAATGACTTTGCTACAGCAGAGAGAGAAATTCGATTCATGTTTCCTGAAGGTGAGTTACATATGAATAATTTGTCAATTCCATCTGCTTATTATTTGCTTTTTCTTTTATTTGGGGGATGTAGGTGGGAAGGGAGATAACAGGATTTTTCTCCAATACATTTTATCAGATTCAAGTCGTAGTTACTTAAAAACTTGAAGTAAAGAATAAAGAACTCAACATTTCCCTTAGAACCAAGTTGTGCCCTCTAAGAAATATCCTGAGAAGAGTTTACTTTTTTTCCTTTCTCTTCTCTTGGACTGGACTTATTTAGGGTCTACGTTTCTCTTCTCCTCCTGTGTTACTCCTTAAAAATCTGTCTTGAAAATTGTGATTGATCCCAAGGTTCACCCTTCAGCCAAAGATTAGACAACCCCATAAAACAAAACGAGACTAATGGGGCACAACAGCCCAGGGACAAGGACTAGAAGGCAGGAGGGGACGGGAAAGCTGGTAAATAGGGAACCCAAGGTCGAGAAAGGAGAGTGTTGACATGTCATGGGATTGTTAACCAATGTCATAAAAAAATATGTGTACTGTTTAATGAGAAACTACTTGTTCTGTAAACCTTCATCTAAACTACAATAAAATTTTAAAAAAAGGAAAATCATGATTGATTTACTATTTTCTCTAACAATTTCTTGTTTGTCTAACAAAGTCTCATGCAGTTGTGAAATTAATAATTCTCAGATCCTTTTATTGTTTGCATCCTGTTATGGAAGTGATAAACCTTCTTTCAGAAGTAGACTTAAAGACATGGAAGCTCCATAGATACATCCAAACTCCCTGAGGGACCGAATTGCCAGGCTGAGGGCTGTGGGGACCATGGTCTCAGGGAACATCTAGCTCAATTGGCATAACATAGTTTATAAAGAAAATGTTCTACATCCTACTTTGCTGAGTAGCGTCTGGGGTCTTAAAAGCTTGTGATCGGCCATCTAAGATACTCCACTGGTCCCACCCCATCTGCAGCAAGGGAGAATGAAGTAAACCAAAGACACAAGGAAAAGATTAGTCCAAAGGACTAATGAACCACGACTACCACAGTCTCCACCATACTGAGTCCAGTACAACTAGATGGTGCCCGGCTACCACCACTGACTGCTGTGACAGGGATCACAATAGAAGGTCCTGGACAGAGCTGAAGAAAAATGTACAACAAAATTCTAACTCAGAAAAAAAGACCAGACTTACTGGCCCAACAGAGACTGGAGAAACCCCGAGAGTATGACCCCCGGACGTACTTTTAGCTCAGTAATGAAGTCACTCTTGAGGTTCACCCTTCATCCAAAGATTAGACAGCCCCATAAAACAAAATGAGACTAAAGAGGCACACCAGCCCAGGGGCAAGGACTAGAACGCAGGAGGGGACACGAAAGCTGGTAATAGGGAACCCAAGATCAAGAAGGTAGAGTGTTGACATGTTGTGGGGTTGTTAACCAATGTCATAAACAATATGTGTACTAACTGTTTAATGAGAAGCTAGTTTGTTCTGTAAACCTTCATGTAAAGTATAAAAAAAAAAAAAAGACTTAAAGAGGAACAGCAATAGCCAGCTAAAGTTTCTTGTTTGTCTTCAATATTTTTAGAGCTGAAAGAAAATTTGGTGATTTTCATTATAAAGAAAAAAATGTAAAGCATTGGGCAGCTTTGCTTTTTTGGGGGGATGCATATTGTTTTTCTCTTAAGTCATTTAGAGCTGTTCCTCAGTATTTTCTACTGAAGATTCATTAAAATTTAAAAAAAAAAAAAAACCCTGTCTTAGAGATTTTAAAAGTCCCTGATTCTTAAACAAACAACCCCAAAACTACTGTTTTATAGATATTTGTACATAAAAGGATTTTCCCACCTATGTATTTTAGTCTTACCGATCAGATGTAAGTTGTCACATATCCATTTCATTACAATATCTTTTTCTTTATAATTTTTTTGTGGAAAATTTGAAGCATTCATAGAAGTAAACAGAATAATAAAACAAACCTCTAATTAACCCATTACCCAACCTTAGCAATTGTGGTCACTCTTGTTTCATCTATATACCTCTCTCCCCGAGCTCCTTCTTCTCCTGCTCCCATATTATTTTGAAGCACATTTCAATATGAGATGTCTTTCTAATGTGGTAGCACTGTAGGTTTAGTCCTACTAGTGAATTATCTTAAGTAAAAGGTATATTTGGAAGCTCTTCTTACTCGTAGGTTTATATTCCTTAGCTGTTATTTTAGATTGCCTTTGTTTTTTTCCCATTGATTGGCCTGTAGACCTGAGTTTAGATATTTGTGAAGCAACAAGTTGTGGGATAAATATAAACTCTTAGTTACCCACCACACTGTAGATCTTTCGCTATGAGAATGTGAAGTTCTCTGGAGCATGATCTCAGAGAGTTTGTGGTGTGAGCTTCTTAGCAAGTGATCAATAACTGTGAAAAACTCTATATGATGAGCCACTAAGGCAAGTTATAAAGATTCAAAGACATGTTCCTAACTCTTGCAAGGGTAGTTCTCTCCCTTTTCCTTCTCTCTCTCTTTTAATAATATTTATTGTGTTTTAGGTAAAAGGTTACATAGCAAATTAGGTTCCACTTTCACAATTTTTATACAGATTGTTCCGTGCTATTGGTTACAGTTTTTACAATGTGTCAGCATTCTCATTCTTTCCATTCTGTTTGTTCTGTTTCCATTGATCTAGCTTCCCTGCCTGCCTTGCCTTCTCGCCTTTACTTTTGGATAAATGTTACTGTTTGGTCTCATATAGTTAATCGTTTAAGGGAGCACATTACTCATGGGTGATGCTGTTTATTTTATAAGCCAATCTATTAATTGATTGAAAGGTGACCTGCAGAAATAGCTTCAATTCAATGTTCAAAGGTTATCTTAGGGATAGTCTCTCAGGTGTTCCTCTAGTCTCTATCGGTCCAGTAGGTCTGGCCTTTTTAAAGAATTCAAGTGTTTTTCTACATTTTACTCCCGTTCTATATGGGACCTTTTATCATGTCCCTGGTCTGAATGGTTGGTATTTGTACTGGGGCACTGGCTAGTTCCTCTGGTCTCAGGTTTGAAGAGGTTATGGTTCGTGTAGGCTGTTAGTCTTGTGGATTGGTTTCTTCTTTGAGCCTTTGATTTCCATCATTCTCTTTTGCTCCATACAAGTAGAGACCAATAGTTGTATTTTAGATGGCTGCTCACAAGCTTTTAAGACCCCAGATGCTACTCACCAAACTCAGATGTAGAACATTGTCTTTGTGAGCTATGTTATGCCAAGTTGACTAAGTTGTCCCCTGAGACTCTCCCCCTTTCTCTTTTAATGTTGTTGTTAGTTGCCCTAGAATCAGTTCCGATTCATGGCAACCCCATGTGTGTAGAGTAGAACTGCTCAATAGGGTTTTCAAGGCTTTCACCTTTCAGAAGCCGATCACCAGGCCTGTCTTCTGAGGCACCTTGGTAGGTTCAAACCACCAACCTTTTTGCTGTTGTGCCATCCAGGGACTCCTCTCTATCTTTTTTTTAAATTGTGCTTTAAAACAGCTGAAGTTACTCATACAAAATGTATACACACATTGTTACGTGACCCTAATTGCTATCCCTATAATGTGACAGCACACTCCTCCTTTCCACCCTGGATTTCCGTGTCCATTCAACCAGCTCCTATCCCTTTCTGCCTTCTCATCTCGCCTCCGGACAGGAGCTGCCCATTTAGTCTCATGTATCTACTTGAGCTAGGAAGCACATTCTTCACAAGTATCATTTTATGTCCCATAGTCCAGTCTATTCTTTGTCTGAAGAGTTGCCTTTGGGAATGGTTTTAGTTCTGGGTTAACAGAGAGTCCAGGGCCATGTCTTCTGGAGTTCCTCCAGTCTCAGTCAGACCATTAAGTCTGGTCTTCTTACTAGAATTTGAGTTCTGCCTCTCACTTTTCTCCTGCTCCGTCAGGGACTTTCTGTTGTGTTCCCTGGCAGGGAGGTCATTGGTGGTAGCTGGGCACCATCTAGTTCTTCTGGTTTCAGGCTGATGGAATCTCTGGTTTATGTGGCCGTTTTGTCTCTCGGGCTAATATTTTCCTTCTGTCTTTGGTGTTCTTTATTTTCCTTTGTTCCAGGTAGGTTGGGACCAATTGATGCATCTTAGATGGCTGTGTGCTAGCTGTTAAGACCCCACACGCTGCTCACCAAAGTGGAATGCAGAACATTGTCTTAATAACTTTGTTATGCCTGTTGACTTAGATGTCCCCTGAAACCATGATCCCCAGACCCTGGCCCCTGCTACTCTGTCCCTCGAAGTGTGTGGTTGTGTTCAGGAAACTTCTTAGCTTTTGCTTTAGTCCAGTGGTGCTGACTTCCCCTGTATTGTGTGTTGTCCTTCCCTTCACCTAAGATAATTCTTGTCTACTATCTAGTTAGCGAATTTCCCTCTCTCTCCCTCCCCACACTTGTAACCATCAAAGAATGTTTTCTTCTGTGTTTAAACCTTTTCTTGAGTTCTTATAATAGTGGTCTCATACAATATTTGTCCTTTTGCGACTGCCTAATTTCACGCAGCATAATACCTTCCAGATTCATCCATGTTATGAGATGTTTCACGGATTCATTGTTGTTCTTTATCGTTGCATAGTATTCCACTATGTGAATATACCGTAATTTGTTTATCCATTTGTCTGTTGATGGGCACTTGGGTTGTTTCCATCTTTTTGCTATTGTGAACAGTGGGGCAGTGAACATGGGTGTGCATATATCTATTCATGTGATGGCTCTTTTTTCTCTAGGATATATTCCAAGGAGTGGGATTTCTGGATCATATGGTAATTCTATTTATAGCTTTTTAAGGAAGTACCAAATTGATTTCCAAAGCAGTTGTACCATTTTACATTCCCACCAGCAGTGTGTAAGTGTTCCAGTCTGTCCACAACCTCTCCAGCATTTATTATTTTGCGTTTTTTGGATTAATGCTAGCCTTGTTAGGGTGAGATGGTATCTCATTGTAATTTTGATTTGCATTTCTCTAATGGCTAATGATCGTGAGCATTTCCTCATGTGTCTGTTAGCCACCTGAATGTCTTCTTTGGTGAATTGCCTGTTCACATCCTTTGCCCATTTTTCAATTGGGTTGTTTGTCTTTCTGTTGTTGAAATTTTGCAGTACCTTGTAGATTTTAGAGATTAGACCCTGATCGGATATGTCATAGCCAAAATTTTTTTGCCAGTCTATAGATTATCTTTCGACTCTTTTGGTGAAGTCTTTTGATGAGCATAAGTGTTTGATTTTTAGGACCTCCCAGTTATTTAGTTTCTCTTCTGGTGTTTGTGCATTGTTAGTAATGTTTTGTATTCTGTTTATGCCATGTATTAGGGCTCCTAGTATTGTCCCTATTTTTTCTTCCATGATCTTCATCGTTTTCGATTTTATATTTAAGTCTTTGATCCATTTACAGTTAGTTTTTGTGCATGGTGTGAGGTATGGGTCTTGTTTCATATTTTTGCAGATGTATATCCAGTTACACCAGCACCATTTGTTAAAGAGACTGTTTTTTTCCCCCAATTAATGGACTCTGGGCCTTTGTCAAATATCACCTGCTCATAGGTGGATGAAGTTATGTCTGGACTCTCAATTCTGTTCCATTGGTCTATGTATCTGTTGTTATACCAGTACCAAGCTGTTTTGAATACTGTGGTGGTATAAGAGGTTCTAAGATCAGGTAGTGTGAGGCCTCCCACTTTGTTCTTCAGTAATGCTTTACTTATCCGGGGCCCCTTCCATTTCCATATGAAGTTGGTGATTTGTTCCTCCATCTGATTAAAAAATGCCTTTGGAATTTGGATCGGGATTTCGTTGTATCTGTAGATCACTTTGGGTAGAATTGACATTTTCACAATGTTGAGTCTTCCTATCCATGAGCAAGGTATGTTTTTCCGCTTCTCTAGGTCTCTTTTGGTTTCTTGCGGTAGTGTCTTGTAGTTTTCTTTGCATAGGTCTTTTACATCTCTGGTCAGATTTATTCCTAAATATATTATCTTCTTGGGGGCTATTGTAAATGGTATTGATGTGGTGATTTCCTCTTCAGGGTTCTCTTTGTTGGTGTAGAGGAATCCAACTGATTTTCGTATGTTTATCTTGTATCCTGATACTTTTGCTGAAATCTTCTATTAATTCCAATAGTTTTCTTGTGGATTCTTTGGGGTTTTCTGTGTATAAGATCATATCATCTGCAAATAGAGATACTTTTACTTCTTCCTTACCGATGAATTGGATGCCCTTTATTTCTTTTTGTAGCGTAATTGCTCTGGCTAGGACCTCCAGCACAATGTTGAATAAGAGTTGGTGATAAAGGCCATCCTTGTCTGGTTCCCGTTCTCAAGGGGAATGCTTTCAGACTATCTCCATTTAGGATGATGTTAGCTGTTTTGTATAAATTCCCTTTATTATGTTGAGGAATTTCACTTCTATTCCTATTTTGCTGTGAGTTTTTATCATGAATGAGTGTTGGACTTTGTCAAATGCCTTTTGTGCATCAATTGATAAGATCATGTGGTTCTTTTATTTATGTGATAGATTACATTTATTGTTTTTCTAATGTTGAACCATACCTGCATACCTGGTATAAATACCACTTGGTCATGGTGAGTTATTTTTTTGATATGTTGTTGAATTCTATAGGCTAGAATTTTGTTGAGGATTTTCGCATCTATGTTCATGAGGGATATTGGTGTGTAAGTTTCTTTTTTTATGGTCTCTTTACCTGGTTTTGGTATCAGGGTTATGCTGGCTTCATAGAATTAGTTTGGGAGTATTCTAGCCTTTTCTATGCTCTGAAAAACCTTTAACTCTTCTCTGAAAGTTTGGTAGAATTCTCCAGTAAAGCCATCAGCTTTGTTGGGAGTTTTTTTAATTACCTTTTCAATCTCTTCTTTTGTTATAGGTTTATTTAGTTCTACCTCTGTTTGTGTTAGTTTAGGTAGGTGGTGAATTTCTAGAAATTTGTCCATTTCCTCTAGGTTTTCAAATTTGTTAAGAATACAGTTTTTCATAGTATTCTGTTATGATTCTTTTAATTTCAGTTGAGTCTGTTGTGGTATCACCCATCTCATTTCTTATTCAGGTTATTCGCTTTCTCTCCTGTTTTTCTTTTGTTAGTTTGTCCAGTGGTTTATCAATTTTGTTGATCTTTTCAAAGAACCAGCTTTTGGTCTTGTTAACTCTTTCCATTGTTTTTCTCTTCTCTATTTCATTTAATTCTGCTCTGATTCTTATTATTTCCTTTCTTCTGGTGACTAAGGGCTTCTTTTTCTGCTCTCTTTCTATATGTTCGATTTGTAGGGTGAATGTTTTAATTTTGGCCATTTCTTCTTTTTGGATGTGTGCATTTATTGCTATAAATTGGCCTCTGAGCACTGCTTTTGCTGCGTCCCAAAGGTTCTGGTACGATGCGTTTTCATTTTCATTTGATTCTGTGAATTTCTTTATTCCATCCTTAATTTCTTCTGTAACCCAATAGTTTTTGAGCAAGGTTTTGTTCAGTTTCCATGTATTTGATTTCTTTCCTTGTGTTTTCTGTTGTCGATTTCTACTTTTATGGCTTTATGGTCAGGAAAGATGCTTTGTAGTATTTTGATGCTTTGGATTCTGTTAAGACTTGCTTTGTGGCCTAATATGTGGTGTATTCTGGAGTATGTTCCATGTGCATTGGAAAAGAAGGTATGCTTGGCTGCTGTTCGGTGAGGGACTCCTCTCTTTTAATAGGAATGGCTAATTCAAAGTTTTGCTATATTCCATTCATTCAACAAATTTATTGAGTTACCTACTATGTGTTACAAATGCAAAGATGATAAAAAAATGTCTCTGCTCTCAAGATGCCATATTTTAAGTCTATAAAAATATACAATGCACTTTATAAAATTGTAAGTGTCATAAAAAAGCTTTAAAAAGTGAAATGGACAACAGTGAATCTGTGAACCATCTCATAACATGGATGAAACTGGAGGACATTATGCTGAGTGAAATAAGTCAATCACAAAAGGACAAATATTGTATGA
>NW_004444016.1:5108460-5136660 GCF_000243295.1 Trichechus manatus latirostris | reverse complement strand
TTTGTTCTGTAAGCCTTCACCTGAAGTACAATTAAAAAAAAAGAAAGTGCAATGGAAGTTTATCTACATAAGAAACATGAAAACAATTTTTATTTTCTCATTAATTCATCTAGCCCTAGGTGCTAGAGACAAATAAAAAAATAGTCTGCAAAAATAGATGAGGTCCCATAACAAGTGAAGAGATTGAATTAGTAATCAAAATCTCCCAAAAAAGATCTAAGTCCTGAACCAGATGACTTCACTGGAGAATTCTGCCAAACATTTATAGAAGAAGTGACCCCAATTCTTCTTAAACTTTTCCAAAAAGTAGCACAGGAGAGAATACTTCCTAACTCATTCTATGAAGCTAACATTATCCTGTTACCAAAGCCAGACAAAGACACCAGAAGAAAATTACAGACCAATATCCTTTATGACTATAGATGCAAAAATTCTCAATAAAATACTAGCATACTGAATTTAAAAGCATATTAAAAGAATTATACACCATGATCAAGTGAGATTTATCCCAGGAATGCAAGGGTGGTTCAACATTAGAAAATCAATCAATGTAATACACCATATTAATAGAACAGAGGAAAAGAACCACAACTACATGAACATCTCAATTGATGCAGAGGAGGCATTTGACAAAATCCAATACCCTTTCATGATAATATAAACACTCAACAAGCTAGGAATTGAAGGGGAGTTCCTCAATCTGATAAAGGGCATTTATGCAACACCCACAACTAACATCATAGTCAATAGAGAAAGATTGAGGATATTCTCCTTAAATCAGGAACAAGAAAAGGATGCCCAGTTTCACCACTGCTATTTAATATTGTACCGGAAGTCCTAGCCAGAGCAATTAGGCAAGAAAAAAAAAAAAGTATCCATATCAGGAAGGAAGAAGTAAAACTATTCTTTTTCACAGATGACATGATCGTATATACAGTCATGTCCTGCATAACGTCTGTTCAAGCAATGTGTGACCGAATATATGTCTGTGGTCTTATAACATTATAACAGAGTTTAGAAATCCCCATCAGAGAACCGGAGGTAATGAATGCAACAGCTTCCTGCATGCAACATATGTATCTCATGTCTCTTGTATACAAAAAGTGATTGTGCTGCTAGGCATATAATGGTACAGTACATATGTAGACTATAATACATGTCTTGATAGTCATAATAAATGTCTATGTTACTGGCTTATGTATGTACTGTACTGTACTTTCTATCATCATTTTAATGTAAACTTTCCATATTTACAAATAAAATGTTTATCATATAACAGTGTATGCTTCAACTCGTAGGCAGCAGCAGCCAATCTTGTGTGTTGCACATCTTGAGTGTTACAGCATTATCTCTGTGTTTAATTTTTTTTCAAAAATATTACCGTGAAGTGTATCATGGCTTCCAAGTGCAGCAAAACCAGTGCTAGTGATAGCAGCAGCAAGAGGCAAAGGAAAAGTATCCATTTGGAAGTGAAACAAAAGGTTATTAAATAACATGAAGGTAGAAAATTCGAATGCTAATGCTCGCGATTTAGGCATGCTCTTTGCTAAGTATATAATATGATATTTGCACAATGTCCAAATCACATAACGTTCTATTTCACAGAACATATTGTAGACGTTAAGTGACGCATGACTGTATGTAGAAAACCCCAAAGAATCCATAGAATCCCACCAACAATGAATGAGGGTTCCAATTTCTCTACATCCTTGCCAACATCTGTTGTTTTCGGTTTTTTTGATCATAGCCATCTTAGTGGGAGTGAAATGATATCTCATGGTTTTTTTCTTTTTCAAAGTCCTTTTAAAAAAAAAATACTATTATTGCAATACACATACAACAACACATACAATATTTCATCAGTTTCTACATGTACAGTCCAGCAACATCAATTACAGTCTTCAAGCTGTGCAACCATTTTCACTCTTTTTCCAAATTATCCCACCACCATTAACATGTCTTCAATACACTTTAAATAAAAACCCTCTCTTTCCCCCTCCCTCCTACCCCTGGTAACCATTAATTACTTTTGATTTATATATATTTACTTATTTCATATAAGTGATATATAGTATTTGTCCTTTTGTGTCTGACTTATTTCTCTCAGCATAATGTCCTTAAGGTTCATCCATATTGTGGCATCCATCAGGACTTAATTCCTCTTTATGACTGGGTAATATTCCATTGTATGTATATATAGCATTTTGCTTATCTGTTCATCAGTTGTTGGACATTTCTGTTGTTTCCACCTTTTGGCTATTGTGAATAGTGCTGTAATGAACATTGGTGTTTGTGTCACTGCTTTCAGGTGTTTCGGATATATACCTAAGAGTGGAATTGCTGGGTCATATGGAAGAGCTGTGCTCAACTATTTGAGGAACTGCCAAACTTTTCCACAGTGGCTGTACCATTTTACATTCCCACCCGCAATGGATGAGGGTTCCTGTTTCTCCACAACCTCACCAACACCTAGTGTTTTATGTTTTTTTGATCACTGACATTCTTAGGGGGATGACATGGTATCTCATTGTGGTTTTGATCAGGGTTGCTATGAGTTGGAATTGACCCGATGGCAGTGGGTTTGGTTTTGGGTTTTTTTTTTTTAATGACTAATGCTTTTGAGCATCTTTTCATGTGCTTGTTGGCCATTTGTGTTTTTTCTTTGGTGAAATGTCTACTCAAGTCCCTTGCCCACTTTTTTGATTGGATTGTTTGTCTTTTTGCTGTTACATTGTAGAAGTTCTTTGTATATTCTGGATATTAGACCCTTATCAGACATACGGTTCCCAGAATTTTTCTTCCAGTCTTTATCACGTTGTTGATAAAGTCCTTTGATGAACAAAAGTTTTAAATTTTGATGAAGTCCCATTTATCTGATTTTCTCTGTTGTAGATCACGCTTTTGGCACCATATCTAAGAATCCATTGTGAAAAACTAGGTCCTAAAACACTACCCTTATGTTTTCCTCAAGAGTTTTATGGTATTAGTTCTTACATTTAAGTTCTTGATCCATTTTGGGTTAATTTTTTTATGTGCTCTGAGGTGTAGGTCTAGTTTCATTTTTTTGCATGTAGAAATCTAGTTGTCCTAGCACCATTTATTAAAGAGGCTATTCTTTCCCTGTTGAGTAGACTTACCACCTTTGTCAAAAATCATTTGACCATAGATACATGGGTTTATTTTTGGACTCTCAATTCTATTCCATTGATGTGGAAAAAACTTTGGCAGTTCTTCAAAAAGTTAAACATGGAATTACCATATAATCTAGAAATTCCACTCTTAGGTACATACCCAAAAGAATTGAAAGCAGAGACTCAAACAGATATTTGTACCCTTGTACAGATACTTGTAATGTTCATTGCAGCACTATTCACAATAGCCAAAAGGTGGAAACAACCTAAATGAATGGATAAACAAAATGTGGTACATACATACAATGGAATATTATTCAGTGTACAAGAATTGCACTGAAGAAATGAAGTCCTGATACATGCTACAACATGGATGAACCTCTTGAAAACATGCTGAGTGAAATAAGTCAGTCACCAAAGGATAAATATTATATGGTCTCACTTATATGAAATATCTAGAATAGGCAGATGTATAGAGACCAAAGTTTATTAGTAGCACCAAGGGACAGGTGGGAGGGAGGGGAGAAGAGACAGTCATTGCTTAGGGGACACTGAGCTTCTGTTAAGGATGATGTGAAAATTTGGAAATGTGTATTGGTGATGGTCATACAACATGATGAATGTTATGTTACAAATTGTACATGTTAAAAATGTTGAAATGGCAAATGTTTTGTTATCTATATTTACCACAATAAAAAAAAAAGTATGTACAAAAAAGAATAGATGCAGTAGTGTTATGGATTGAATTATGTCCCCCCAAAATGTGTGTCAACGTGGCTAGGCCATGATTCCCAGTATTATGTGATTGTCCACCATTTTGTCATCTGATATAATTTTTCTATGTGTTGTAAATCCGACCTCTGTGATGTTAATGAAGCAGGATTAGAGGCAGTTATGTTCATGAGGCAGGACTCAATCTATAAAATTAAATTGTGTCTTGAGTCAATTTCTTTTGAGATATAAAAGAGAGAAGTGAGCAGAGAGACATGAGGGACCTTATACCATCAAGAAAGTAGTGCCAGCAGCAAAGCATGTTCTTTGGACCCGGGTTCCCTGCACTGAGAAACTCCTTGACCAGGGGAAGATTGATGACAAGGACTTTGCCCCAGAACTGAAAGAGAGAGAAAGCCTTCTCCTGGAGCTGGCACCCTGAATTTGGACTTCTAGCCTCCTAGACTGTGAGAGAATAAATTTCTCTTTGTTAAAGCCGTCCACTTGTGATATTTCTGTTGTAGTAGCACTAGTTAACTAAGACAGGTAGTGATGAATAATCTAAAAATGAAGTTAAGAAAGCAATTTCATTCACAATTACATCAAAAAGAATAAAATATTGAGGAATAAATTTCAAAAGAGTACAATTCTTTTACACTGAAAACCACAAAACATTGCTGAGAGAAATTAAAGAATAAATAAATAGATATTCCGTATTATGTCAAGATGGCATTTCTCCCTAAATTGATCAATAAATTTAATGCAATCCCTATCAAAGCCCATGCATGCTTTTATGTAGAAATTGACAAGCTGATTCTAAAATGTATATGGAATTGCAGAGGACCTAGAACAGCTAAAATGATTTTGAAAAAGAAGATCAAAGTTAGAGGATTTAAACTACCTGATTTCAAAACTTAACTGCAAAGCCACAGTAACCAAAACAGTATGGTACTGACATAAGGATAGGCATATAGATCAATAGAGCAGAGTTGAGAATTTAGAAATGAATCCTTACATTTATAGTCAATTTAGTTTCGACAAACATACCTATACAATTCAATGGGGAAAAGGATAGTCTTTTCAACAAATGTTGTTGGGACATTTAGATATCTACATGCAAAAAGAAATGAACCTATACTCTTGTTTCACATATATAAAAAAAAAATTAACTCAAAATGGATCATAGGCCTAAATGTAAGAGCTAAAGCTATAAAACATCTAGAAGAATACACAGGAGAAAATTTTGTGACCCTGTATTGGGCAAAGAGTTCTTAGATACGACACCAAACACATGATCCATAAAAGAAAATCTTGATAAATTGGACGGCGTCAAAATTTAAAACTTTTGTGTTTCAAAAGACAGCATTAAGAATATGAAAAGACAAGCCCCAAACTGGAAGAAAATATTTTCAAATCATGTATCAGATAAAGCACTTGTATCCAAAATATATAAACAACTCTCACAACAGAATAAGAAGACAAACAACCCACTTAAAAAATGGGAAAAGATTTGAGTAGGCATTTCACAAAAGAAGATGTATGAATGAATGACTAATAAGCACATGAAAAAAATGCTCAGTAAGTCTCTAGGGAAACGCAACTACAATGAATACCTTTACACACCCACTAGAGATGGATAGATAGCTGCTGTCAAGTCAACTCATGGCATCCTTAGATACCACAGAACAAAATGTTGCCAGTCCTGTGTCATCTTCGTGTGGCTATCATGCCAATCTATGTCACCGAGGGTCTCCCTCGCTCTCACTGGCCCTCTGCTTCACCAAACTTCATGTCCTTCTCCAGCAGTTGATTCCTCCTGAGGTGTTGAAAGCAAGTGACACATCCTCTAGAATGGCTATAATCAATGGTGAGGATAATAGAGAAACTCAATCTCCCGATAGGTTATTTTTTTAAATTTTCTTACTGTGCTTTAGGTGAAAGTTTACAGCTCAAGTTAATTTCTCATACAAAAATTTACACATATTGTTTTGTGACATTAGTTGCAATCCCCACAATGTGACAGCACTCTCCCCCTTTCCACCCTGGTTCCCTGTGTCCATTTGACCAGTTCTTGTCCTGTGCTGCCTTCTCATCCTACCTCCAGACAGGAGCCGCCCATTTGTCAGCCCCCATAGATTACTGTAAAATGATACAGCCACTTTGGAAAACAGTTTGGGAATTACTTAAAAAGCTATACATAAACTAACCATGTAACCCGGCTAACAATTCCACTCCTAGGATTCTACCCAACCAAGAGACAGGAAAATGTATGTCCATGCAAAGACTTACATGTGAATGTTCATAGCAGCATTATTCAATATAGCCCCAAACTGGAAACAATCCAAATGTTCATAAACTGGTGAATGGATAAACAACATTTGGTACAGCCATACAAAGAAGCACTGTCAGTGATAAAAAAGGACAAACTACTACTACATGGATGAACCTCATAAACATGCTAAGCGAAAGAAGCCAGGTGCAAAAGACTACATATTGTGTGATGCATTTATATGAAATGTCCAGAAAAGGCAAATTCACAGAGACAAGAGATATCTGTGGCTGCCTAGGGGTGGGGGAGGGAACAGCAATTAATTGCAAATGGACACAAGAGAACTTTTTTGTGGCGATGGAAGTGTTCTAAAACTAGATTGTGGTGATTGTTGCACAACTATAAATTTACTAAAAATCACTGAGTTGTATACTTCAATGGGTGAATTGTATGATATGTCAATTCTACCTCAACAAAACTGTTTAAGAAATTGATGATGTCCCTGCCCCCACAGGGCACAGTCTAGTGTTAAAGATAGCCATTAAACAATAATTGCCTAAATAATTGCATAGTTATTAACTGTGGTAACTGCTATATAAGGCAATTAGAGGGTATAATGATATTATAATAGGAAAGGCCTGTCTGAGGAAGTGGCATTCTAGCTGAGATCCAAGGGATGAGTAGTTAACCAAAGTAAAGGGAAGAACATTCTAGCAGAAGAAACAGCATGTGCTGAAGTCATGAGCAGGAAAGAACTTGCACATTCTAGAAACTGAAAGAAGATCAGGAAGAAGAGAAACATGCCATGAGGTTTTAGAGGTGTAGAGGTCAGATGGTACAGGGTCTTGTGGCCCATAGTATGGAGTTCTGTCTTGACTGTAAATGCAATTAGGAGTCAATAAAGCATTTTAAGCAGGGGGATGTCATAATCAGATTTTCTTTTAAAAACTACTACAAAGAATACATGAAAAGATGCTCCTGACCATTAGCCATTAGAGAGATGCAAATCAAAACTAAAATGAGATACCATGTCACCCCTGCAAAAATGATCAAACAAACAAAACAACAGCTGCTGGCGAGGTTGTAGGGAGATTAGAATTCTCATACATTGCTGGTGGGATTGTAAAATGTTACAACCACTTTGGAAAACAGTATGGCGCTTCCTCAAAAAGCTAGAAGTAGAAATACTTTCTGATCCAGCAGTCCCACTCCTAGTTATATATCCTAGAAGTATAAGAGAGAACAGTGACACAAATAGACATATGCACACCTATGTTCATTGCAGGATTATTCACAATAGCAAAAAAGATGAAAACAGCCTAAGTGCCAATCAATGGATGAATGGATAAACAAATTGTGGTACATACATACAATGTAATATTACGCAACTCTAAAGACTAATGAGGAGTCCTCGAAACATAACATGGATGAATCTGGAGGACATTATGCTGAGTGAAATAAGTCAATCACAGAAAGACAAATATTGTATGGTTCCGCTATTATAAAAGGTCAAGAATAGATATACCTACAGAAAGCAAAGTTCTTTGATGGTTACCAGTGATAGGTGAGAGAGGGAGAGGGAATCACTTTCTAGATAGTAGACACTTGTTACTTTTGGTATTGAAAAAGGCAATCCCAAATATGGGTGAAGTCAGCACAACAAGATCAAGGTAAATAAGAGACACTTTCAGTAAATACTATAACATATACAATTTTGCAACAACAGTAAAAACAACCAAAAATATGGTTACATAGCTAGATATGGACATATGTGTGTATAGGAAGGCATATGTGAGTAAATGCATGTGTGTGTATCTGTAGGCATATGTATACACACATTTGTGCTACATATATATCCACATATATAACAAATCCCATAGTGGGCACAGTTAGAGAGGCTTCCTAGACATATTCCAGACAACTCGTGGGATTGGTTTACTGGGTCAAAGGCTTGGGACGATAGTCTCAGGGGACAACTTAGTCAATTGGCATAACATAGTTCCCAAAGATAATGTTCCACATCCTAGTTTGGTGAATAGCGTCAGGGGTCTTAAAAGCTTTCGAACGACCGTCTAAGATACACCTATTGGTCTCTACTTGTATAAACCAAAAAAGGATGAAGGAACTCAAAGGTTGAAAGAAGAAACTAGTCCATGGGACTAACAGCCCACATGAACCACAACCTCTTCAAACCTGAGACCAAAAGAACTAGATGGTTCCCTGTTACAACTACCAACTGTTCTGGCCAGGGACACTATAGAAGGTCCTGGATAGAATGGGAGAAAAATGTAGAACAAAACCCAAATTCCTAAAAAAGGCCAGACTTACTGGACCAATAGAGACTAGAGGAACCTGCAAGACTATTGTCCTAAGATACCCTTTGAACTTGGAATTGAAGCTATTTCTGCAGGTCACCTTTCAGCCAAATAATAGATTGGTTTCTAAAATAAACAATACCACCTGTGAGTAATGAGCTCCCTTAAACAATTAACTATATGAAACCAAATGGTCAACAGTTACCCAAAAGCAAAAGTGAGAAGGCAAGGAGGGAAGGGAAGCTAGATCAATGGAAACAGAACAAACAGAATGGAAAGAGTGAGAATGCTAACACCTTGTAAAAATTGTAACCAATGGCATGGAACAATTTGTATAAAATTGTTAAAGGGAAAGCTAATTTGCTGTGTAAACTTTCACCTAAAACACAAGAAAATATTATTTAAAAAAAACTACAAAGGACCTGGACACAAGGAACAGTGAACATGACAAATATGGTCCCGAACTTCACGGAACTTACAGAGTACAGGAGACAGATGATAGCAATATTTGACCAAAATAAAACAAAAATTATTACAGTGATCAGTGCTATGAAAGGTGCTATAACAGAGACTTTTACCCAACACCTACCCAGGCTTCTCCCAGCTTTTTCTGTCATCTTTCCTCCCATTGTCAGTCTTTGTCTCATTGAGACTGAGTCCGAAAATTGGTTGGTCATACGAAACCTATCCTTTCACCCTCCTTCCTCCTGGGACCAGTGAGAATTTAGATATGAAGACATGAGACCAGTAGCTTCACTCTCTCAACTTTATCAAAGGTAGCACACTGATGTAGCGCAACTTCAAAAGACCTACTAAGACTTATAAAAAACATTCTTTTGTGTATAAATATATATATATATATTTTGTATTGCAAGTCTAGTGTACTTACATAGTATTCAGAGCTAAAAAACACTAAAGTTTTCCAATGTGTTACATAATTTATTTAAAAACCTGAAAAATAAGATAGTAGAGCAGAAATGCTAATACATATTATACATAAAGAAATAGATTTTATATGTATATTCACTAGTGTATAAGAAAACAAGAAGTAGGTATTTTTCACTATCACTATTATACCTGCACCACATAGAAAAGTGCCTGCTATATAGTGAGCTCTGAATATTTATTGAATGAGGAATCTCCTAGTTTTTACATATTCATTCATATTTTTCTTTTTTATAATATTGCTCATTATAAAAATAATATTTATTGTAGAAAACATGGAAATTCAATAAAGGAAAAAGGTTAAAACAAACTCAGTGAGAATCTTACAGATGATCACTATTTACATTTTGATGTGCTTCTTGCCAGTCTTATCTAGGCTTATTATTTCTCTGTATGTGTGTACTTGTGCATTTTTAATCAAACTTATGAGGGGCCCTGGTGACACAGTGGTTAAGCATTTGGCTGCTAACCAAAAAAGGTCGGCAGTTCGAACCCACCGACTGCTTCTTGGAAACCCTATGGGGCTGTTCTTCTCTGTCTGTAGGGTTGCTGTGAGTCAGAATTGATTCAAGGACAATGGGTTTGGTTTGTTTTTTTTAAATTATGCTATGTGTATAGTTCTGTTTCCTTTTTTTTTTTTAACTTTATGTTACGGGCATTTCTCATGCCATTAAAAATTCTTTGAAATCCTTTTTAACAACTGTATAATATTTAATTATTTATATTTAATAAGAATACGTTTGTATTTTCAGTGATAGTTGAGCCAATTCCAGTTGGACAAGCTACTAAGGATTATCTGAATTTATATGTAACACCAACTCTGCTTAAGGGACTCACAGAGCTTTGTAAGCAAAAACCAGAAGATCCTTATGTAAGAATTAAACAAGTTCATATCCATTTTAGATCATCCTTATGTATAACTCTTGATTATTTATTTTCTTGCTATTTTTAACTCTTAAAAAAAATTGTCTGTAAATGTGTTTTCAGTGATTGCATCCTTCAATTGCTGAGCATTGTTCTTGTGTATAATTTATATAATAATTCAAATGATAAAAGTAGAGATGTACTTGAATATCTATCAAAATGTTGTTCAACATTTTGGTTTTTCATGATATCTAATTTTTTTTTTTTTTTAAAGAACAACTTATTCACATCCCTAGATGTGTCAACTTTGCTCCAAGGTGGAACTCACAGTATTCTGTCGTACAGATGTTCTACAGTTCATTAATTGGTCACATATGGGTGGTCATTTAGGTTGTTTCCACTGTTTTGCTATTACAAGCAATGCTGCAATAAATATCATCTTTCATGTGTCAGCATATCATTTATTCGTTGAATAAATTCCTAGAAAGGAAAATGCTGAGTCCAAAAGAATGTGCATTTTTTATTTGGATAAATATTGCCAAATTTCTTTTTGCAATGATTGTACCATGTTATGTGCTGATCGACAATGAATGAGAGCATCTGATATGTTTTCAGGCTTTATGTTTTTTGCCAGTCTGAGAGGTGAAAAATGATATCTCTTTTATAGGTTAATTTGTATTTCTTTTATTATGAGTGAGTTTGAGCATGTTTTCTTACATGCTACTTAAAGTCATTAGCATTTCCTTTTCTGTGAACTTCCTGCTCATGCCCTTTGCCAATTTTTTTTGGGTTCTAGGTCTTTTCCTTATTATATGGGAACTCTGTGTGTTTGGGAAGTTAACTCTTTGTGGTATATGTATTTTCCAGTAGTTTTCTCAGTTTATCACTTGTCTTTTGACTATATTCGTGATGTGTTTTGCCATGTAAATTAAAAAAATTTTAACGTAGCTTAATTTATTGAGCTCCTTTATGGCTTCTGGGTTTCTGGCCATATTTAAAGAAGGTTTTCTGCTCTAAGATTATAAAAAATATTCTCCCATGGTGCCTTCTACTGGGACTTTATATGGTTTCATTTCTTTATATCTTTGATTGTCTGGAATTTATTTTGCTATAAGGAGTGAGATAGGGAGCTAGTTTGATTTTCTTTTTCACTTGATTACCCAACTGACCAACACCACTTATTGAACAATCCATATTTTCTTCACAGATTTAAGATTCCACTGTTAACATATACTAAAGTCATGCATGCGTTTAGATTTATTTCTGTATTTTCTGTCCTGATTCACTTATCTATGTGTCTGTTCATTTGTAAGTACCACACTGCTTTAATTATTGTAGCTTTATAAATATATTTTAAAATCAGGTAGTGGCAAACCCTCCAATTACTTTTCTTTTTCAGAATTTTCTTGCCTTTTTTGCTTTATTGTTTTTAATATGAATATTTTCAGGTTATCATACCTACTATCATTTTGCTTTTTTAAAAAAATTATTTTCCGTGGCAATATACAGCCAAACATACATCCATTCACAATTTCTACATGAACAGGTCAGTAACATTGGTTACATACTTCACACTGTGTCACCATTCTATCTCTGCCCGTATTGTTTCATCATCATTAATTTAGGCTCCTAGCCCCTTAAAGTTCTCATCTGTGCTTTAGATTAACTATTGTCAGTTTACACTCATATAGATAATTTTTTATAAGATCACTATGCTCGAGACAAGCATTCCTTATTAACTGGGCTAAATTGTTGTTTAGTTTAACGATGGTTCCATGGGATCATTTCAGTTCAAGGTTTAAGGCTTATTTCCAGGCATTAGATTTGGGGGTTCCCCCAGTGTATGTGTATCATACACTGTACAATGTATGATAATTCCTGTTTTATCCCATCTATACTAATATTAGGTGTAGGTTAAAAAATATCTGGGGGGGCGGAATTTGATAATATGCAAAATCAAGATAGTATTTGATTGTTTTGACTTCCGTGTATATATTTACCGTACTACTGAGGTTAAACATTTCCCCTTATGTTGTATTTCCTTCTTTGTGAATTATGTGCTTACGTTTTGTCCACTTTTCTCTTGGGGTCTTATAAGAATTCTTTATACATTAGTTATATCAACATTTGATATTATTTGCTGCAGAAATTTTGTGTTGTTTAATTATCAATTTTGCCTTTTTAAAAATATTCAGTAAGTCAAACCTTCTCCCCCCCATTATGAGTTTTCCTTTCTTATCTAAGTTTAGAAAGTCCTATTCCATCTAAAGTTCTGCTAAATTTTCATTTCTAGATTTTTTATATTTAACTTTTTCATGTATATGGAATTTATTTTTGTATATAACACAAGATGATCTGAATTTATTTTTTTTCTTCACCAATTGTCTCTTGTATATTGATTTATGAAGCCTCCTTTATCACATATTAAAATCTATATCTGGATATGTATTCTGTTACATAGATCTGTATATTCTAATGAAGTACTACAGTAAATAATTGCTTTTGACATTATTTTCAAGACTGCCATATATACTTGATAAACTTGCATAATGTAAAACTTAGTATTTCAATTTTTAATGGTCATTTTCCCATTATCCTTAAAATGATTTTGATTGATATATATTAAAATGAAATATTTAAATATTTATTAATTTAAGGTTTTTGTTTTTTCTTTTTTCCATAGATTTGGCTAGCTGATTGGCTGCTGGAAAATAATCCCAACAAACCTAAACTTTGTCACCGCCCAGTTATAGAAGAACCTTATTAAAATAAAGTCCTCTGAAGAACAGTTTACAAATTATCTTATTATAAAAGGATGTGCTTCTAGTTTTTTTTAAAAAACTTAATTCCTAAGATATAAGTAACTATATGTGAAGTAAATTACTTTTTGAAAATAAAAGTTTTTAAAGAATCACTGTATTTTAAGCAGAAAATAATATTATCTAAAGAAAATATAGATTTAAGGTATGAAATTAAGTAATAAATGACTGATGTACGATACTTCTAGATTTTTTTTCTTAAATTTGAGAAGTAAGATAGGGAATTTTAGTTAGGGTGTTTTCCCAAGCATATATCCTGTATCTAGACGCATAATTAATTCAGACAGTTTAGTTAAAAAGGTGTGAGTAAATTGTTTGGTATAAAAAACTGATCAGAACCTGGGGATGATTTTATTTATTTGCTTAACTATTTCCTACATATTAATAAGTGTCCTCCAAGGGTGACCAACTGGTAGAGTGACAATGCCTCCCCATTTGCCTGGGACTTTCCTGGTTGTGTCACTTAAAGTCCTAAATCCCTGGAGCCTCTTCAGTTGCAGGCAAACTGAAGTGATTGGTTACCCTACAAAGAAGTCTAGGTTAGTGTTCCCCAATTATGTTTTTGTGACAAGATGCTAATTTTGAAAAAAATGTAAAATTCTGAGTTCTCAAAGAAATTTTAATTTAAAAAAAAGATTCAGGTTGTAAAGCATTTTTATTAAGAGCAAGTATTTAAACTGGCCTCGTCTCTTCAAAAAGTCAATTTCATTATTAAATAAAAAGTGGAGGTGAGAAAGAACTGTTCTAGCTTAAAAGAGATTGAAGAGTCAACCAAATGCAATGAATGAATCTTAATTGGATCCTGGCTTTAAAAAAAAAAAAGCTATAAAAGATCTTTGGAAGACAATTGAAGAAATTTGGATATGAACTAAATGTTAGATGATCTTAGGAAATAATTGCTAATTTTCTTAGAGTGAAAATTATATGGTTATAAAAGGAGAATTTCTTTTTAGGTGATGTATTTCTTAGGGATAAAATTTATGGTATTTGCAACTTATTTTCACATGATTAAGCAAAAAAATATTTTATACATGTATAGATAAAGAAAGTTAGCAAAATATTAACAGTTGTTCAGTAGAAGTGGTGGGTACCTAAGTATTCACTATACTGTTCTTTCAACTTTTGTGTATTTTGAAAATTTTCATAAAAAAAGGTGGGCAAAAAGAGTAAAGATCTGGCTGCCATCACTGTAATGTAGTGATCAATTTCTCCCATCACTGATGGAGAGACATTTAGGTATTATATATCTCTTGATTTGATACAGAATGAAATATACTACTCATCTATGATATGTTCTAGCCAAAAGCGTATACCTTATAATTATCAAGGCTTTAGGTCAAGCCATCTAGCTTACTGTAATATAGAAGATAGAATGACTATCTGAGGGACACCATAAAGAAGCAACTGGAAAAATTCAGAAGATGAGATGTTCTGCAGGGCAGTTGCCCTGGTCTTTTCACCAAATTGGTATCATGAGAAAAGGAAATGTTTTAGATTAAAAGAGACTTAAGATATAAACTACTTTCTTAAGACTGCCTTCTAAGGTAACTAGGAAGAGAAGTCTGCCTTCTGACATAACCTGTGTGGTAGTACCAAAATAACCTGTTGCTGTTGAGTCAGTTCCACCTCATGGGGACCCCATGTGTTACACCCACAAGAACTGCCCCATAGGGCTTTCTTGGCTATAATCTTTATGGAAGCAGATTGCCAGGACTTTCTTCCACAGTGCCACTGGGTACTACACATATTTGTCATCGTTAAGTGCTGGTAATTCAATGCTTCTTTCTCACATAGAATAATAGTGTGGTATCCTTGTTAATCAAGATATGTAATTTATTTAGTCCCTTTTTTCCAGGACTCAGATGAAAGAGAACTGAAGAAGAAAACAAGCACACATGCAGCTCACTTATGACTTGGAACTAAACAGTAGTTTGGATTCTTGAATCCATCTTTTAGGGATCTTGGGAGATATCTAGAACTCCTTCTCTCCCCAGGCCTCTTACCAGTCTTCCTGTATTTAGCCAAGAAATGGTAAATATGGCACATGTCTAAACTGGGTGCTCCTACCTCAGCTTCTGTTTAGGGGGTTTGAAGAGTAGCTCAAGCTTGAAGTAAAGAGCCCAGGGCAATACCTTGGGCCAGCTCGATTTGAAATTGTCACAGCTGTGTTTGAGAAGTCCTCTCCCAGCTCAGAAATACTGCCACTTCTCTTGTGTAGTTAACTCTTTATAAGAACATTTAGATTAAGCTTTGATTTTTTATTCAGAGATGGCCCAATTTTTCTCTTCTTCATTTGTTATCTCTGTGACTGCAGTTGCTTTTTTTGAGTTCTTTATTTTTGTTAGTCTCCTCACTAGTAACATTCCCTACACTAACTTTGAGCCTTTCACTGAAGAGCCATACAGTAAGTGCTTTCCGAAAGTTAATTAAACCTCAGAAACTCCCAGGCTTATGAGAGCCTTTCAAAGAGAAGTTTGCTTTTAAAGTCCAGTAGTGATTTCTGGTGATTTCAGATAGAGGATGCAAATTGAGATAGGTTTCTCCCACCTCACCAAAGGACATGAGTAAAGAAAAAGATCTTTTTGAAGCAGTGAGGCATTAGTTTTCCTCTTAAATTAATTAGATCCTGTGACCAGTACCTTCAGTCCATTGGAAAGGGGAGATGACTAAAAAGATGTTGTCTTTTCCTTTCCTGCTTCCAAGGTGACTCAGAAAGTTCTCTCCCCATCCAGATCAAGGGTCGACGACACTGCTGTGATTGATGCCTTTTGTTCCCAGCCAAATTGTTTTTTATAGCCCACCTCCTGCCAGCACTTCCCAAAGTGCCACTGCCATCAGCTCCAGAGGGAGTCCCTTCCTCAGGCTTCCTGGCCAGCAGCTGCACTGTGATGGCCAGGAGCACGAATGCAAGGAGAAAGCAGCTTGCAGACAAATGGGCAGCTATCAGACCAACAGCCCCATCACTAGAACCATAAAAAATTCCATTTCTACCCCCTACCCCCTCCTCACTTGCCTCATCTGCATTCCTTGGCTGAGGTAGGGGGAAAAAGTTATAACTTTGGAAAAGTTATAACTTCATATGGTCTGTCAAAGCAGCTTCAATTTTTTTTCCTTTTTTTTCTTTCTTAAACCAGTTATGCTTATTCAGCCCAAGAGTTGTCAGATCGCTACAGAACCTACAGATATTAAAAGGATAGTAAGAGAATATTATGAGCAACTTTATAATTTCAAAAACTTAGATGAAATGAACAAAGTCCTTAAAAAATACAAACTACCAAAATCATGTCAACCTAAATCACAATTTCTGGATCTTCCTTTAAACTTTCTATCATCAGAGTTTCGCTCTCTCTCCCTCTCTCTCAATGTTCAGTTTTTAAATTTTGGAGTAGTCCTACTGAGTTTACTTAATTAGTAAGCTGGTTCTGCTAGAAGCTGGTTACTTTTCAATATAAGCTATCTAATTGTAGGATGGAGAGGGTTAGGCTGTTTTATAAGAATAAGCATCTCAGGGGTTAATAAGTCTTATCTTATTCAGGATTGTAAAACTCTGATCCTTCTGGGTGGCCCTTATGTTGGGGCCAGAATGACAACCTCTCTGGACTTTATCTAGTGTTTCTGGTCCTTGCCAATGTGAGAACATTTCAAGGAAGCTTTAACATATATATGTGGTTAGAGCCTCCTTGCACCATAAAATGGTTAGACAAGGACCAACATAAAGCAATCAGTCTACAATGAGATTGAAGCTTTGGAAACAGGCACATGCTTTTCAGTGGTGCTTTTATAATGTGTCATTTAGCAAACGGACTGTGAAGAATTAGTCATGCCAAGCTTCTAACCATCTAGTGACTCGGTACAGACTAAACATCCCAAATGAAAATTTTTAGATTTTAAAGCTTCAATCTTTTGTTCAAGCTCAATTAAAATAAAGCACTATATCTAGTAGGACCCCCAAGTTCTAGTCTAGTTCATGGCATTAACTTGGCCTGTTTGCACCTTTCAGAGCTGCAGGGTCAACACATTAAGTGGAAACCATTACGAGTTCCTTCATGCTTCTCAGGGATGGTTTGAGAAAATGTAATATCTGAAATCATTGTGATCTTTGTGGTGAGAAACACAATATATATCCTAAATTAAGTAAAAATATTCTATCATTAAGGGAGTATCCCATAGGTGAAATCACATCCCTCTTTCTGTTGCTAATGTGGTAGATCATCAACTCTCTTGTATGTAAGAAGCTAGACCCTTTCTTTGTCCAGCTTCCTATAGATTCTAGGTGCCTCCAAGCGCTCCTCTCTTAGCTCTTCAGTAGGTACTTAACTCTGAGGTCTGGCCCTGGGCTCTCCTAAGCTGTTAGAGCTGGCCTTTTCATTGGATTCCATGCCTTTGTATCTTCCTGTCATAAGTTTCGTCCTCTTTACAGCTCTATTCTTTTTAAAGTCTTTTTTCCTGCCCTCATCTTGATGTCTTCCCTTCATCTTTATCAGTGGGTTTGGAACACCCTTGACTTCCACGTAAGCTGCTGTGAAGATTTTGAAATTATGAAGCATATTACAGAGTGGAGGGATTAAGAATAGTGTATAATGTGATTTGTTGCTGCTCCAATTGGCCAGGTGACTCAAGTTGAATGGATATTACTCTGGTCAAAAACAGGTTTCTACTTCCATTGGGTAGCTAGGTTTGAGATGAATCCCTCTCTGCTTTTTGACATTTAATTATTGAGCATCTAGTGTATACCTAATATGGTGAAAAATATATTTATTGGTCTGTCATTCAGGGCTGGCACAGACTGGCCAGTGCTGATCTTTTCAACCTTAGCTCCCCAGAACCTCATTTTAGGGACTCTGCTCTAACTCCAGTGGTCTATTTGCTCATTCACTTGCTAAAGCAATTCTCCTCCTTTTCTCCCTCTCCCCCACATCACAAATCCTGGAAGACTGTCCTACTCTCCTCTACTTCTCTGCCTAGGAGATAACTTCCTGTAATTTTGTTCTAATACATCCTTGTCTCTGTGCTTGTAAACTAACTTGTTGCCGTCGAGTTGATTCCAACTCATAGTGACCTTATAGGACAGAGTTGAACTTCCCCATAGGGTTTCCAAGGCGATAATCTTTAAGGAAGCAGATTGCCACATCTTTCTTTCACATAGCAGCTGGTGGGTTCAAACTGCCGAGGCCTTTTGGTTAGCAGCCCAGTGCTTAACCACTGTGCCAGGAGGGCTACTTGCTTGTAAACTAAAAAAACCAAAAAACCCATTACTGTTGAGCTGATTCCAACTCACAGCAACTCTATAGGACAGAGTAGAACTTCTCTATAGGGTTTTCAATGGTTTGAACCGCCAACCTTTTGGTTAGTAGCTGAGCACTTTAACCACTGCCCCACCAAGGCCCCTCATTTGTAAACTACTCTTGCTTGATTCTGACTTGTCTGGCACTTAATAGTATACTCCCTTGACATAATATAGTGGACAGTATAGTGTAGTAGTTTAGCATTTGGCCTTTGGAGGCAGCAGAGCAGTTTTATCGACTTTCTAACTCTGTAACTGTGGAAAGTTGCTTAATCTCGCTAAATCTCAGTTTCTTCATCTATAAAATGGAGAGGGAGCCCTACTGGTGCAGTGGTTAAGTGGTCAGTTGCTAACCAAAAGGTCGGAGGTTCGAACCCACCAGCGGGTCTGCAGGAGAAGAATCCTGGCAATCTCCTCCTGTAAAGATCAAAAAGCCAAACCCATTGCCATTGAGTCGATTCCAACTCATAGTGACCCTTATGACAGCGTAGAACCATCCTATAGGATTTCTAAGGAGCAGATGCTGGATTTGAACTGCTGACCTTTTGGTTAGCAGCCAAACACTTAACCACTATGCTAAAGCCTAGGAAACCTTACAAAATGGTTCTACTCTGTCTTATATGGTCCCTGTGAGTCAGAATTGACTTGACACACAACAACAATAACATAAGATGGAGATAATATTAGTACCTGTCTCACAGGTTGAGGATTAAATGAGATAATATATGTAAAAGTGCCTAACAATGCCGGTAGCATAGAATAAGCACTCAATATTAGTTATTATTAGTGACTTCTAGTATTTTAATTTAACTTATTTATATATATATATCTGTAGATATTGACCTCAAGGCCATAGCAAGGAATTCGTAGCTCTGAAAGTTTGAACTCAATTATGTTTGGCTCTAAAGCCTTTCTCCTAGTTCATGGTGCTTTTTCAAAGACATGGGAAACTTCTTGTTTCTCCCACAGGGCCTACTAAGTGTTGTGTACAAACCAAGTTTATTCATTTAACGAATTTACTGTGTATAAATCAATGGAGTAGAAGTTGGGGCTTTATACTCAGTCTATGCTATTGCTTTTCGTGGCTGACAATCACAGGTTCTCTTCTTTCATTGCTCAGAAAACGTCTCCAAATTGCTTTTTATTCACCACATCATTAAAGACACTAATGCCTTTATTTACACTTAACCAGTACTTGCTTATATATCTATCTGAAAAAAAAAACTTGTCAATTACTTTTAAACCATGTAGTCCAATCCCTTCATCTATCGTTAAAGCAAATGAGGCTCAGGGAGGCTAAGAAACATGATCAAGGTCACCAATTAAGCTTATGGGTGAACCTCACTAGATGCAGATTCCTGCCTCACATCCAGAGTGCTGCTTGCATGAGCTAGGTGCCATATAGCCCCTTGCGAAGCAGCACTTGAACAGGTTGTTGTCCTAAGCAGTTAAAAACCTCCACCTGCAATCTTATTTGTAAGGTTTCTAGTAAACCCTTTTTCAATATAACATACAAATAAGCTTCCTTCAGCACCAAATTCAAATTAGTGAAATCTAACCATAAAATTATTTGTACATCAAGAACATTTTGACTATTCTTATTTTATGGGCATAAGTTCCTAGAAAGTAGAACTAGGTCTAACTTAATTCTGTATGGCAGTTGGCATGGGTTATTACATGAAAGCCAGAACAGTCAAGATAGAAAAATTGTAGAGGCCCAGAATAGACTTTTAGAATTTGAAAAAAATCTTATGAATATCTGAAACAATCTAATTCAACCCCACTCTTTTTATAACAAAGATTTTGAAATTCGGAAAGTTATTTGCATGGCAAAGTCAGCAGCAGTTTTTCCACAATACTAAATTGCCTCCCTTGGTTTCCTGAAAATTAAACTGTATTGGTAGTCAGATAAGGTTGCAGGAATAAATCCTTTGGAAGAATGCAATACAACCTTCAGGGAACTAAAACATCACCTTAATCTCTTTTGAACATGGGCCCCATTATTATTCAGGTAGCTTCTGTGCATGGGCAGATTTCCTTGGCTCTTTGATAGTTCTTATGTCTTATTGGCAGAGTTGATTCCTTTTCACCAAGGACATCAGAATTCAGAAAGACTGAGACAATGGAGTTTATCTCTGCCAAATGGGAACTTTGAAAAGCTCCATATTGGGGTCTCAGTTTTTCAGGAAATTTTGGACATGGAGAAATGGGCTCTGATCAGTCTCCAAGAGAACCAACAATTCTTTTCTAATATCTTAGCTGTGCCTGGCTGTTCAGTAGAACTTTAACAATATTTTCAGCCTCATTGTTTTCTTTAGGCTGTGTGGGTTGTGTACTTATTGGAGGCCAGGATTTGAGAGAAATTATGTATTATTGTTATTTTTTTCAACTTTCCTTTCTTCCGAGTTCGTTATAGATTCTAGGCCAAGCTTTTTCTACTACATCCTGTTACCTAGCCTGGGTATAAAGAAATCAGCCTGAGAAGGAAGAAACTGTCTTTCAAGCTCTTGAGATTATTTAGAGTCAACTCCAGAACACTGGTGATTGTGGGTAGCTCTTGGAAGGGTGAGGAGTGGGACGGTGCCAGGGGGCATGAAAGATCTGATGAAGCTCCCTGCCAAGCTGTCCTGAGATTAATCCATCGTTTCCCAGCCAGATCTATCCCAGCTGTCTTGCTTTCCTGGGGCCTTTCATGTTAATCTATGGAATTGACCAACTGAGTTTGACCGTGACTGGCTTTGTTTTGCAAAACAAAATTGGTAAGGCAGGCCTCATGCTGACTGACTGAATGGTGTCATCAACCCAATTCAAGGGGTGCCGCAAAAGCAAGGAAATGAAACTTCAATTTCCTCCTCATGTTAAATGATAGTTTATCATACCAGTTATGACCCTTATGAAGCTCAGGGCAAAGTATTTTATTGCCTTTTTTTTTTTTTTGTGAACAGCAATAAACCACTCTCTTCTTCCACTTTTTCTTCTAACCCCAACCCCTACCCCACACCCACACCTGATTGATTCAGGCTCATTGGAAAGGGCTGTTCTCTGTCATCAATGGTCAGAGAACCAAAGCCTCCTTTTTGCCCCCACCAACCTGTCATGATTTTACATTTCTTCTAGGAAGCACAAGATTTTGTTTAAAAAAAAAAAAAAACACAAACGGGGAAAAAGGCCATTCTGGCCTCAGAGCAGTCTTGTAAGGTTCAGCTCCTCTCACTGCTTAGGTGAATTTTGCTTCAGTCCTAGGCCAGGCAGACGTCAGTGCATTCATCCTTGTGTTCCCACTGCTTCTGTGCACACCTGCATCAGAATGTTTGTCACGCCAAATTGTTATGGGCACAGGCGTGCTTTCCTTCTTGCTTGGGAGGGACTATGTCCCTTCATCTTTGTGTTCTTGGTGTTCTAGGGTAAAAACATCACAAAGTTTAGTAAAGCAAAAAGAAAATTTTATTCGGCATATATTCAAAAAGGCAAAAGTGGGAAACAAACAAGCATGCTGCTAGAGCCATGTCTGCCCGAGTCGAAGGAATATTACAGAACAGACAGAAGTGGGAAAACAGACAAGCATGCTGCCACAGCCATGTCTGCCTGAGTCCGAGGAACATTACAGAGTCATCAGTATATATTAACCTTACAAAATGGGCAAAACCATTGAAAGCTTCACTTTTTCACAGATTGGCTAGAAACTGTTAAATCTCCATGATTCTCCATTTTGAACTGTCTTTCTTAATAATCATTGGTACAAGTTTCAGTAACGACAGTCAGGAGGGTCTTCATTGGTCCAACAAATCTTCTATTCACTAAATGCTAATATAAAAAGACAAGAGTGGAAAATATGTGGATCTTTTGTGCTGTGTTTATGATTTGTTTATAAGAAAGATTCCCTAAAAGATGTTTTCCAAGATTGTCTTTATACCTTAGGGCCCAATTGATGTGTCTTGTGAGTCCAGCTCCAGCTGGGTCACATTTTAGGACAGAGAATAATGACTCCAATATTATCTCCTAAATCACTGGCACCTACTAGCATAGTTCTTGACCCAAAGAAGGCATACAGTGAATGAATAAATTCATGGGGCCACCCCACAAAGGTTTGGTATTTTCAATCACCTCATATGCATGGGAAAACCGGACAATAAATAAGGAAGACCAAAGGAGAATCGATGCCTTTGAATTATGGTGTTGGCGAGAATTTTTAATATGCCATGGACTGCCGGAAGAACGAATAACTCTGTCTTGAAAGGAGTACAGCCAGAATGCTCCTTAGAAGTGAGGATGGTGAGACTTTGTCTCAAGTATTTTGGACATGTTATCAGGAGGGACCAGTCCCTGGAGGACATCATGCTTGGTAAAGTAGAGGGTCAGCAAAAAGAGAAAGACCCTCCGCGAGATGGATTGACACAGTGGCTGCAACAATGGGCTCAAACAGCAATGATTGTGAGGATGGTGTGGGACTGGGCAGTGTTTCGATCTGTTGTACATAGGGTAACCAACTTGACGGTGCCTAACAACTACAGAGATTATCTGACCTACTCCCCCACCTAACAGCAAGTCTGTACCTATCTTTTCCTAGAATCAGAAAGAGATTCAGTTGCTTAGCATTCTTATCAGACACTTGTGAGACTCCTAGCACTGGGGGAGATGTGGGGTTTCTTAGGACTTGGATGAGCATGCTCTGCCCTTCACTTCCTACTCTTCTTCCTAGGTCATATCGTTTACTCCCATGACTTCGAAAACTACCTCTATATTGATGACTTCCAAATTTGTATCTCCAGCTCAAACTTCTTTTATTTATCCAGATTTCTCAGACTTAATAGCCTGACATCTCCACTTGAAGGTCGCAGAAAAATTTCCAAGTTAACATGTTTGTAATGGAACTCTTGATTTCTATTAGCCCCAACCTGGTCCTCTCTCATTTTGCTTATGTCCATAAATGGCACCAGCCACCACCTAATTACTAAAGCTGAAAACTGGAAGTCATGCTAGATTCCTCCCCTTCTCTCACCCATCACATCCAATCCATCAGCAAATCTGCTGGTTCTACATCTTTCATGCATATTGCTCATCTTCCCCCTTCTCTCTATCCCCACAGTCTCTTACCTCATCCAAGCCACCATCAGCTCTTATCTGGACTAATACAATCGCTTCTTCCATCTTCAGGCTTCCACTCTTGCTCCTCTCCAATCCATTTTCCATAAAGCTGTCAGTATGGGGTTTAAAAAAAAGTAATTAGGGTCATATCACCAGCCTGCTTCAAACTTTTAATGACTTCCCATTTCTCCAGGATAAAATCCAAACTCTCTGCTGTGGCCCACAAAACCATGATGATCCCTGTTTACTTCTGTAAGCTCACTTTATGCCACTATATGCAAACTATGCTCCAGTCAAATCAGTCTTTGATCAGTTCCCAGGATTTTCTAAGCTCTTTTCTGCATAGGACCTTATTGCTTGTTATTGCTTCTGTCTGAAATAGGCTTCCTACAACTCTTATACTGGTTTATCTTCATCTGTTAACTTAAATGTCAACCTCACAGAGAACCTTCTCTGACCATTCTTCCTAAAAATGTTACTGCCTTATTATAAGACTCCAACTTATTTCCTTTATGGCACTTATCTCCACATGTAATAATTACTTTTTACTTGCTTATTATATATGTCCTCCTCTAGAATGCCTGGCCTGTGAGGGGAAAGATCGTATCTGTGTCATGAACTGTATCCCTCACATTAGTCCTGTGCCTGTAACAGAGTAAGTGCCCATTAAATACTTCTTAAATGAATGAATGGGTTATAAATAGGAGGACCATATAATTTATCATCAAACTGGGACACTTTTCAGAGTGAAAGTGTTGCCGGGAACTCTGGGTTCTGTTTAGCACAGCTCTGCCCAGGGCCAAAAAGACAGAGGTCTAGTTGGGGAGAAGGAAAGGCAACTTTATTGGTTGGCCAAGCAAGGAGATAGACGGGGCTGCGTTCCATCCAAGACTGCCTTGCAGGCAGCTTGTTGAGGCTGGTTTGTATAGGCAGGATCAGTTTCAAAATACAAAATGGCATGCATGCAGGTGTGGAGCATTTTAGAATAAGTAAACATTTTCTAAGGCCTGGGTTTGATTCCCCGCGCAGGAGGAGCTTAGTCGCTTTTATGCGTTAGCATGTCAGCTCTCCACCCTGGGGCGGAAAATTTAACATGCTTGAAGCAGTTAATGAGCAGTGGAATGCCAGGATGGAGGGCAGGACCTGTTTCAGCCGATTCTGGCTGGCTGGTGGCTGTTTCTCTTTAAGGAGTTTCTGAGGAGGAAAAGAAAGAACTCTAGGAAATGGGCTGGGTGGAGGGCTGTCTTGAGGCTAAGAAAAATGGCTCTATGGCTCTAGCTCTTTCTTAAAAGGAGGTGCAATTACTGAGACAGAGCCCCCACAGTGCTGTATTAAAAATCATGTTTTCTTTGCCTGGCTTCCTCCCCCACAGTGTTGTATTGAAAAATGCAGTTTCCTTTGCTAGGCTTCCCATTCCTTCCCCTGCCGCAGCTCTGCATTTGAATCCTGCTTTTGTTTGGAGATTATATGTAAACCCCATTGCACCTGCTAGTATGATTACAAATGTTGCTGACCTAATTTTTATGAACTCCCTATTTGTAAACTCCTTTAAAAGTAACTTGCCTGCTTGCCCTTGGCAAGCAGTGTTGGCAGCAGCAGCTCCGACTGACTCCTTTTCCTTATAAAACGAAATAAAAGTGCTTTTCCTGTTCTCTCACCTTGGTCTCTCGTTTATTGGCCAACATGAGTCATGCTGAGCAAGAACCTGGGGTTTCCACCCAGTAACATTTCAATTACATTTGGAACAACAGATATAGACCATAAAGTAATAGAGAAAGCACTGGGTTTCCAGGGATATCTGAAGCCCAAGGTGACTCCCACTCTGTCCCCTACAACATTTTTATTCAGGTGAAGCTGAGTTAAGGTGAATACCAAGGACTATCTTGAAGGAGAGAAGAGATATACACATTGAAGGGAAGTGTAAAGGGGGGAATGGCTGCCTCCTTCTTTTGCCTAGGGCTTTCTTAAGTGATAACGGTGTTTGGGAAATTCATATGTTCTTTACCTTTCTTCCTTATTATTATTATTTTTAATACCACCAAGCACATCCAACATTTTCCTTATCAGTTACATCTCTGAGTCACTACCCAGCTGGTTGGTTCTGAGAGTAGTATGGAGCCCTCAGAGCAGACGGCCCAGGGGTTGTCTGAATTTGGAATCAAGAGACCTGAGATCCAATGTTGAAGCTTCAATTTGGCTACTAATTAGTCAAGTGACCTTGAGCATTTTGCTTTCCGTCTTCCACAAAATGAAGGGCTTATTGGAGATGACTTCTAAGGTTCCAGCTCTGAGATGCCATGACCTGCACACTCCCTCAGAGCTCTTCAGTAGGCAAAATGGATTTAGGGCCAGGAGAGCACTAATCACCCACCACATACAGAGTGTTGTGAGAGGCTTGCAGAGGGCACCAAGACGGGTAATATAGCCCTACCTCCAAGGAGGAGATTTGTCAACCTATTTTTGAGATATCAAAAAAACATATTACCTGAGATATCATAAGCAGTGATATACAAATGCTATAAAATAAAAGAAAGGTGATTTCAAGGAGATAGACCTTTTGGGAGCGTTTGGAGATGAAGATGCAGTTGGTGGGGCAACAGTATTTCAGGGAGGGAAATGGTCTTAACTAGGATGCAGAAGTCACGTGGGAATGGTGTATGCAGGGAACTGTCATAACCTGGTCTAGCTGGAGCGGTGGGCTAGGGGAGGAAAGCTGTGGTCAATATTGTTTGAATTTTTATGAGAATGTATTCATATATTTGTTGTTGTTAGTTGCCGTTGAGTCAATTTGGACTCATGGCAACCCCATGTGTGTAGGGTAGAACTGCTCTATAGGGTTTTGAAGGTTGTGACCTTCGAAAACAGATCACCAGACATGTTTTACGAGGAGACTTTGGGTGGGTTTAAACTGCCAACATTTTGGCTAGTAGTTGAGCTCTTAACTCTTTGCGCCACCCATGGATAAGGGAAGGTAAGGAAATTGGAAGAAGAGCCCTGGTGGCAAACTGGTTAAGCGCTCGACACCGAATGGTCAAAGGTCAGTGGTTTGAACCCACCAGCCGATCCATGAGAGAAAGATGTGGCAGTCTGCTTCCATAAAGATTCCAAAAACCAAACCCGTTGCTGTCGAACTCACAGCAACCCTATAGGACAGAGTAGAACTGCCCCCATAAGGTTTCCAAGGAGTGGCTGGTGTGTTTGAACTGCCAACCTTTTGGTTAGCAGCTGAACACTTAACCATTGCCCCACCAGGGCCCCCCATAAAGATTATAGCCTTGAAAATGGAATCAATGCAACAATGACAAGTTTTAAGGAAATTGGAGCCCTGATTATAGTTCTCATGTTTAAGAGATTAAGTGGTGAACAAAAATAGGATGTAAGTCTGAAAGGACTGCAGGATCTGGAGAGAATTTTTCTTTTTTTCTTTCTTCCTATCCCTTGCATATCTGAAGACAGACCAATGCCAGGAGAGAGAGATTAAAGGGACCTCTGGAGGGGAGGAGTCCAGAAGAGGTAGGGGGTAGCAAACAATGGTTAAAATGACCCTGGGTTAGAAAATGTCAAGTTAACCTTGATGGGTGGTCAGAGATGTGGGGAAGTCTTCAGTAATAGTGAAGTTACTGAACAAAGTCCAACCTGAGTAGTGAAGTGAGTAAAATCAGAAGGAGGAGAAAGGACTACAGTAGCTGATAAACTGGGATCAATGCTAGGGATGTAGCAACAGCTTTTCATAAACACAACCAGGAGCCATCATGGGGAGAAATAAGATATGATAAAGCTGGATATACTAGACAGGAGAGAGATTTTAGAGCAGGCTGGACCTGGGGAAAGGCAGAGAAAGCAGAGGTCGGGGGGGAGCTTGGGACTGGGGCATAGCCAGGTTCCAACAAAGGGAACAAGGTCCAGGCCAGGTCAGAACCTGACAGCTAAAGGAAAGCTAGCCTAGGCAAACAGAGTCAGATGTAAGGTAGACACAGAACAATGTTTTGATTGTAGAGCTCAGGTCATGAATCATGGAATTGGGTGTCCTGATTGTTGGTTTCGTGCTCTTGCTGCAGCACCACCACAATCCCCCAGCACAGGAGGGCCTTCATGATTGAGGCTGCTCTGCTGGCCCAATCTTAGCTGGGCTAACCTAAATGGAGAAGGGAATCAATCAATCTCCTGGCTGAGATAGAGGGGGTGAGAAATGCGCTTAGGCCAAGAGAAATACAACTGGGGTCCGATGGAGCAATCAGAGCTCTGTGAGAGCAAAGAAAAGATTCTTCAAAACTGAAAGGGCAAAGAGGTGACAGGTGATAGAGGATGGGGCTTGAGAAGGACGTCTGACTCACACTTCATCTAACTCCTCCTTACAAAGTCTGCGCATTTGAAGACAGTCTAGGAAAAAGAGTGTGAAAAACTAGAGTAATTGAGGATACTTAGCTTGGAGAAAAGGAGTGTTTGAAGGCTTTGAATTCATAATGAGAGGTCCTAGATTTGGTAGGCTTAAGATACAGCAGTACTGATTCAGGTGAGATACACAGCAAACTTCCTGGTAAGCACTTTGTTCCAGGTAGACACTGGTTTTCCCCTCCCTGACAATCTTTCTAAACAAGATGTAAAATGTGCCCATCTACCTTTGGCCTTGGAGTGGGATCACACCTGTTAAGAACTGGTGGCTGCATCAAGCGATCTCTTACTAGATTGCAAGAAGCTCCTGACTAAGAAAGGACAAAAACCAACCAAACAAAAAACAAACTAAACTCATTGCCGTTGATCAATTCCAACTCATAGC
>NW_004444016.1:5095276-5108360 GCF_000243295.1 Trichechus manatus latirostris | reverse complement strand
CCATAGCGTTTCCAAGGAGCAGCTGATGGATTTGAACTGCTGACCTTTTGGTTAGCAGCCAATCTCTTAACCACTGTGTCATCAGGGCTCCAAGAAATGACAAGGGACCTTTTTAAAGTCATTGAGTCCCATCATAGGTCTACCCAAGTACTTGAGAGTCTGAGAGTAATGTGGGAATTTGGGTGCCTGGTGCACCACCAGGTCTTTTCTATCCACATCCCACCCACTCCCTACTCACATCTCCACTTATCCTACTACCTATATCCTCCCTACTCCCTTGCTGACCAAGCACAGTCTGAGGCCTCCCAGATCCTGGCCTAATTTTCTCAATGATGTCTGTGGGTCATCACGTCCCTTTCCTGATCTGTCTCTCTTTCTCTCATTCCTTGAGAAGGGCAGCTGGTGCTATGGAGAGTGTCCAGGGCCCTGGAGTCTAGTCTTACCTCCTCTGTGGTAGGAAATGCAATTGGATTAGGTGGTTCAGAGCTCTTTTCCTACCCAAAGGTCTTTAACTTCTCTCAGAAGCCTTTACTCTGGTCCTTGCTTTCACTTCATTTTCCCCAAACCCAGAAATCTTTATCTGGGCTTTGGGTCTTTTGTCATCAGTGAAGATTATGAGTAGTTTGTGATGTGGGGCTAGATATTTATTCATCTTTTTCTGGATCTTGTTTTCTTTTCTTTTGTCCTCCAAAATAAGCACACCTTCTTTGGACATTCCCTCTTGAAACTTGACCTCAGAGTAGGCCGTAACAGTTAGCATTTTTTTTTTAGCACCCCTGGGAGAACCAAGATTCTGCCCTCCCAAGTCAGCAGGAGTCTTTATCATTCTAAGGAAGGTCTTTGCAAGCCAAAAGTTTCATTTTTTTATTCAGAAGGGCTGAGAAATGTGACACTTCCGGCTTCCAGAAGAGGGCAGGAGGGGACACCTTTCAATGCATGTGAATGGTAGTCGTTCTACAAAGCAGGCAGGCGGGTTAGAAATGTTGCCTGAGATTGCTAGGCTCCCAAAATGTAAGTGTTGTAAAAGGAAATGTATGCATTTACAGTGTGGCTTGTCTGAGTTCAAATCCACCTCCCCTTTTTTGACCATGGTTGCCTTTCTGAGCCGCAGTTTCCTCAGTAGTAACGGGAATAATAACTCTTTAACCAGGTTGTTCTGAGTATTGAAGGAGGTAATGTATAACTGACAGTTGATACCTGTATATATATACCTGTTGCCGTGGAGCCGATTCCAACTCATAGCAACCCTATAGGACAGAGTAGAGCTGCCTCATAGGGTTTCTAAGGAGTTGCTGGTGGATTCGAACTGCCGACCTTTTGGTTAGCAGCCGAATGCTTAACTGTTGCACCATCAGGTCTCTGACACTTGATAGGTGCTCAGTTATTTCCTTTTGAGAATCGAACCTGGGTTGCCTGCATGGAAGGCAAGAATTCTACCACTGAACCACCACTGCCGCCCCCCACCAGGGTTTTCTTAACCAGTAACCAGTTGCCTTTGAGTAGATTCCAACTCATGGAAATCTCATGTGTGTCAGAGTAGAACTGTGCTTTGTGTAGTTTTCAATGGCTGATTTTTCAAAAGTAGATCACCAGGCTTTTCTTCTCAAGCATCTTTGGGTAGACTCGAACCTCCAACCTTTTGGTTAGCAGCCAAGTGGCCTGGGTTTGCACCATCTAGGATTTTCTTAATCAAAATACCCAAACCTGTTGCTGTCGATTCCAACTGATAGCAATCCTACAGGACAGAGTAGAACTGCCCCGTAGGGTTTCCAAAAAGTGAGTGGTGGATTTGAACTGCTGACCTTTTGGTTAGCAGCAAGTTCTTAACCATAGCACCACCAGGATTTTCTTAGGAGTCCCTAATTCTGTCTGCTTCATAGATCATATGGGATTAGAAGAAGGAAGAAGAGCAGCAGCAGTTTTGTAGGGGCTAGGCAGGCATAAGCGTATTTTCCTTCCAAATCTCAATGGAGAGAATACAGGCTTCTATTCTCCAGGTGAACTGATGTAGTGTCTGGATTTACTGAAATGTGGGAATGGGCTCATGGACAGGTTTCCCTCACTGAGTTGATCTCCTTTCAGCAGATTTTCAAGCTCCACCATCAGACTGTGGCCAATCTGCCTGTCTTGGGCCCTGAACCTATCAAACATGGGGGTTTTACAATTCTGTCACCTTACTGATACCCAGCTTGTTACTGATGAACCAAAGGAAAGCGGTGTGGAGTAGTAACTAATGAATCTGAACAACTCTGTAATGCCTTGGAATGAATCTCTGACAGGAAGGTGATGGATATAAAGAAACCTAAATTCCTTTAGCCCAGGGTCCATTTGGGAAGATTTGTTGATGTGATTGATCGTCATGAAGGGAAGATGGATGAAGACGAAAGAGGCTTGGAAGCAGTAGAGACTAGGGGATACACTTTGTTTGGGAATTCTACTTTTCATGAAATTCCCATTGCTCTGGGTTTTATTAGTGAAAACCTCAGATATAAGCCCACAGCTAAAACAAGGCTTGTTCTCCTTGAATGACCATTTGAATAGGCCAGCAGGGAGGTTTTTATTTCTGAAAATCCCTCCTAAGACTATTTGGGTATGTCAACAAGGTCCTGAGGGAAGACGTCAAAGTAGCAGGTCCTGGGTTCTTTGGATGGATACTCAGTCAGGAATAAAGGGAGAAAATCTAGTTTATTTGCTCATCCGTCACAGTGTCACAACTCACGTTCCATGACGGGTAGTTTGGCATCTATATTTATTGAGTGTGTAACCTCAGGGCCAGATAATTTTTTGTTTTTTTCTTGGAACCCCAGGGAAATAATCTTTAATTTTGGTTGTCTATTTCTTTCATCACAATTTTGGGGCTTAGAGTGTCTCTTCCATTCCCAATTCCTCCTTCCACCACCACCACATAAACACACACCCATACCATGCACACTTTGTCTCTGTCACTAACTTTAGTGTGTTTTTACCTTCCTTAGAAGGAGGGAGGTAGGATCTTCAGTTTCATTGACATAGGCTGCATTTTATGGATTTCTCATTGTCTCTGGTTTCTGGCATCTGTGTTGTTGTGTGCCTTCAAGTTGATTCCAACTCACAGAGACCCTATACGACAGGGCTTCCTAGGCTATAATCTTTACAGGAGCAGATCACCAGGTTTTTTCTCCCTTGGAGCCGTTGGTGGGTTTGAACTGCTGACCTTTTGGTTAGCAGCCAAGCACATAACCATTGCACCACCAGGGCTCCTTTCTGGCATCTGTGATTGTTTTAGATGTACCACAAGCAAAACAGATCAGAGTAGACTTTCAAGGAACCTGCTTAGGTTTCTCTTGAGATGTCAACTTCCTAAATGAACATTTCACCTTTTTCACTCAGAAAAATTGGATTGGTTATTCCCTCTTGGAATTTTAAACATAACATTTATTATTAATTCTTTCTGATGACAGAATACTTATTTATCGTAGACAAATTAAAAATACAGAAAAACACAAAAAGGAAAACAAAAGCCACTGTTTTTTGGCATTATATGATGGCAAATATTTTCATGTATGTGTTTAACAACATTGTGTTTATCCTGAAAATGCTGTTTTATAATCTGCTTTGTTCAGTTAATTATATAATAAATGTTTTCCATGTTACCAATATTTCTCAAGAATAATGTTTTATGGTTAAATTATATTCCATGTAGGGCCATGATTTAACTAGTTTACCCTACTGTTGAACATTTAAATTGTTTTCTAATTTAAAACAATGAGCTGGGGGTGTTTCCCCCACTCTTAGTGATCAGTCATTTTACTTAGTTTATTTAACATATCTGAAATACTTCTTCCCTGCAAGGTGCTGGCCTACGCAGACAGGGAGACTCCCAAGGCTGAGATATTCAGTTAGACCCGTGACTGAGCCCCCAGTGCTCACTTTATGGGAAGATGTAGAAGTGTAAATAAGGAGGGTAGAATCCACAACTCTCCCAGTTATTTATCCTGGGGCCCAAACCTTGATGTACAGGCACCCCAGGAAGCTCAAGTTAAGAGAGTGAACACACTTTGAATATGGTTCAGGTTCAAAGGGCTTCCTTGTTCCCCAAGTTGCTTGGGGTGCATTAAAATAATACCTTCTAAATCTGGGAGTCTGGATTGTTTTCCTGTTGGCCAATGCCTGAGTCTCAATTTTATTATCTGTCAAACACTGAAATCAAGGGGTTTGGATATTTCCAGTTTCCCTCTTATGCTGGTGAATAATTGGGATACAGAAGGCAGGGTTTCCTGTTCTCTTTCTGATCCTTAGATTTCCAAAGGGAAAAATAAAAGGAACCCATCTGGATATAGTCTAGAAATATTTATTGTAAAATGAAGTTGAAGTTCCCAATCTGGGAAAATAACAAAACAAGGTCATTTTACAGCTGTCTTGGGGGAAATCCCTCTTGTGGGACCTTGTCTGGGTAAGTTGTAGTCACCTGTCCACTTACTGCGACCATTCCCTCTCCATGGCTCTAGAGATGGTTTATGAGCTGGAGAAGTCCTTAGGTTGTGTTGGGGCCTGTCTTCCTCAGAGTTGGGTGGCCATTTTCAAAAGTGCATACTCAGGTGAAAAACCCAATACCCCAAAAACTTCCCAATAGGCAGATAGGTAGTCTCAGCCCACTGATCTGCGTGAACTTGTATTTGGTCTTTACGGAGACAGCCAGAGTAGGGCAAGGTTGCTCCTTCAGGAGTCTGAACCAAATCCTTTCATTTTTGCTTCCATTCCCTCTGTTCCCCTAAAGGAACAAGTACTTTGAGGGTCTCTCTGAATATGGACCCTAAACAAAAGTCTCCTATTAGCAAACTGCATAAATACAGGTACAAAGACTAGGAAGTAACTTGGAGAGATGAATGGTGTCTGCCTAAGTCAGAAGCCCCAAGTTCCAACTTCAGCTCTGACAAGAATATGCTGTATAATCTGAGGCCTCTGTTTCCTCATTTATCATGAGTCATCAGGAGGACTACAGGCCAACCCTGTGATTTTCCAATTGTTTTCCAAGCTACTCTCTCCAAAAGAGAAGCTGTGTTCCCCTTCTCTGTCATGCAACAGAGCAAGTGACTTTGTTTGGGGTGCTATCGGGCACTGCCCTTGCTTCGGGACTGGGCACCGTCTGGGGGGCGTGTGCAGTAGTACTTGTTCACTACATGCCTACACTGGTCGCACTTCACTGTGCAGCACCACTGGAATTTGCAGTTACAGCTGCTGATGGCCTCTGTTCTCCTCTCTTCTACCTGCAGACCACACTCGGTACAGAGGCGCCCACAGCTGTGCTGCTCCCACCTGGATGTGTTGTGGCTATTCTGCAGGCACTCTCGACCCTCTGTGCCATAGACGCCGAGGCTGGAATTGCGGGTACAGTAATCTGGCGACTCCTCCAAGAAGATCAGCTCAGCCTCTGCACTAGGAAGGAATGCCTCGGTGGGTGCCCAGCGGACCTCAGCACTGTTCCCAGCCCTTAGCCTCGGCTTATCCATCTCAATTTTCAGTGCCCGGTCATACTTGGCCTTCAGGTAATCTCCCATCTCCCGGAAGTCAGCCAGCTGCAGCCAGCATGTCTGGATGCTGCAGCTCCCCGAGATGCCATGACATTTGCAGGTCCTCTTCATGGTGGCTCTCACTGCCTTCACATAGAGAGAGAGAGAGAATGAAAGAGAGAATGGCTGTGGGTAGGGAACACCAAGCGCTGGTGGTTAACTGGAATATTTTACAGTTGTGCTTCTTAGCTTCCGAGGAAGTTCTGGGGAAGCTCATGAAAAATATTTATTCCTGCGCCCTACTTTAGATCTTCTCAATTAGCATATGAGGGGTGTTAAGGGCCTTGGTACTGGAAATTTTAAAGCCCCCCCCAACTCCCCCACACCCCCACCCCAGATGATTCTGATGGCAAGCCAGGCAAGTGTTGAGAAGGTGACTGGAGTCAGGAAACCTAAGCTCCACACCCAGCTCTATCACTTTGTTGAGCTTGTTTCTCTATCTGCCAACGGGAAGAAGAATCACATAAAATAATGATCAAGAAAGTGCTTTGTAAATTGTAACAGAAAATAGGATCATTGTCGCTGTTACTGTCTTGAAGCTGGAATGTGGGGTATTTGTGGAGGTTTGGATTTTCCCTTCCCACAGGTAAGGAAACTCCTGGAGTCTGAGCCCCTACCCCTAACACCTGGTTGTCATTTCCTTGAAAACCTCTTTCCCTCCAGCCCCAGGCAACCAGGACATCTAGGTAAAGGTTCACAAGGAAATTTCTATGGTCTTGGCTCTGAGTTCAACTTGCTTTCAGATTTAAGTTCAAAATACTCCTGAGACTGCTACCCCTCAGAAGCCTGGGGATGAATTATAACCCTGGGACAAGAACAGACTCTTCTAGAGAAACCTGGATCCAGAGGAGCCTGCCAATCCCTGGCAGCCCAGATAGACCCAAGGACACAAGACTGGAAAACAAACCCCAGTTCATTTCCTAGAGCATGCAATTGAAATGATCAAAAATTAAAGGCACGGAAGCAAGGCCTTGATTCTGCATTGGTCTGTATTCTCAGAAACCTGCCTGCGGCGGGTGGGGGGCAGAACAAAGGATTTAGTGATAAGAGGACTACACTGGGAGTTGGAAGATCTAAGTTCATTGCCTGGCTCTGATGCTTATTAGTTGCTGCCTTGGACAAGCCACTTGACTCAGGCTTAACTGGCTTCATAATCCAGAGAATGGGGGTAACCATCCCACCTGTGGGTGGCATGAGGATGAAACGTGTGGGCATGAGACAGCTCTTGGTAAGTTGTAAAGAGCTGCAGATGTGAGACTGCTGGCTGACTCCTATACCCACCAGCCTGCCTGCCCTGTTGTTGTGAAGATTCATCAGGGCTCTGGCATCCTTCCCCTTCTCCAGGCTGTCCACAAAGAGTTTGGAGATTCTTTCTCCAAATTCCACATTGTCGCTGCAGCCTCCCCAGATCCAGCCGTGGCCTCCTATACGTAAAGAAAGAGTAAGCTCTGCATACAGCTTTCTGCTAAGTCCCAGGAGAAGAATCATGGGCATTTTGGCTCTTAGAGTCAAACCATACCCAAGAGCCCTAAAAGCTTGTAAAGCTCAAGCTGAGACGGGGAAATAGAGGTGATGAGGGTAGGTGGAGGCAGTCCTGTTCTCATGGCCAATGGCCTACCTTTCTGGTACTTCCTAGCTGTACGCCTTAGTCTCTATACCCACAGTAAATGTTGGGACACTGGGGCTGGACTAGATGATCTCAAAGGTTCAGCCCAGCTCAAACATTCTGGGATTCTGTACTATTATTCTACAGTAGTCTTGTCAGAGCCTCCTCTTCCTTCATTAGTGACAAATCTGTCTAACTATGTCTCTTAGGTGGTCTGCAAATAGTGGAGAAGCTGTGGATTACAGATAACTCATTCTAAGCCTGGAATATCAGGGTTAGCTTTAGCTTCTCTTTGGCCTCCTCATTCCTAGTTGCCTGGTTAGATTTGGACCTTGGTGGTACTTGCTAATCTCTGGACTCATGGACCCAGGCTCAACTCTCAGGAGAGTCTAGATCCAGGATTTCCTACAAATGAAGGGGCTGCTGGGGTGAGGGGTTTGAGGGAACTGTGTTCCTCAGCCTTTCCCTGAAAGACTAACCTGTGCTCAGCTCTGCAGTCCTTCACCTCTTCCCACCCCCATCAGAAGTCACAACTTACCTGTTTTTCCATTTTTTGACTCGTCACAGCCACAATTTTCAAAGTCTCCCATGCTACAATTCTTGGTAATGGTGTACATGACCCCAGCAGAGCTGATCGCATGAATGAAGGAAGTCTCCCTAGTGGCTTCAGAGAGAAAGAGGGGACTGGAAACTTGGACTCTGATGATCTAAAGCAGAGCTTTGCAGAAACAATGCTGTTCCTCTCCTTTGTCCCCCACCCACTTTGGGTTTAAGAGAAGAATGCTCTTCTACCTGAGAGAACAATGCATGTCTTTCTAGCATCCTTACTTTATCTAGGCAGGATGAGCACCTCCATGCTGCAGAAGGGGAAAGCAAAACCTAGAGAGATGGTGAATGAGACCAAGACCACTCTCCTCACCAGTGGTGCTGTTGGAACCAGGACTCTGCTCTCCTGAAGTCCAGCCTAGAGCTCGGTCCACTAGTCACAGCTACTCATGCTCGGGCAGGGACAGTGAGGACTCAGGGTCATGGGGTTGGCTCAGGAAAGAGAGAAGGACCTTGTCTTCCTCCTGATCATGAAATAATAATAGCGTCTATGGCTACCACTTACCAAATTCCAGAAAAGGAGTGACGAGAGGGCAGGGCCTTTCTCAGTATTTATGTGGGGAAATTCTGAATGGCCAAGGGGGGAAATCAACAGCTCTTCTCCTTTGTCCCTCAGTAGCAGGGCTGCAGGAGCCACCAACCCAATATTGTCATATTTCATTTCCACATGCCCCATCTGTCTACCCCACAGGAAGATATTTATTTCTATCCCATCCCCTATGTCTCCTCCCACTAACTCTTGTCAAGCAAGTCTATTGTTTCTACACAGAGGACTTTTATGCAGACTGCTACACACAGTTACAAATAGCTACATAGGTATGCAAGCGGGCACAGACACACACACACACACACACACACACACAGACACCTCCACCAGAGGTACAGCTCAATGTGATCTCTCAGTTTCTCTGTCACTGGGATTTTATGACAGCTGGGCAGATGTGAAACTCCCTCAGGTGCTACGAACACAGAGCCCTTTCCCTGTTTTTCGTTCATGCAAATCAGCTTGAGGTAAGCGTGTACAAACACATAAATACAAGCATGCAATCACAAAATATAGTAATTTATTCCATTTATATAGAGATACCTTTCTATTCACCTCATTCAAACCTTATAATACCACAGGTAAGCTAAACAGAGCTGGCCTTATTGGCTCAAATGACAAAAAACAGGCTGAGTGAAGGGAAGTAACTCAGGGTCACACAGCACAGAAGTGCCAGGTCAGCAGATCACTCATAACTTTTCATTTCACTGTGCACATAAATGTTACACGTACACATATGCCCCCTTGTACAGGTGTGGTCCTGCACACACTTACCACTTCTTAGCCTGTTGTGAGTGGAGAGCTGGAGAGCATTTTCAGGGCAGTTCCAGCGTTCCCAAGCAAACTGGAACTTACATTCCTCAACGCCACTCTGGGCCCCCAGGGCCACGCTGGTGGTATAGGTCAGATAGGCCTGGCAAAGGGGAAAGGGCTGTGAGCTTCTGTCCCAGCCCAGGTTGCTGGGGTGCAGGAAACAGGCAGGGATCCTACGGGCTAATTCTTCATTAAGGAATAATTGGGGCTTCCTCTGGCACCGTCTCCCCTCCCCTATTCCTTCCCCCAAAGAGTTCGCTTAGGAATCCAGATGGGTAAAAAAGGAGCTGAAGACCATCATACCTTGGGACCTGTCATCAGGAAATTGTTCACTGACCTACCAAAAAGAGAGTAGTCAAGGCATCAGTGAATGGGTATGAGACAATGGGGCTGCCTTGCGGGGGGGTTGGGGGGGTGGCTGAAGTTGGGCTGAGGAGAAAGGACTTACCAGGCAGAGGAACTGAGGGTGGCACAGCATATGCCCACAGCCACCCAGAGCATAAACAGGTCCCCCATAGCCCTGCTCACCCCCAGAGGACCAGGTCCAGTCCAGGGCCAAGTCCAGAGAAGGAGTGAGGAGAGGGCAGGGCCTTTCAGTATTTATGTGGGGAAATTCTGGGTGACCACGGCGGGGGGTGGGGTGGGGGGGGAGGGGAATCAACAGCTCTTCTCATTTGTCCCTCAGTGGCAGGGCTACGGGAGCCACCGACCCAATGGGGGACCAGGGAGGAGGGACTCAGCCCAAAGCCTGCAAAGAAAGCCCCGCCCCACCCTGGCCAGCCCAGCCAGCCCTTCTTCCTTCCCTCACAGAATGAGAGAGGGGCGAAGGCTTTCTCCTCTCCTTAGGGTTTATTTCCTCTGTAAGTCAGAGTTTTGTCTCTTCCTGCTTGAAGGCTCATTTCTCAAGGGCAGATTAGCCTCCAAACCCAGCAGTCAAGTCAGTTATTCCTCTGAGCTTCAGTGTCCTCACCTGTCACTGAGACCCCACTCCTTGCCCTGCCTTCCTCCCCAAGGTACTGATAATTAAAGAGGATCTCTCTTTGGGGGTCCCTCCTATTCATTTTACCCAGGCAAGCAAGTGCACCATTCCAGCCTCCTCCCTGGGTGACTGTAAATTCATGGAATCATCTGAGACCACGAAGCAGAAACACCTCAGAGGCCATTTCTGCAACAGTTCCTTCCACCACATTCTACCAAAGAAAGTTCTGGTAAATTTCCTTCATTCCTAGTAGGTAGTAAGTGAATCTTTTGTATGCAAACTTTGTGCTTGCTCCTGCTCAGATTCTCTGAAGAGCATATTTTGTACCTGAGGGTTAGATCTCCAATTCGTTAACTGCTGTATAGTGAAGTATCAATCTTTGGGTCACCCAGGGCTATATTTGAAAAGACTGATGCCATTCTTTCTGACACCACTTTGTTGCTGGAAAGTCAGATTCCTTAGGCAGGAATAGGTGTTTTAAGTTCACTTCATATTCTTAGTGCTTAAGAAGGTGCCTGGATGAATGAACAAATGAATGAATGGAAGAACTCGTTCCTAGTAGTGACCCCAGGTGCCATTAGGTATGGCTAGGGACTACAATGAATCTGAGCAGGAGCAAGCACAAAGTTTGCACACAAAAACTCACTGCCTTTCCCTCTGCTTCCTAGTAAATAAAAGAATGTTCTTCATAGAGTACCAACTGAACATCAGGTGCTGTGGAGGCATGGAAGATGTAATCATTCACACCCAGGAAGTAGGGGTAGAGTCACTCCTAAAACTCAAGAGGTAGGGTCAATGAAGGGGGCAGAGGTCTTCCTTGACTGGTGAAGCTCTTTCCTAGGGCTTTCCTAAGGAAGGCTAGAAAGATTGAGAGGAAAGTGGGAAGTCAGTCATAGTCCTGACTCATTATCCTGTGACCACTGCCGTATCCAGACCACCTCCTAGCTCCCTGGACCTGGTTTGGACAGGAAGGGGAGCTCAGCCATCCCCCCACCAAAGGGGCTCCAGGGGTCAAGACAGTGTAGTCAAACTGTGGGCCAGGATTGGTCCTGGCCTGTGAACTGATTATCCTTCTGCAACAGATAAGTATGGAAACTAAAAGTGTTTACAAATTTTTATAGCAATCTGATGGAATAATTTAGGTTTGCTGAATCTAATAATAAGAAATTTAGGCTTGTATTCTGTATATCTTTTTTTCGGTTTCATTTTTTTCCTAAGAGAATGGGTGTAAATGTAGCAAATGCAAAATGTCCTTAATGGAGCTGCCTCCCAGCTCCCAGAGGCCTCTCTTCTCTGCTTGCCCTAGGCCATGGCATCGCCAGTCCAGACAGACCCAAACATTTCAAATGTTATGTAGCACAGGGAAAAAAGGTGCCCCAGACTTGAGTCACTTGGGAAAAAGTGCCTCAGTGGTCTTTTCTCTGTCTCCTACTTTTCCCAGTCAAAAATTCTAATGTTTAACTTTCCATTCTTAAGACAGCAGGATTGATTTCCATGCCATTCGCTGTGGAGTCAGAACAGCATTAGAACCACGATAGTTCCCCTACCCTACCTCTTGTCAGAGTTTTAGGAGTGACTCTACCCCTACTTCCTGGGTGTGAATGATTACATCTTCCATGCCTCCACAGCACCTGGTGTTCAGTTGGTACTCTATGAAGAACATTCTTTTATTTACTAGGAAGCAGAGGGAAAGGCAGTGAGTTTTTGTGTGCAAACTTTGTGCTTGCTCCTGCCCAGATTCTGTAAGGAGCATATAAAACCAAAACGGTTGCCATCGAGTTGATTCTGACTTATGGTGACCCCATGTGTGTCAGAGTAGACCGTGCTCCATAGAGTTTTCAATGGCTGATTTTTCAGAAGTAGATTGCCAGGCCTCTCTTCCAAGGATACAATTTCTCTAAAAGACACTTAGGATATTAAGGAAAGGTCCCTGACCCAGGTATCAGGAGCCCTGGGTTCTAGCCACTAATTTGTTATGTGACCTAGGGCAAGCTATTTACTACCATGTGGACTCAGTCTCTTCATCTGAAAAATGAGGGAGTGGGAAAAATGTTGAATTATCCCTAAAGACCCACTCAGCTCTCTTAAATGCTATTATTCTAAATTCAAGATTTACAGAATTTACTAAACTCAAAGGTGATTGCAGATATGAAATGGAAAAGTTTTGTCTCCCCCACCAGTGAGCTTGGAAATCATCTCATTCATTTTTGCATCCTTCAGCTGGTCATCAAGATGGAACTTTATGATAGATAGCTGGAAGACAACCAAAGCCTTCTTCAGAGTCCTTTGGGTGTCTGCCCACTAAGATCCTTGTGTTGGACTGACCAAAGTCCTTCATTGCCGACAGGTTCCCCTGGAAGGAGAGATGTGTCTGAGACAGGCACTTCATACTATAGTCTACAAGTCATTTGCAACCTACCTATGCATCAATTTTCTTATCTCCAGCTCTATTAGTCTTTTTCTCTTACATATATTACTGTGGTGAAAATATATATAACAAAATGCACCATCTCAACAATTTCTACATGTACATTTCAGTAACATTGATTACATTCTTCCAGTTGTGCAACTGTTCTTGCTATCCCGTTAGTTTTTTTAAAATTTTATTTATTTTGTTGTTGTTGAGAATATACACAACAAACCATACACCAATTCAACAGTTTCTATGTGTACAATTCAGTGATACTGATTACATTCTTCAAGTTGTATAACCATCCTCACTTTCCTTTTCTGAGTTGTCCCTCCCCCTGTAACATAAACTCATTGCCCTCTAAGGTTCCTACCTAATCTTTTGAGTTCTTGTTGTCAATTTGATCCCATATAGATAGTTCTTAACAGAGCACAATGCTCAAGGCAGGCATTTTTCATTGGTTAAGCTAAACTATGGTTTGGTTTTTTTGTTTTTTTTTTTTAAATTGTACTTCAGGTGAAGGTTTACAGAACAAATAGTTTCTCATTAAACAGTTAGTACACATTGTTTTATTACA
>NW_004444016.1:5092753-5094687 GCF_000243295.1 Trichechus manatus latirostris | reverse complement strand
TTGTCTTTATAAACTGTGTTATGCCAATTGAGCTAGATGTTCCCCGAGACCATGGTCCCCACAGCCCTCCACCCAGAAATTCAGTCCCTCAGGGATTTTGGATGTGTCTAAGGAGATTCCATGACCTTTCCTTGTACAAGCTGTGCTGGTTTCCCCAGTACTGTGTACTGTCTCACCCTGCACCAATACTGTTTGGTTTTAAGAAAACTTCATGGGATGTTTTTTGTTTAGGGTTTGAAGATTATCTCACAGCAATAGTTTCAGGGGTTCATCCAGCCTCCATGGCTCCAGAAAATCTAGAGTTCATGAGAATTTGACATCCTATTCTGCATTTCCCCCTTTTGGTCAGGACTCCTCTATAGAATGCTTGATTAAAATGTTCAGCAACGGTGGCTGGGCACCATCCAGTTCTTCTGGTCTCATGGCAACGGAGGCAGTTATTCGTGCAGGGAATTAGTCACACATTCCATATCTTCCTCCTACCCGAGTGTCCTTTTTCCTCTGTTGCTCCAGGTAAACAGAGACCACTTGTTGTACCTTGAGTGGCTGCTTGCAACCTTTTAAGACCCCAGGCACTACTCAATGAACTAGGAGGTACAGCAGAAGCACTAAACACTTAATTAGTTTTTAAATGATGATCCAACTTTTGGTTTCTCTTAGTCTAGAACTGAAGGCAACAAGAGCAGAAGTTCACAGTGGAGACAGAGCAGACCCATGACAAGACAGAACAGTAGTGTCTCTGAAGCAGTAGCGTGCTGGCAAATGCTTAATGTTTAATAGTGGTGGGAGCCATGATTGGTAGCATTTGCTGATTTCTATGGTATAAATACTACCACCAAGGCTGATTTCAAACTACGAATGTGGACTTGGGAAGAGAAGTATAGTAGCACATATTTCTACCATACTGATATAATAGGTGTAAATAACTACAAGAGTATAGATAATAACAAATGTAGAAGAATAGATTATAAAACATTTGAGTATTTATTATCTTTGTTTTTAATATAATTTATTTAATTTTAAGTTTATTTAAGTTAATTTTAAATAATGACTATGTATAACAATCAGCTCACAAAATCCCTGAAAATTCAACAATGAGCTTTCAGGAGCCAGTATAAGCCCCCTCCAGCACACTACTGGAGCCCTGTGAACTCCCTCAATGTCACTGGGAGATAAAGTGCAAAAGATTTCTCTATGGAATTTAACAACAAATATTTGTTTGTGCCAGTTTTGCCTGCAAGGCTTTAATCTTTGCTGAGCCCTAGGCCTTGCCTGCCTTCAAGGAGTTTAATTGACTAGTAAATAGGAGATAAAGTGTGTATCCAACATAATGTAGGGCAGAAAATGGTAAGTGGAATACAGTGAATAAGTGAATGAAAGGTATTCACAGAGTTAGAAAGGAGGTAGGACTAGGTAATCCTGAAGGCTCCTTCCGCCTCTAATGTTGCAGGATGATGAGATTCCAGGAATCCTAGAGAAGCATTGGGCTGTAATCAATGAGGAATAAGCAAGAGCCACTACTACTGTGCCCATCTTTAGGAAATCTAGAGACTGATTCATGGAACCACAGAGTGTCTGAACTAGAGGCTCCCATTATATCAGTGGGCAATGGAGGCTGAAAGAGATCACTTGATGAATTCGGGCCAAGAAGCCTGGATCCCACAGTACTGGGATCTGAGGGGTTTCTCATGGTGTGGGACTTTCAGTGCTAAAACAGGGGTAATCTCGGGCAAAACTGGATGGTCGGTCATCCTACAACAGCTTACATTCTAGGTCAATGCTTCTTTCCAAACAGACACTTTCACTAAACTTCCCAAATCCTCAGTTTCCCCACATTTCTTTTCCAAGCTCCCTCTAAGGCTCTGAGTCGACAGGGGATGCTCAGACTGTGAAGCAAGTGTCTGTGTGTGTGTGTGTGTGTGTGTGTGTGTGTG
>NW_004444016.1:5074117-5092653 GCF_000243295.1 Trichechus manatus latirostris | reverse complement strand
GGGTAGGGAAGGGGGAGAATGAGCCTCCGATGCATACTTCTCTGAGCTGTGACACTGAGCAGAGCTCAGAGATTTTCAGTCTCTCTTCCCACCTCTTGGGGATACTTGACTCCCAGTCCAAATGCCACAGCTGCAGAGCCTCTGCCCCTCTCTTTGGCCCCCCAGTTTAGCCTCAGTGACTTGCAAAGTTCCTCAACAACATTCTCAGGGAAGGAAGAGGGGAATACTTCAGTTTCCCCTTTCAGATCCTGGGTTCCAGGTGTGGGGGGGAAAATAGGAGGCCTTTATGTATGGAAAATGGGAGCAGTTGGTGGTCTGTTGAACACATGGACTGTGAGGGCTAGGGTACATGGCGGGGAGGGTATGACAATCTGCAAGCCATGTTTAGATCCGTTTCATGTTTGAAGGTGTATTTCCTTCATCAATCTGGAAGCTCCCCAAAGCTAGGACTTGTCAGTCTCAACCACAAGGGGACCTCCCCAAGGACAGCAGCTTATTCCTTCCATCAGACTGAGGTATCTTCATCATTAGCCTAGGAAGGGTTGAGGGGCTCTTCAAGGAGGGATTTCAGTTGGTTCAAATTTTATTTTATTCTCTCACTGTTCTTAAGTTCCATCTCTGGATACTGAAGACGGGACATAGAAGAAGTTTCCTGATTGATTATTGGGGAAGCAAGAATGCAGCTAGCTTTGGGATTTTATTAGTCTTGAGAGAAATATATATTCATCCATCCATTTATTCATTCCAAAAAATACTTACTTACAGAATAAGTAAATTAGGAGATGCTTTTATCCTGAAGGAGTGCTCCACATGGTCTGAAAGACAGAAACTTAAACAATTTATAACAATACAGTGAGATAAAGTGGTCTAGAAAGGTTGAATGAAGGGGGAGTGGGTATTAATGAGAAAAAATTCCATGGAAGAGGACTTCTGATAGAGAGCTGCCATCTGGTGGCAGTGAGTGGTACAACAGGCGCTTTGTTGCCCTGATGTAGTATTTAATACAAGAATTTCAACCTTCATTCAGCCCCGTGGTTGGCACTGTGGTGGGTATACAGTTAAGCTTATAAAATGATCCTAGTTCTTGAAAAACTTTAAGTATGCTTGTGGAGATAAAGCATAGCTGAAAAAGCTATCGATCAACCAAGGAACAAATATTTGAAAGTGCACACATTAACAAAAGTGCTTTTTAAAAAGTATATAAGTGATTCAAGGAGCCCTGGTGGTGCAATGATTAAGTGCTTGGTGGCTAACCGAAAGGTTGGTGGTTCAAACCCACCAGCGGCTCCACGGGAGAAAAGAGCCGGTGATTTTCTCCCGTAAAGATTACAGCCTAGGAAACCCTATGGGGCAGTTTTTTTTTCAGTAATAACACAACTTTGTTCTTAAATTGCATTAAATGAATTTCATTCAGAAGCTGTTTGATGGAAGAACTTAAAGATCTGATAAGGGGAGAGAACTAGAAATTTTAACTTGAGCCAAACTACGATGAATCTCTCAGTGCCAAACTTTTTGTAAAAATGTTTGCCTTTAGTTCTCTCAACATGCTCACCAACAACCTGCCTCTTGCTCCTGCAATTTTTTCCCATTTCTCTTCCATCAGAAATTTATTATCCCCTGTTTCAGGTTCAGATGCCATGTCAATCATCTGTATCTTGATGAGAGTTAATTTGAAGCAATGAGCTGTCTTTCATGAGCAACTTTCATTCTAAGTTTTATATTGTCACAGAAAGAAAGATGGCATTAGCTTTCCAAGAACTATCCAACATTAGCATTGCATAAGAGTTGAGAAAAACATGATGGGCACCTAAAACATACACGATATGATAACTGTAGTTAGTTGCTGTCAAGTCATCTCAGGCTCATGGTGACTTAGTATAACAGAACAAAATGTTGTCTGGTTGGTTTTGCACCATTCTCACAATTATTGGAATGTTTTAGCCCATTGGTGAAGCTATTGTGTCAATTTATCTCATTGAGGGTTTCCCTCTTTTTATTGACCCTCTACTTTACCAACCATGATTTCCTTTTTTAATGATTGGTCTTTCCTGATGACGTGTCCAAAGTAAGGGAGACAAAGTCTCGCTATCCTCGCTCCTAAGGAGCGTCCTGACTGTACTTCCTCGAAGACTGATTTATTTGTTCTTCTGGCAGTCCATGGTATATTCAATATACTTCTCCAACACCACAATTTGAATGTGTCAATTCTTCTCCAGTCTTGTTTTTACATTGTTGAGCTTTTGCATACATAGAAGGCAACTGAAAAGGCCATGGCTGAGTAGTGCACATCTGAGTCATCAAAATGATATCTTTGCTTTTTAACATTTTAAAGAGATCTTTTGCAGTAGATTTGCCCAGTGTAATACATCATTTAATTTCTTGACTGTTGCTTCCCTGGGCATTGATTGTTGATTCATGTAAAATGAAATCCTTGACAATTTCAATTTCTTCACCATTCATCATGATGTTGTTCGCTATACCAGATGTGAGGATTTTTGTTTTCTTCGTGTTCAGGTGTAACCCATACTGAAGGCTGTAGTCTTTGACCTTCATCAATAAGTGCTTCAAGTCATCTTCATTTCTGGCAAGCAAGGTTGTGTCATCTGCATGTTGAAGGTTGTTGAAAGTCTTCCTCCAATTCTGATGCTGAACTCTTCATATAGTCCAGCTTCTCAAATTATTTGCTCAGCATACAGACTGCATAAGTGGGAGCATACAACCCTGCCACACACATTTTCCAATTTTGAGCCATGGTGTCCCCTTGTTCTACTCAAATTATTGCCTCTTGATCCAAGTATAGGTTCTGCAGGAGCACAATTGTGTTTTGGAATTCCCATTCTTCATAATGTTATTCATAATTGGTTATGATCCACACAGTTGAATGCTTACATATAGTTGATAAAACACAGGTAAACATCTTTCTGGTATTTTCTGCTTTCAGCCAAGATCCATCTGACATCAGCATTGATATACCTCGTTCCATGTCCTCTTCTGTATCAGGCTTGATTTTCTGGCAGTTCCCTGTCAATGTACTGCTACAGCCATTCTGAATTATTTTCAAATAATTTTTGTTAGCATGTGATATTAATGGTATTGTTCAAAAATTTCCACACTCTGTTTGCTCACCTGTCTTTGGAATGAGCACGAATAAGGATCTCTTCCAGTCAGTTGGCCAGGTAGCTGTCTCTCAAACTTCTTCACATAGAAAAGTAAGCACTTCTGGTGCTACATTCATTTGTTGAAGCATCTCAGTTGGTTTTCTGTCAATTCCTGGAGGTTTGTTTTTTGTCAGTATCTTCAGTACAGCTTAAACTTCTTCCTTCAGTACTATAATTTCTAGATCATATGCTACCTCCTGAAATGGCTGAATGTCAACCAATTCTTTTTGCTACAGTGACTCTGTGTATTCTTTCCATCAGAAAGCTAAATTTATATGCAAAGAACTATTCTTTATTCCAAGATTATTTCCTTACTACATTTAGATATTGAAATATTCTTTCTTTTATGAAATAATGGTGAAGTTAGGTGACAACTAAGCTTGTTCTATTTGTTGCTTGTTTCGTTTTACTTAAATGATCTTCTAAAAAATTTTTTTAAATTGTACTTTAGATGAAGGTTTACAGACCAAACTAGTTTCTCATTAAACAATACACATATTGTTTTGTGACATTGGTTGCCAACCCCATGACATGTCAACACTCTCCCCTTCTTGCTTTGGGTTCCCCATTACCAGCTTTCCTGTCCCCTCCTGCCTTCTCTTCCTTGCCCCTGGGCTGGTGTGTCCATTTAGTTTTCTTTTATTTTATGGGCCTGTCTAATCTTTGGCTGAAGGGTGAACCTCAGGAGTGACGTCATTACTGAGCTATAAGGGTGTGGGGGGCCATACTGTCAGGGTTTTCTCCAGTCTCTGTCAGGCCAGTAAGTCTGTTTTTTTTGTGTGTATGTGAGTTAGAATTTTGTTCTACATTTTTCTCCAGCTCTGTCTGGGACTCTCTATTGTGATCCCTGTCAGAGCAGTTGGTGGTGGTAGTCAGGCATCATCTAGCTGTGCTGGACTCAGTTTGGTGGAGGCTGTGATAGTTGTGGTTCATTAGTCCTTTGGACTAATCTTTCCCTTGTGTCTTTGGTTTTTTTCATTCTCCCTTGCTCCAGACGGGGTGAGACAAGTGGAGTATCTTAGATGGCTGCTCACAAGGTTTTAAGGCCCTATGGGGCAGTTTTACTCTGTCATATAGGGTCTCTATGAGTTGGAATCATCTCAATGGTACACAACAACAACAACAACAAAAGTGATCCATGCTTGTTACAAAATAATAATAATGGAAAGACATAATATAAAAAATGAGAGTCTCCCCTCCATCCCACTCTCTAAACTAACCACTCTGAACAGTTTGGTGTGGATTCTTTTTCTGCATATATTGTTGTTATTACATACGTGTGTGTGTGTATTAGGATTGCACTATTATTCCTCAACTTGTTTTTTTAAACTTTTATATTATGGACCCCTTTCCATGACACACATATCAATCTACCTTGTTTTTTCTTAATTTTTATATTTAATGAAAATTAAGTGTGCTTATAAGAGTTAATAGTTCTATAAGGTTTGTTAAGAAAAATAGCAGCCCCTCCTCAAATACATCTCCCATTTTCCTCTCAAGAGGCAACAAACTTGCAGTTATTTTTTCTGATACTATTAGTGTTATCTCCGTATTTCTAAAAAACATATTTTGATTGCTATTTTTTATTTTTAAGTATTTCCAGTTGACTTCCCACCATGGATTTAGCTCTCTTTTCTCTCGCCATACACCAAAAATCTTTATTCTACTCTCACATTTGATTGATATTTTGGTACAGTATAGACTTCTAGGTTGGAAATAACTTTTCTTCAGAATGTTGAGGTCATTGCTCCAATAACTTCTGGTTTCCAGTGTTGCTTTTGAGAAGTATTATGCTATTTTGATTTTTGATCTGTCGTACGTGATCTGTTCCTCTACCCCACCTAACCCCCAGAAGCTTTTAGAATTTTTTCTTTATCCCCAGAATACTGAAATTTCACAATGGTGTACTTTGGTGTGGAACTTTTTCATTTCCTGTGTTGAATACTCATGGGATCTTTCAATTTTTTTGTTCTGGTAAACTTTCTTGATTATTTCTTTGATAATTTCTTCTCCTTCACTTTCTGTGTTCTCTCTTTTTTACAATTCTTTCTCTTTTAGGGGGAAAGGAAGAGGGATATTCGACTTCCTGGACTGATGCTCTGATTTTCTTATATTTCTCTCATGTTTTCCATCTCTAAAAAAGTTTGTTGTTCTATTATATATTTTCTCAATTTTATCTTCCAACTCTTATATTGAATTTTTATTTTCTCATAAAAATTTTTAATACCTAACAGTTTCCCCTTGTTCTCTGAACATTCCCTTTTATAGTATTCTATTCTTGTTTCTTGATTGCAATATCTTCTCTTAACTCGCTGAGGATACAATCTTACTTAAAAAAGTTTTCTTTTGTTTCAGAAGTTGTTTCCTCTTTCAAGTTCCTTTTTCTATTATGTTAGAGCCTTTTTTATTATTTAGTGAAGTTGAGCATCTTTTCATATGTTAATTATCTGTTTATATTTTTTTATTCTCTGAAATGATTCTATACATATTTTGTCCCTTTTTATTTTGTTCTTATTGATTTATACAGCCATTTATAGGAGCTAAACAAACATTTGCCTGTTAACGTAGTATGTTGCAAATATTTTTTTCTTGTTTAGTTTGACTTTTAATTTTGGATATGTCGTCTTCGTTTTCTACAGGAATTTAAATTTTTTATGTTATTGGTCAATCTTTTCCTTTAAGACTTCTAGGTTTTGAGTTATGAATAGAAAGGACTACTCTATTCAATATTACAAAAATGTTCTCTTGTATTTTCTTTTATCTTGTTGTGATTTTATTTTCTAACTGTATATCTTTTACATATATAATTTACTTTTTATATTATATGAGGCTTGATTTTTAGTCTCCCTTCCCCATATGTACCCAATTGTCCCTGAATTTATTGAATAATTTATAATTTTCCCACTGGTTTGAAATGCCACCTACTAAATTCCATATATCCATGGGTCTATTGTTGGAATCTCTATTCTAGTCCAGGTATCTTTGTTCATTATTTTGCTAATAATACACTTCTTATTTGGAGTCCCTGGGTGGTGCAAACAGTTAATACGCTTGGCTGCTAACTGAAAGGTTGGTAGTTTGAGTCCATCGAGAGATGCCTTGAAAGAAAGGCCTGGTGATCTACTTTCTGAAAAATTAGCATAGTTCTACTCTGACACACATGGGGTCACCATGAGTCAGAATTAACTTGATGGCAACTCGTATACCTTTTATTACTTCATAATCATAGCATATTTTTGTTTTATTTTTGTAAATAAAATAGCATATTTTAATACTTAATATGGCACCAAAAAACAAAACAAACCTGTTGCCATTGAGTCGGTTCTGACTCATAGCGACCCTATAGGACAGAGTAGAACTGCTTCATAGGGTTTCCAAGGAATAGTTGGTAGATTCAAACTGCCGATCTTTTGGTTAACAGCCAAGCCCTTAACCATTGCACCACCAGGGCTCCTTTATAGGGCAAGTCCCTCCTTACTCTTTTTCAAAATTTTCTTAGGTAATCTAATACATTTATATCTTTCAGATGAACTTTATAATCAACTTGTCAAATTAAAAATAAAGCTCACTAAGACTGTGACTAGAATTGCTAGAAATTTATCAACTTGGGGAAAATTGAAATTTTTATAAGATTTAATCCTTCAATCCAGGAGCATGGTAGGACTTTCCATTTACTCAGAATCTTTTCTATGTCTTTCAGAAAAGTTTTATAGTCTTTTTCATATACAGAATCTTTATTTCCAATATATTTTCTAGTTAGTTATTACCATCAATGCCAGTAATGGAATGAATTACATTAATACATTTCCTAAGAGTGAACAATCTTTGAATCCTGGCTAAATCTTAATTTATCATGGTGTGTTTTTCTTTTAACATACTTTTGGCGTGCCTTTGCTAATATTTTATTTGAGATTTACATATCTTACTCACAAATGAGAATTGGTCTTTTTTTTTCCTTCACACTCTTCTTGTCAAATTTTGGTCACAGGATTTTGCTAGTTTCATAAACTGAAATGAGAAATTTCCCATTGTTTTTTGTGGTCTGGAACAGTTTAAATAATATAGGAATTATTTGTTTTGTGAAAATTGGATAGAAATTACCAGTAAAACTCTCTGAACCTGGTGCCCTCTTTAAAATACAGCATTGAAAACTCTTCTAGTTTCTTCTATGGTAATTGATCTACACAGATTTTCTACCATTTCTTCAGTCAGCCTTGGTAATATTTTCCTCAAAAATAATCAGTTATATCATAAGCAAAATCAAAAGAAAAACTGGGGGAAAAGATTTACAATTCATATGACAGATAAAGGATAATATACCTAATATATAGAGAACCTAGAAAGGGAGAAAAGACCACAACTCAGTAGAAACATTGGCAAAGATCATGGATAGACCATTAATTAAAACAACAACAACAACAACAAAAAACCAAACCTGATGCTGTCAAGTCGATTCCAACTCATAGCGACCTTATAGGACAGAGTAGAACTGCCCCATAGTGTTTCCAAGGAGCAGCTGGTGGATTTGAACTGCTAACCTTTTGGTTAGCAGCCAAGCCCTTAACCACTGCACCACCAGGGCTCCAGACCATTAATAGTCCAAGAAATACAAATGTCCCTTCAATATATGAAAAGATTCTCAAGCTCAATCATAGTAGGAGGAATGCAAGTTGAAACTATACCAAAGTACTATTTCTCATTTATCATACTGACAAAAATCCAAAAGTTTAAAATGATAACATCCTATGTTAGCATGGCTGTAGGGAAACACTCAGACTCTTACACTGCTGACAAGACTGCAAAATGATAAACCTCCTGAGAAGGGGAATCTGGAAACTATCAAAATTATAGATGCATTTGCCCTTTGATCCAGAATTTCACTTCTGGGAATCTAGCTGCAGATACAACTTCACAAGTATGAAATTACATAGGTACAAGGTTATTCACTGCAGCATTATTTACAATAGCACAAGACTCAAAATAAGCCACAAGAGGGAATGGGTAAAATAAACTGTCCACATAACAGTATACTCTGCAGCCCTAAAAAAGGAACGAGTAGTATCTCTTCTCTATGTACTGTTACAGCGAGTTCTCCAGCATATGCTGCTGAGTGAAAACAAAACAAAACAAAAACCAGGTGCAGAACAATTTGAAGAGTGTGCTCTTTTTGTATAAATACAGGGGGTAATAAGAATATACATTCGTATTTGCTTATATTTGCATAAAGAAACATAGGAATAATACATAATAAACTAATAAAAGTGGTCTTCTGAAAGCTCACAGATGGGTTAGGTAGGATATGGGTAGATGTGAAGGTGGGAGCAAGAGTTTTCAAAGCTTTTTATATTGTTTCGTTTTTCAAATGTGAATTACTGCCCATTAAAAATCATTACAATTTAAAAAAAGTATTCATTCATTAAAAAAAAAATTTTTTTAAGGACTAAACAAATACGTTAGGCATAGTGGGCTTGTTGCAATTCAGGATATAAAGAAGGTTCTTGTCCTTAAGGAGGAAATAATACATCTGGAAAATAGAACAATATACATAAAACATTTTTAAAAATTAAGAATACTGAAACAAGGGAAGGTCTAATAAGTATTGAATGATGGATCCGACCCTAAATTCTGTGGGATTTCCCTGGACTCAGGGAGGAGGTAGTATTGGCTAGGCCCTGAAGGACAAACAGGGTAGAGAACACAGTCACTTCAGGCATGAGCTCAAGTATAATCTTCTATATGGGAGATAAGTAGCCCATCTGGCATTTCTCAAAATGTTGAGGAGTTGGGTTAAAAAGGAAGGACAAGAAGTCAGTAATGCAAAGAGTAGAGGGAGAAGGGTCCCAGGCACAGGAACCTCAAGGGCAAATGTTCTGAGAACTTGATGAAGTCCAGGAGAGAGAAAGCTGAGGTAGTCATATCCTACCTACTCATTCTGTGAAAGCTGGGATGGTAAGGCAGAAGGCAGGCAATCACGTGGGCACTTTAGTCTAAATCCAATGGAAAGTCATTGCAGAGTTTTAAGCGCCTGTGCTCACGTTTTTAAAAGATCACTCTGGCTGCTGTGTGGCCAATGAATTGGAGAGGCAAGAAAGAATGAGAGACCTCTCTCAACAAAAGCCAATTATGTCTTGGTATTTAATTTACCTTTCTTCCCAATCTCAGCATTTTCTACGCTGTGTGACGAGGAAGAAGGGTGATGGAAGTCAGGGTCCCATTTGGTGAGAAAAGTGATGGCAGCAGAGCCAAATGGAAATGTTTGGTTGGTTATGTGGAAACTCAAAAGGCTAATCTTCCTGACCTGGAGACCAGTAGGGAATGATGCATCTCCCTGGAGATATTCAAAAGAGCACTGGACAGCCAGAACCAAGAGGTAGAGTAACTCATCCTAGTTTTCCCTGTACTTTTCCTGGTTTTAACATCAAAAGTCCCATATCCCTGGAACTCCTCAGTCCCGGGAAAACTAGGTGTTATGGATTGAATTGTGTCCCCCAAAAATATGTGTTGTAAATCCTAACCCCTATACTTGTGGTCATAATTCCATTTGGGAATTTTTTTTGTTATGTAAATGAGACAGTACTAGTGTAGTGTGTGTCTTGAGTCAATCTCTTTTGAGATATAAAAGAAGCAGATTATGCAAGGAAGCAGAGATTGGGGAAGATAGATGCCACACCACATAAAGATCACTAAGGAACCAAGGAACAAGGACCTTCCGCCGGAGACAACAAGAGAGAGAAAGCCTCTCCCTAAAGCTGGTGCCCTGAATCTGGACTTCTAGCCTCTAAACTGTGAAAAAATAAATTTCTATTCGTTAAAACCTCCCACTTGTGATATTTGTTACAGCAGCACTAGATAACTAAGACAGTTGGTCACCCTATCAGGGAGCCTGGGCTCTAGCTCTGCATCTGTCATTAATTCCCTTCCCCTCTGAACCTCGGAGACCTGGTGGCACAGTAGTTAAGAGCTCAGGCTGCTAACCAAAACGTTAGCGTTCAAATCCACCAGCTGCTCCTTCGAAGCCCTATGAGGCAGTTCTCTGTTCTATAGGGTCGCTATGAGTTGGAATTGACTTGACAGCAACAGGTTTAATTTTTCTGAAGCTCAGTTTCCTCCTCAATTGTAAAGGAGGGTGCCTGGACAAGATGATACCTAAGAGCCTTTCCAGCACTTTCAGCTCTGATGGGGAACAATCTGGAAATTTGCCCAGGCTGCTCTGATAAGCTGCTCTGACATACTTTTGGAGCTTGCTGTGAGCTTCGGCAGAACCAGTCTCACCACCAGAGGGCACCTGAAAGTTCAGAGACCAACACAGTCTTCTTATGCTGTTAGCTGCCTCTAGTCATGGTGACCCCATGCACAATGAGACTGGACAGTTGTGATCCCTAGGGTCTTCAATGGGAACTAGATCACCAGGCCTTTCTTCCTAGTCCATCTTAGTCTGGAAGCTCCTCTGAAACCTGTTCAGCATCACAGCAACACAGAAGCCTTCACTGACAGACGGCTGGTGGCTGTGCCTCATGCGCATTGGCTAGAATTCGAACCAGAGTCTCCCATATGGAAGGCAAGATTTCTACCACTGAACCACCACTGCCTCCACTCTTCTAATGGGGACCCTCCTTTCTTATGGATCCCTCTCCTTCTGTGAGTGATGTTAGTTAATATCAGCAAGCAGTGTATTATAATTATTAGTTGTCACCTACAAAATAAGTTGAAGAATGAATATTCCTAGTGTTCAGATTGTTTCAAGGAATATATAAACCAAAAAGCAACAAAGTTAGTAATAAAATAACAAATTTCTCAAACTTCCAAGTTGGCACTATATTCATTTCAATTATAGCCTTTACAATCATATTGGAGTGATATGTGGCTATCATTTCTATTTAGAACTTTAACTGACTACTAGAAGAATGATTTGTGTCTCTACATTTCTATCAACATCAAATAGAAAACATTTCTCTCTGTTGTAAATCTCTTAAGTACATACTGTTCAGAAAGTGGTTTTTTATGCCAGCTTTACAAGATTGTCATCTTTTGGCAAGAATTTCAAAACCAATAAATTTTGAAAGTAGTTCTGTTAGACTTTTCCAGAGTGAGTGGTAGCATAAGAGTCTAGACCCTGGAGCCAGACTGCTTGGGTTCACCTCTCAGCTCTGTACCATATTAGTGTGACTTAAAGTTTCTGACCTTCCATGTCTTCATCTGTAAAATGGGGATGATGATAAATAATAGTACCTACCTACCTTACAAGAATCTCATGAGGATTAAATGAATTTATATGTCTAAAGCATTTAGAACACTGCTTGGCACAAGGTAAGCACTATGTAAGTGTACTACTGCAACATCAAGTCCTCCTCTACAGGGATTTTCTTCTGTTTTGTTCACTGCTAAGCTATATCCCAGAGCCCTGATGCAGTGGTTAAGAGCTTAGCTCCTAACTAAGAGGTTGGCAGTTGGAATCCACCAGCCGCTCCTTGGAAACCCTATGGGGCATTTCTACTCTATCTTAAAGGGTCGCCATGAGTCAGAATCGACTCAATGGCAACGGGTTTTGGAAGCTATATCCCAGTGTCTAGGACTGTGCTTGGCTCATAGCGGGTATCCAATATTTGTTGAGTGAAGTTCTATGTTTTGGGAATAGAAGTTTACTGCAAAATATTCATGAAATTTTTACAGCCCGTGGGATTTATCTAATTTAACGCTTTCACTTTACAAAGGAGAAACTGAGGTCCAGAGAAAAGAAGGAACCTTTCTCATGGCACATGAGCTTTGCTGGCAATAAAATTAAGTACTAAATCTTTGTCAGAAGAGAAAAGCACTAGAAAGAACCTCTGTTCCCCTGCTTTACTTTCTCTCTCTCCTTCTTTTCTTTTCTTACCAGTTGCTTCCAGTGTTTATCAGAAGCTTTCATGTAGAAACATTCAGGTTTCATTTGAGTGGATGCCATGATATCTGAAGGCACAATGTCCATTGCCGTAGGAGAATCAGTTTACTGCTACTGGGAATAAAATGGCTTGCACTGAGAGAAAGTGGAAACTGTTCATGTTGTGTCCTCTGCTCCTGTGTTTCTACCCACTCTGATGCCCTGCTCTTCTGTCCTTACTTAGGAAGCTCAGGACCCAGTATATGTAGCGAAAAACCCCTCAGCTGTGCCGGGAAATGAACACTGCAATGGTTCTGCAGTCAGACAAAAAACCAAAATACCAAACCAGTTTGAGCTGAAGGGATCACTGGGGGTCATCTTGAAGGCTGCCTACCACAAACTTTATCAAAAGATATTAAATAAGACCTAAAAAATGGAGAAATATAGGAGAAATATATTTGTGAATAGAAAGTCTCAATATCATGAAGATGTCAATTCTCTTCAAACTGATTTATTGTTTAATGCAATCCCAGTCAAAATACCAATAGATTTTTATGAAACTTGACAAGCTGATTCTAAAACTTATATGGAAATGTAAAAGATGAAGAAGAGCCAAGACACTTTTTTTTTTTAATTTTAATTTTAATTTTATTTTATTGTTGTAGTTTAAGTGAAAGTGTACAATTCAGGTTAGTCTCTCATACAAAAATTTATACATACATTGTTATGTGACTCTAATTGCTCTCCCTATACTGTGACAATACACTCCTCCTTTCCACCCCGACTTCCTGTGTTCATTCAACCAGCTCCTGATCCTCTCTGCCTTCTCATCTCACCTCCAGACAGGAGCTGCCCATTTACTTTCATGTATCTACTTGAGCTAAGAAACACACTCTTCACGATTATCATTTTATGTCCCATAGTCCGGTCTAATCTTTGGAGCCAAGACACTCTTGAAGAATGAGGAGGGAAGACTTGCTTTACTAGGTATCAAGGCTTATTATAAAATTATAGTTACTAAGACAGCATGATATTGACACAGGGATAGAAAAATCAATGGAACAGAACAGCAAAACCAGAAACAAATTCAAAGATATATGGGCACTTAGAACAGAGATGGTTCTGTAGAGTAATGGAGAAAGGATCATAACTTCCTAACCTCAGAGCAGTTAAAGATTTCTTAAATAAGATAAAAAAAGCACTTACCATAAAGGAAATGATAGATAATTTTGACCAATTAAAAACAAACAAACCAAACCTGTTGCCATATAGTTGATTCTGACTCATAGTGACCCTATAGGGCAGAGTAGAATGGCCCCATAGGGTTTCCAAGGAGCAGATGGTGGATTCGAACTGCCGATCTTTTGGTTAGCAGCAGAGCTCTTAAACACTGCACCACCAGCGCCCCTTAAAATAAAAAATACGCCAATAAAATAGTGAAAAGATATGCCACAGAATGGGAAAAGATTTTACAGCACATATAATAGACCAAAGACTAGCATTCAGGATATATAAAGAAGGTCTACAAATCAATAAGTAAAAGACAGACAATTCAACAGAAAAATAGGCAAAACTTAACAGGCTCTTCACAGAAGAGAATATCCAAATGGCCAATAAACAAAAGAAAAGATGCTCAATTTCATTACTAGTCAGGAAAAACCATAGAAATGACTACACACTCATCATATTGGGTTAAAAAAATCTGAAACATCAGTGTTCATTAGCATATGAAGTAGCAGGAACTTCCATTAACTGCCAGTTGGAATGTATGTTATTACAAGTGTGACAATCATTTCAGAAAAGAGTTTATCATCTAGTAAAGTTAAAGATTTGCATAGTCTTTACCTTAGCAATTCCACCTGGGTGTATACCTTAGAGAACTGTGTTCACTAGGACACATGTACAAGAAAGTACATTGTGGAATGTTTGTAAGTGCCCACATCTGGAAACAACCCACATGTCCAGCAACAGTAAAAAGGATAAACTGTAGTATAATCGCACAAAAGGTTATTATACAGCAGTAAAACAAACAAACAAAAATAAAGAACAAACAACAGCTGCAAGACAGTATATGGATAAATCTTAAAAGCTAATGTTGAGAGAAAAATAAAAGCAAGACATTGAAAAGAACACATATTGTAGGATTCCTTTTATGTGAAGTTAAAAAAAACAACAGGCAAACACCTGTTGTTCATGGGTATATCAATAGTAGGTGAAAATATAAAGAAAAATGAAGAAATGATGATTATAAAAGTCTGGACAGAGGTTATCTCTAAAAAGGAGGCTAGGGGTTGTGACTGGGCGGAGGGAAAGAGCTTCTGAGGTGCTGCAATGTTCTGTTTTCTGATTTGAGTAAGGGTAACGTGGGTATTTGAAAATAGTTTCATAACTATTTGTTAAGCTGTATGTGTATGTTTTATACTCCTCTTCGTATGTATATTTTAAAATAAGTGTTTTAAAAATATTAAAACAGGAGGTGGGGCCAAGATAGTGGAGTAGTCAGATGCTTCTGGTGGACCCCCTTACAACAAAGACCCGAAAAAACAAGTGAATCACTTATAGATGGCAATCTGGGAGCCCTGAACATCAAAGGCAAAGTTGAGGAACGAGACTGAATGGCATGGGGAGGGACAGATGGTTCGGAAGCAGCGAGGAGTTGCCAGTCCTGAGCTGGTGAGAGCCTGAGCCCTTCAGGCCAGATCAGCTCGGGGGTGACTGGTGAGGCAGGCAAGCAGCGGTGCTTGGGAGGTGTGTTTTCTGTACCAGGAGAGACCCAGCACGAGAGAGGCTACACGGCCACCCAGAACCAGTGAGAAGCAGCCCTGGACCGGTGAAAGATAAGTACTGGCGTATCGCTTACCGCACGGATCAAAAATATCCCCCTTAGGGAAAAACCTCTCTCCCATTTACCTCCCTGCTCCCTGCTCTGCACTGGGTCCCGGACCGGCTTCAGCAACTGCTGAGTCACTTGGGCCGAAAGTAGTATTCGTCACACACTCGGAGCCCTTCTCTCTGCCTTGGGGAATGAACAAATTCACAAATGGGAAAAAATAAACTGCCAGCTCCCCTAAGCCAGGTACCTAGGGGAGGCACAGCTCCTTTGCCTAGGCACAGGCGTAAGGGATCCATGGACTTTGAGTGCCTTTACACTGCATAGACTTGTGTGGGCCCATTTCAACAGTGTAGGCCCTTATTACTGCAGTACAACAGGGTATATACCAGAAGTCTAACTTCAACTGTTTCAGCTGTGAAGTGGCAGGTTCTGCACATTTGACACTGCTCTGCCCATTAAGCAGGGTTTTCACCTACCCACATCAGGGGCCTGAGGACTGGTGGCTCCACCCATGCCACCTAGCCACCTACGACAGGGGCCCATGAATAAGAGGTGCCCCCCAGTCCTTACAGCCAACAGCATTAGGGGCTCATAGTCCGGCTGCAAAACCCACCCACCTATGCGCTCTAGGGAACAGGGACATGCCTTCCCTCTGGACACTCGGGGGCAGCCATCAGCCCCTTGCCTTGCTCAGAGTGTGTCCCCCTGCTGCAGCACGATGCCTGTGCCTACACCAATCACCCATGCCTGTCTAGGACTGTAAATGAGAGCCTACACCACACACTTGGTGGCTATCTACCTGGGCACCTGAGCTGAATCCATACAGGAGGAGTGGGTGGACTCCTGAGCTCATACACCTAGTAACCGATCTAACCACTTGGTGACAGGACATTAGAGCTTCAAAGGTGCCAATAATCAAACTAGCTCATACGAGCAGCCTATTTGGGCATATCAAAACAAAATAAGAAGCTAGGACACAGTAAGCAAACATTAAATAAATAAACATAATAACTTACTGATGGCTTGGAGACAACAGTCAATATTAAATCATATAAAGAGGCAATCCATGATGGCTTCAGTAAGCTCCCAAAAGAAAGAGTCTAGAAATTTTCCAGAGGAGGAAAATTTCTTGGAATTACCAGAAGCAGAATACAAAAGATTAATATACAGAATTCTTCAAGAAATTAGGAAGGAAATTAAGCAAAATGCAGAACACACAATAGAGGAACTTAAACAGATTAGAGCATAATGACAAATTTAACAGGCTGCAAGAATCCATAGAGAGAAAGCAATCAGAAATGCAGAAGATTAACAATAAAATTTCAGAATTAGACAACTCAATAGAAAGTCATAGGAACAGAATTGAGGCAATAGAAGTTAGAATTAGTGAGACTGAAGATAAAGCACTTGACACCAACTTATTTGAGGAAAAATCAGATAAAAGGATTTAAAAAAATGAAGAAACTCTAAGAATTACGTGGGACTCTAGAGGAATAACCTATGAGTGATTGGAGTACCAGAACTGGGGGGATAATAGAAAATACAGAGAGAATTGTTGAAGATTTATTGGCAGAAAATGTCCCTGATGTTGTGAAAGATGACAAGATATCTATCCAAGATGCTCATTGAACCCCACATAAGGTAGATCCCAAAAGAAAGTCTCCAAGACATATTATAATCAAACTTTCCAAAACCAAAGATAAAGAGAGAATTTTAAGAGCAGCTAGGGATAAAGAAAAAGTCATCTACAAAGGAGAGTCAAAAAGAATGTAAGCTCGGACTACCGAGCAGAAACCATGCAGGCAAGAAGGCAATGGAATGACATATATAAAGCCTTGAAGGAAAAAAATTGCCAGCCAAGAATTATATATCCAGCAAAACTGACTCTCATATATGATGCTGAAATTAGGGCATTTCCAGGAAAACGGAAGTCTAGGGACTTTGCAAAAACCAAACCAAAATTACAAGAAATACTAAAGGGAGTCCTCCGGTGAGAAAATTAGTAACATCAGATAATAACCCAAGACTAGAACACAGGACAGAGCAACCAGATATCAACCCATATAGGGAAGTCACAAAACGAAATCAAAGCTAAAACACTGAAAATAGGGAAACAGATGTCAGTATGTAAAAGATGACAACATTAAAACAAATAAGAGGGACTTAAAATATGTAGACATAGATTTTTCATATGGAGAGGAAGTCAAGGTGATATAAAGAGATAAAAGACTGGTATAAACTTAGAAAAATAAGGGTAAATATTAAGGTAACCACAAAGGAAACTAACAATCCTACAAGGTAAAATAAAAAACGAGAAAAATATAAAGACTCAGCAAACACAAAATCAACAACAATGAAAAAGATGAAAAGAAAATACATAAAGAAAAACAACTCAGCACATAAAATTAAGTAGAACAAAGAAACTGTGAACAACACCCACAAAAAGACATCAAAATGACAGCACTAAACTCATACCTATCAATAATTACGCTGAATGTAAACGGACTAAATGTACCAATAAAGAGACAGAGAGTGGCAGATTGGATAAAAAAACATGATCCATCTATATGCTGCCTACAAGAGACACACCTTAGACTTAAAGACACAAAAAAACTAAAACTCAAGGATGGAAAAAAATGTATCAAGCAAACAACATTCAAAAAAGAGCAGAAGTGGCAATATTAATCTCTGACAAAATAGACTTTAAAGTAAAATCCACCACAAAGGATAAGGAACGACACTATATAATGATTAAAGGGTTGTGATGGTTAAGATTGTATGTCAACTTGGCTAGGCCACTATTCTCAGTGTTTTAGCAGTTGTATAATGTTGTGATCACTTCCTTGTTGAAATCTGATATGTGATAACCCCCATGATGGAATCTGCTGAGTGGTACTGGCAGAGGCGGGGCCTGTGGCAGCTTACCGGCCCCTCAGTTCATCTCTCTGCCTTCTGCTGGTTACTTTCTGCCTGCTCACCTTGCCAAGGTTTTTGGCTTGTTCCAGACTCAGCAGCTGCCTCTTGTTGTGTCACCTCCAGTTCCTGGGACTTGAGCTAGCAGCTTACCCGTTGATCCTGGAATTCGTCAATCTTCTCAGCCTGCAAGCAAGAGTCCGGTTGCCCGAACTGCTGGTCTTGGGTACACCAGCCCCTGCAGCTACGTGAATCAGGAGAAACATTGTGCTCTTGTCTGCTGATCTTGGAATTCGTTGACCTTCACAGCCTGTGAGCAGAAGCCACTCTCCTATCTGTTGACCTTGGGTTCACCAGCTTCTGTGGGTCAGTCAATTGGGAGAGGCCTCTACCCTGATCCACGGACTTGGGAAATGTTTTAGCCTCTACAATTGTGTGAGCTGTTTCCTTGATATAAATCTCTCTATATATATATTTATACACTTTATGGGGTTTGCTTCTCTAGAGAACCCAGCCTAAGACAAGGGTCAATACACCAGGAGGACAGAACTATAATAAATGTTTATGCACCCAATGACAGGGCTAAAAATACATAAAACAAACTCTAACAGCATTGAAAAGAGAGATAGACAGCTCCACAATAGTAGTAGGAGACTTCAACACACCACTTTCGGTAAAGGACAGAACATACAGAAAGAAGCTCAACAAAGACACAGAAGAGCTAAATGCTACAATCAACCAACTTGATCGCATAGACATGTAGTGAACACTCCAC
>NW_004444016.1:5064718-5071065 GCF_000243295.1 Trichechus manatus latirostris | reverse complement strand
ATTAGCCATTAGAGAAATGCAGATCAAAACTACAATGAGATATCATCTCACCCCAACAAGGCTAGCATTAATCCAAAAAACACAAAATAATAAATGCTGTAGAGGTTGTGGAGAGACTGGGACACTTATACACTGTTGGTGGGAATGTAAAATGGTACAACCACTTTGGAAATCAATTTGGTGCTTCCTTAATAAGCTAGGAATAGACGTACCATACGATCCAGCTATCCCGCTCCTTGGAATATATCCTAGAAAAATAAGAGCTGTCACATGAATAGATATATGCACACCCATGTTCACTGCAGCACTGTTCACAACAGCAAAAAGATGGAAACAACCTAGTTGTCCATCAATGGATGAATGGATAAACAAATTATGGTATATCCACACAATGGAATACTATGCAACGATAAAGATGATAAACGATAAAGATGAAGCCGTGAAACATCTTATAACATGGAGGAATCTGGAGATCATTATGCTGAGTGAATTTAGTCAATCACAGAAGGACAAATATTGTATAAGACCACTATTATAAGAACTCAAGAAAAGGTTTAAACACAGAAAAAAACATTCTTTGATGGTTATGAGGGTGGGGAGGTAGAGTGAAGAATTATCTTAGGTGAAGGGAAGGACAGCACACACTGCAGGGGAAGTTAGCACAACTGGACTAAACCAAAGCTAAGAAGTTTCCTGAATACAATCAGACACTTTGAGGGACAGAGTAGCAGGGGTAGGGGTCTGGGGACCATGTTTCCAGGGGACATCTAGGTCAATTGGCATAACAAAACTTATTAAGAAAACGTTCTGCATCCTACTCTGGTGAGTGGCATCTGCTAGCGGCCATCTAAGATGTATCAATTGGTCCAACCACCTGGAGTAAAGGAGAATGAAGAACACCAAAGACACAATGAAAGTATTAGCCCAAGAAACAGAAAGGGGCACATAAGCCAGAGACTTCATCACCCAGAGACCAGAAGAACTAGATGGTGCCCAGCTACCACCAATGACCGCCCTGACAGGGAATACAACAGAGAATGTCAGATGGAGCAGGAGAAAGGTGGGGTGCAGAACTCAAATTCTAGTAAGAAGACTGGACTTAATGGTCTGACTGAGACTGGGGGTACCCTGGAAAGCATGGCCCCTGGATTCTCTATCAGGCCAGAACCAAAACAATTTCCAAGGCCAATTCTTCAGACAGAGATTGGACTGGACTGTGGGACATAAAGTGTTACTCTTGAGGAGTGTGCCTCTTAGCTCAAGTAGATAGGAGAGACTAAAGAGGCAACTTCTGTCCAAAGGTGAGATGGGAAGGCAGAGAGGGTTAAGAGCTGGTTGAATGGACGTGGCGAATCGGGTAGAAAGGAGGAGTGTGCTGTCACAGTATGGGGAGAGCATTAGGGTTATGTAACAATGTATGTATAAATTTTTGTATGGGAGACTAACTTGAAATGTAAACTTCATTTAAACTACAACAATAAAAAAATTAAAATAAAATTAATAAACGTAAATGTAAAACCCACAATGTAGTACCTGGCTTGGCACATAGCACATGTTCAATAAATGTTAATTGAAAAATATCATCATCATTATCATCATCATATTCTGAACAAGTGCTCTCAGCTCCTGGGTTGTATGCAGGCCTCTTTTTTTTTCCCCCATACAAAAATTTATACATACATTGTTATGTGACTCTAATTGCTCTCCACGTACTGTGACAGCACACTCTTCCTTTCCACCCCTGATTCCCCATGTCCATTCAACCAGCTCCTAACCCTCTCTGCCTTCCCATCTCACCTCCGGACAGAAGCTGCCCGTTTGGTCTCTTGTATCTACTCGTGCTAAGAAGAACACTCCTCACGAGTATTACTTTATGTCCTACAGTCCAGTCCAATCTCTGTCTGAAGAGTTGGCCTCAGAAACTGTTTTAGTTCTGTGCTGATAGAGAATCCAGGGGCCATGCCTTCTGGGGTTCCTTTAGTCTCAGTCAGATCATTAAATCTTGTCTTCTTACTAGAATTTGAGTTCTGCACCCCACCTTTCTCCTGCTCCATCTGACACTCTGTTGTGTTCCTTGTCAGGGCGGTCACTGGTGGTAGCTGCAAACCATTTAGTTCCTCTGGTCTCAGGCTGATGAAGTCTCTAGTTTATGTGGCCCTTTCTGTTTCTTTGGCTATTACTTTCCTTGTGTCTTTGGTGTTCTTCATTCTCCTTTACTCCAGGTGGTTGGGACCAATTGATGCACCTTAGATGGTCGCTTGCAAGCTTTTAAGATCCCAGACATAGGCCTCTTTTTAAGAAGGGTGTGAGATGTGCTCCAGAAGAGCACATGCAAAAAGATTAATGCTTGGCCAGAAAGTAGTTGTATCTCTGCAATGACAAAAAAATTGAATCCAGAGCTTTCTGTTCTGAAAACATATTGCTAGCAGAATGTTAAGATATCTTCTATTTCCTGTGCTTCTACTATGGCTGTCAGGTGAACAGTGGGATGGGAAGATCCGCTATTTTATATGTCTCCTTTCTTACTTGCAGTTGTTATTTATTAATAGCTCAGTGTGAACCTGGAACCCAGGCAGGTGTTTTCTGGGAGTTGTGCTCAGGAAGAATTTGCATGGCCTAACCTGTTGGCAGTTTGCTTGTTTTAAATCAGATGAACCATGGATATATTTCTTGTATAACTAATTTCATGTTGCAACAAAAATGGCAAAGAAGACTGATGAGAAGAGCCATCATTCTCCTAGGTGCTTCAGAGACCCTGTTTGGACTGCTGGACAAAGGTTAAAAGGAGAGAGGACTCAGGAGGTGGGGCTTTATCTGATGGTGACAAGATGCCTAAGAAGAGCAGTGGGAGCTGTGGGTTGCTTGGGGTGTTAGTTCCAGATGGAAGATGCTAGAGAGAAGACAGCAGAGCCACCTTCTATGCCTGAGAGCAGCCTCTAACCTTTGGAGGGTGGCTATCCTTTGCCTCTCAGGACCACATGAATCCCAAAACAGAAACTTCTTAGGGAGCAGATACTTCTTGTGGACACTTTCCCCCCTTACACTCATCTAGTTGGCAGTCAGGCTGATGTAACAGAAAGAGCTCTAGACCAGGTGTCTGGAAGCCTGGGCTCCAACTCTGCCTTTAACCAGCTGTGTGACTTGATCAAATAACCTCCTTTCTCAGCATCCATCTTTTCATCTGTAAAACCAGGGTGCTGGGACTAGGTCATCCCCGAGATCCCTTCCAGCTCTGATAGTCTGTGATTCTAATATCCTGTGAAGGTGGTGAGAGAGGTAGTATGGCTAACAGGAAGAGCATGTCGATGTTGAGTCAGGCAGATCTAGGTGGTGCCACCACTTACTACCTATTTGAACTTTGTAAATTTAACTGTCCTCAGCCTCAATTCCCATATCTATAAGATCATAGTAGTGCCTACACTGCAGACTTGTTGTGAAGATTAAATGAGATAGTGCACATCTATGGTTCCCAAACTGTCTACTGAGCCACCCTGAGGCTGTGCAATGAACTCACGTGGGTACCACTATGAGACACATTAAACTTTTGAGGGAAACACAGTGACACATGTTGGGTAGCAGAAATAGTTAACAGTTTCAACATTAGATTGTGCCATGTTGCTTTTGATGACGTTATATTTTCACAAAACGGGGTTTTCGGTGTGACAAAAAGCAAGTAAAGCCCCGTATGAAAATTAACATGGAACACAAAATGAAGGTAGTGGAGTCCGATCTGATTCCAAGGTTTGAGAATTTGAGCAGTGTGCAATAGATGTACATATCCCATTGATATATAATTATGGTTCTTTAAGAATAAAACAATGGGCTCAAACATGGCTGCAACTACGGGCTCAAACACAGCCATGATTGTGAGGATGACGCAGGACAGGGCAGCATTTCGTTCTGTTGTACATAGGGTAGTTATGAGTTGGAACTGACTTGATGGCACCTAACAACAACATCAATAAAATAAAAATATTATTTTTCTTTTGATTTATATGTATTATTTTTCAAACTACTAAGTTGTTAGTATATAAATACTTCTATTTCGTTTGGACCCGAGGAAGAGTGTTCCAAAAACTAAGGCTCCTGACAGACTAGGACTTCTAGCTAAAGTGTAAACCAAAACCCTCCTTGTCCTAAGTGACTCCATCTTAGATTTCTAAATGCAGCTTCTGTCATACAATGCAGCTTGTCACTTCTGTAAAACTTCCACTGTGCCTCTGACCTAGAAACAAGCAATTCTACAAAAAAAAAAAAAAAAATGTGGTTTTGCCCACCTTATTCTGCTTGTCCAACAGTTCTAAGAAGATGAGCTTGTGGTTAGAAATAGCCAATATTAGAAAAAGATAATTCAGACCTGTACAGGTGTTAAACAAGATGCTAAACAAGTGACTTCATGGTTGAGCAAAGTTTCCTTTGTTGTTATTGTGTGCTGTAGAGTCGATTCCAACTCATAGCAACCCTATAGGACAGAGCAGAATTGCCCCATAGGGTTTCCAAGGAGTAGCTGGTGGATTAGAACTGCTGACTTTTGGTTAGCAGCCTGAGCTCTTAACCATTGTGCCACCTTTAGACCCCATTTAAAAAAATCATTTTTCTGATCCCTTTACAATGTTCTGTATAACTATATTTTAAATGTTCCAGGAAACTCATGGTCAGCCAGATCCGGTCACCTACAGCCACCCTTGCAAAGGAGGCCAACTCCTGCAAGGGTGTCAACTGAGGCTCTGCCACCTGCAGCTTTGTAAATGTTAACCAGTCAAAAATATTTTAGCTGTACCCTTCTGTTTGCGGTTTTTTCCTTCATAAGCTTCTGCATCATTGTAGTCCCCTGGACCACTCTGTCAAGAGCATCCTGACACTGTGTTTTCCCCATTTTGCAAAACATTATTTTGCTATAATAAACTCTTTGTTTTTAAACCTAAACAGACTCATGGTTTTTCCACTATAACAGGCCTAATTATTTAATAAATGGAGCTGTTAGGTATTTCTTTTCACCTAAGGGCATGGTGAAAAAAAATTACTGAGATACTATGGTCTCTGTGAACAGAGAAAGTTTAGCAACCTTTGATATATATAAGTCCTTGGCACACAGTAGGTCCATGGGTGGTGCAAACCATTAAGCACTCAACTATTAGCTAAAAGGTTGGCGGTTAGAATCCACCCAGAGGCACCTCAGAAGACAGGCCTGGTGATATGCTTCCAAAAGATAACAGTCTTAAAAACCCTATGGTGCACAGTTCTACTCTGACACACATGGGGTTGCCATGAGCTGGACTTGACCGCAACTAACAACAACAACAACAAACTGTAAAAATTATTAAGGAATCTTGCATGGCAGGAGCACTGAACTTTCTCTTACAGTGTATTTCTGGTAGAGGAGGAAGCCAGGCTTGAATTACTTGAATTAAGAGGAGTCTGACGTACTCCCCAGAGGGTGGAACACATCTTTATAATAAGAGCACCAGGCACATAGTAAGTGCTCAGTAAAAGTCAGCTGAATGAGGGTGGAGGAGCCACAGATAAAGGGTTTCACAAGGCACTTGGGACATGACCACCCAAGTGAACACTCATTTTTTTCAGGGTCCCTTTATTCTTTTCTCACAGCCTATACCCTGCACAATTTATTTCCCAAGGATACCCCCAGATCAGAACCTGCTTTCTCCAGAGATTTTCAGTCTTTCATCCTGTTTTACTGTGGTTAAATTGCTCTTGTAAAAATCCAGTTTGACGGGTTTGCCACAAATTCAGACAGGTTTGGAACCTACTGGTTACAGCCTGGGCTGGGCTCAAAATAGGCCTGGCCATAAAGTAGAAGGAGTCTTGAGTGTGAGTTCCGTTGTAGCAACATCACTAAAAAATAGCTATTTCTAAGCCCTTAGGAAAACAACAACCACCATGGAAACAAAAACAAAAACAAAAACAAACCCTATATTTTTGTCAATATTAATAACAAATCAATCATAGGAAACAACAAGAGACCAGAAGAAAAAAGAATAAAAAGCAGGAAACTTCCAGATTAAATAAAAGATATGATCATCTTCCAAAATAACATCTACCTACAGTTTGGAAAAGGAGCCCTGGTGGCACAGTGGTTAAGTGCTCGGCTGCGAACCAAAAGGTCAGCAGTTTGAACCCACCAGCTCCTCCGCAGGAGAAAGATGTGGCAGTCTGCTTCCATAAAAATTCCAGCCTTGGAACCTCACACCGTATACAAAATCTACTTCGAAATGGATCAAAGACCTGAATATAAAGCCTAAAACTATAAAGCTCATAGAAGAAAAAATAGGACCAACACTTCAGGCCTTAATACATGGCATTAACAGGATACAAACCATAACCATCAA
>NW_004444016.1:5034407-5062819 GCF_000243295.1 Trichechus manatus latirostris | reverse complement strand
AAAAAAAAAAAAAAAAAAAAAAAAAAATTCCAGCCTTGGAAACTGTCTGGGGCAGTTCTAGTCGGTCCGATAGGGCCGCTATGAGCCATAATCAACTCGATGGCAACAGGTATAATATGGAAACAGGACTCCCTTTTCAAATACTCAGCTCTCAGTATTTAAAATTAGAGTGGTTTTCATGCCTTGTTTGCACATCAGCTCTTAGCTGAGAGTTATTAACTTCTACCTGATGGAAGCAAGTCAGTCTTAAATGCGCCTTCTTTTCCCATGACTTTAATCACTAAGTGCAAACAGTTTTTGAAGCATACTTAAAACAAGCTTTTGTTCTTGGTTCTGTCAAATATGGAATTTTGATAGCAGGAAAACAGGTTTACTGAGCACTTTATTATTCAAGTCATAAACCAGAATTTTTATCTGCTGCTTTATTTCCCTTTTTTTGTTTTTAAATCAGGTCAGTTTCTTACTAGTCTCAAAATGTTTTTTTGATTTTTATCATTCATCTTGGTTTTTGGCTCTCTGACAATTCCACTACAGGTATAGAATAAGACTGATAATTCATTCACTCTCTTTGCCACTGCCTCCTCCTCCCTAACCCAAGTATATCAACCTGTCACAAGTGGCTTTGTTTTGGCCCAAAAGACACAGGATAATATAACCTTCATACAACTGCATATGGCTAAGAAAAATGTTAGGGAAAGGTATATTGTTTCCCATCCATCCCTTTTCCTAATTTGAAAATAAGGAGCAGTCAGGAAGGGAAGGGGTCCCACCTGGGGGTTTATGATCCTTACAAGGCTTAATTTACTGGTGTACAAGCCTCGCTCAGAATAATTTCAGTCAATGGGGACTCACCTTGATGCAGTAATGCTTTTAGCCACGCTTCACTGGTTGCCATTCTCCTTACTTGGTGTTCTCCGGAGGCTGGAAAGTGAAGTGAGCTTGTTTTAGGGATATTGGGAGCTTTTTTCCCCTTTTTCTTCTCAGCTCTACAGAATCTTCCAGAAGAATGGCTGGGACAGAGAGTTGCTGAAAACAAGCCATGCTTGGAGACATACTTGGAGCCACCTAGGAAAAAAAAGTTTTCTATTCTTGAACAATTAGGCGTCCTGCAACTTTGAGCACACTCTTCTTTCTGCCTGGGCTGTAGGAGTGTCTTCTAGCCAGGCACTTTATTCCCAACCCTTTGTCAGTTCCCAGAGTTCTCAGCAATGAGTATGAATGTGATGAGGCTGACTCTAAACCGTGGGGCAGAAACCCTGGTGGCATAGTTAAACGCTACAGCTATAGCCCAAAGGTCGGCAGTTCCAATCCACCAGGTGCTCCTTGGAAAGTCTATGGGGGCAGTTCTACTCTGTCCTATAGGGTCGCTATGAGTTGGAATCGACTTGATGGCAACGGGTTTGTTTTAAACCCTGGAGAACTGAGAAAAAAGCCTGCTTGTCCTTTGATGTGGTGAAAAACGGGTGAAATTGTGCACTATAGATTAGTAAGTAAGCACAAGTAAGCCCGTGTATACCTTGCTTATTGCATAATCCATCCCTGCATGCAGGGATCTTGGGACCAAGCAGTGTTTCACTTCTTAATCCTCCTTGGTCTGGGAGTAGTAACACCGGCTGTGAGTCAGCCTGATTGCCTCTCTAGCTCCCCCACAAAGATCCAGGGGTGATAGCAACTGGGGCTTCTTTCCAGCCATCTTTCTTCTGTCCATTGCTATTCACTTTGTCTACCTCCGGTCTGGGAAACTGTTGTCTGCACTGTAGTGGCAGGTATGGGTCTTTTGACAAAGAAACAACTTTTTACTTATGTCTTTGAATGAGCTTGGAGAGCCCTTGGTTCTGCCTTCACACAAAAATCTGTCTAAATTTCCTGGGAAGGAGGGAGGAGGCATCAGATTCTAGACTGTACAAATAGGGAAACTGAGGCTGGGAGCATGAAGTAATTGTGGGTAGGGTGGGGATAGTAGGCAAGTGCTCATCTCTGACATCCAGGCTAGTCTTTGCCCATAAACTCATGCTCCTTTTCACACTCTAAGAATTAGACAACGAAGAAGGAATAGGGCACACCCAGGATGACTGAACTCTCTGAAAAAGAAGTAGACATTTATGCACATGAACGGGACCCTATAATCACCTTGGGAAAAATTGGTAGATAGAAGAAAAGAGAATTGAAACAGAATAGATTCTGTGGACTTTGAGGTGAGAGTGACAGCATTTCAAAGGTAAATGGGGTGGCTTGGGCAGTTCTGGGCTAGTAACTGAAAGGTTGGAGGTTCAAATCCACACAGTGGCACTGCAGAAGAAAGGCCTGGAGATCCACTTCTGTAAGATTATAACCACTGAAGAAACCATATGGAGTAGAGTTCTACTTTGACACATGCGGGGTTACTATGAGATGGAATTGACTCAGTGGCAATGGGGCACTTCTGTGGAGCAGGTGATCAATCTAATTTGAACATAATTTAGTTGTATCAGTGGTCTGCCCCTCACCATTAAGCTTCACAGAATGAGATTCTGGGAGTTGAGAGGAATGTAATTTTATTCCACTCTGCTATGTAATCCTGTGAAAGTGGCTCTATTTCTGTGACCTAGTTTAGCTGTCTTGAAATAGGAGAATCACCCTTAATTTGAAGGAAGATTTTGTGAGTGAAAGTCTCACTCTAAGTGTTTAAGTCTAAAAGGCTGGAGATAGCATTTAAGATTCCGACAATATTGTCTGAAGCATCCTGACACTAACCCAGCCCACCCCCCACCCCCGATAGGATAAAGGGCTCCTCTTCCTCCCTCCCTGCCATGCCTCCCTCTTAAGCTGACAAGAAATCTGGCCATCCCTAGATTAGACTTATCATAGGAAACAACCAGAGATCAGGAAGAAAAGGAAGAATAAAAAGCAGGAAACTTCCAGATTGAATTTGCAATCATAATACAGTATGTGTGTTTACAGGATGAATCATTAATACATGTAAGCCCCTCAAAAGAATAGAAACTACGTTCTATTCATCTCTGGACCTCAGTGCCCAGATCCCTTAAAACCTGTTACTGTGAAGTCGATTCTGACACATAGCGACCCTGAAGGACAGAGAAGAACCCCCCCATAAGGTTTCCAAGGATCCAGTGCCTTGCATATAAGCCTGCTATTTTTTTTTACTTTTCTTATTGGAAAATTTTAATTATTCAAAAGTGTAAAGAATAATAATGTGTCTCCATGTACCGATCATCCTCTTTCAAACTATTATCAACTCATTACATAGGCGTTTATGTTTTTGGAGGAAAGGAAGGGAGTTTGGCAACTCCTTAAACATAATTTGCCTCATTCTCCTTTTCTTTAGAAGATTATGATCAATATGAACAATTTAGTCAGAAAATCACATTTCCTGTACTTCTGATTACATTTGAGAAAAACAGAGGTGAAATTGTTAGGGACGCCTTCTTTACATTCTGGGTTATTTAATAAAAGAATTATAAAATAATCATTTTGATTTTATAAAGAGCAGAGCCTCAAACTACTACTCATGTCAGGGATTAAAAATTTGCCCAGCCTCTGACTTTTTCTTTTTTTTTTTAATTGCAGCACTGGCTGATAGGTGTCGAGAGGTGACCAGAAACCATCCCAGTCCCTAGGGCTGACTTCTAGGGCCATCGACCAGGTGTTCTGACTGGGATACGGAAGGAATGGGGCCAAAGTCTCCATGTTTCTTGGTGTTTCTGTTTTATTTATTTTTGACCCTTGTCCTGTGAGCTGGTTCTTTATGTCTAAGGACACAAATAATAAGCAGCCAAGTCTGGTATGTTTGTCTGCACAGCCTTTGTGCAGTTTTCAACCTTTTTTACCCAGGAAGAACAGGGTGGTAAACAGCCCACCAGTGGTCGGATTGAGATGGGCATCTACAGGGCTGGGAGCATCTGGGTGAGTCACTTCCCTTTGGGGTTTCCAAATTTGGAGAAAACAAGGCTCTCTGGTATAGTGATATAGTGAAGAAAGTTACAGCCTTTAGAGTAAAAAAGACCAGGGTTTGAATTTCATCTCCATATGTTTCTCATATTTCTCATCTGTAAAATGGGTTGTTTTGAGAAATAATGTATGTTAAAGTACCCAGTACAGTGGCTGGCACATAGCCAAGTGCTCAGTATATAGTAGCTTGGTGGTATAGTGGTTAAGTGCTCAGCTGCTAACCAAAAAGTCAGCAGTTCGAACCCACCAGCCACTCCACAGGAAAAAGATGTGGCAGTCTGCTTCCATAAAGATTACACTCTTGGAAACCCTATGGGGCAGTTCTATTCTGTCCTGTTGGGTCATTATGTGTTGGAATTGACTTGATGGGAATGGGCTTTTTTTTCTTTTTTTTTTTTTTGACTCTTATAATCAAAATGAGGAAGGTGTAAGCAGAAAAATAGGCAATGGAATTGGGCAGGTTATTCACTGAATAAGAAATACAGCTGGCCAGGAAGTATATACTCAACTTACTTGCAATTAGGGAAATGAGAGTTAAATGACGTGGTACCTTTTTTTTTTGTTCATCAGATTGGCAAAAAATAAAAATATTTTTAATATCCATTGTTAGTGAAAGTTTAAGCAAATAGGCACTCTCATATACTGCTGTTGTGAGCATAAATTTATAAAATCTTTTTGGAGGTAGGTTTGGTAGTGTCCATTAAAATTTAAATGTACTACTCTTTAACTCAGCAATTTTGTCTCTAAGAATCTGTTCCATACAAATATACACATGAATATACAAATATTTATTGCAGCAGTGTTTTTAATAGAGAAAACTGAAAACAACCTAAATTTGCTAAAATGGACAGATTTCTATGGAATATTAAGCATATAAAGCATATCGTAGAACATTTTTGTATGATCTCATTTACGTTAAGAAAAAATCATTGTGTGAGTATATGTGTTTTATAAATATATGAAAAAAGTCTGGGAGGATGTACACTGAAGAATGCTTACCTTTGGGTAGAGGAATAAGATTAGAAATGAAGGGAGAATTTTGCTTTTTATTCTTTATTCTTCTAAATTATTTGAATTTTCATAATGATCATATATTATTTTTGTATTTGAAAAAAATAATTAAAATAAAAAGAGTGGTGGTGATGAACTGGACCATCTTTAAGCCCCTCTGTAAGAATCTGTCTAGATCCAACATCATAGTTGGGTAGAGTCAAGCAGTTCTTGGGCTGGAAGTATAGGAAGAAGCAAAATTTCCTCTTCATGGTTTTGGGCTTGAATTATTGCAACAGTGAACCCACGTCATCCCTTCTGAAGATTGCAGTACTGCATGGGAGTGGGGGAGAGCTGTTTCAGTAGACTTCTGTCCTACTCAAGGTGCAATGTTTAGAAATAAAGGTTTTGGGCTTCCTTGGAAGTGTCAAGCCAATCCCAGAGTTGCAGGATCTCAGATTCCCAGACTTCTGGGCTGGCACAGACCTTTAGAATTCATCTGTCTGCCGCTTTGCTTCCTTTCAGCTAGGCACGTCAGATTTAATTGAACATGTCAGATCCCTAATGGTAAAACTTTTCTTTAGGTCTCAGGGAGATTTTTTGGATTATAGGTGCATACAGACTTCTCTGTGGTTTTTGAATTTAGCCCCTACCACTGTATAAAATCCACCACTTGTCTGTCAGTTTGTTTTACTGTGCTGGTGTGCTGGTTAAGATTGTGTGTCAACTTGGCTGGGCCGTGATTCTCAGTGCTTATATGCAATCACTCCCATGATTGAATATGCTGTGAGTAGCCAATCAGTGGAAAGGGAGTTTCCATGGGGATGTGGCCTGCATCTGAATATAAGCAGACGTTCTGGCTTTTTGCTTGCTCTGGATCCTTTGGCTGCTCCCTGTTCATCTGACCTCTGGTTCTTGGGACTTCAGCTGTCAGCTTATCTGCTGAACTTGGGATTCATCAGTCTTCATAGCTTGTGAGCGTAGCCCTGCTCTCTGACCTGCTGATCTTTGGTTCGCCAGCCCCTGCAGCTATGTGAATCAGGAGAAACCTTGTGGTCTTGCCTGCCAATCTTGGAATTCGTCAACCTTCACAGCCTGTGAGTGGGAGCCTTGCTCTCCAACCTACTGATCTTGGGCTCACCAGCTTCTGCGGCTGCGTGAATTCGGAGAGGCCTCTACCCTGATCCATGGACTTGGGACATTCTAGCCTCTACAATAGTGTGAGCTGTTTCCTTGATATAAATCTCTCTCTACATATATTCATACGCTTTACTGCTTTTCTTCTCTAGAGAACCTAGCCTAAGACAGCTGGCTTGCATGTTGCCGTGATGCTGGAAGCTATGCCATAGGTATTTCAAATACCAGAAGGGTTATACATGGTAGACAGGTTTCACCGGGGCTTCCAGACTAACACAGACTGGGAAAAAGGACCTGGTGATCTACTTCTGAAAAACTGGCCAGTGAAAAACCTTATGGATAGCAGCAGAACATTGGTACAGAGCTGGAAGATAAGCCCCTTAGGTTGGAAGGCACTCAAAATATGACTGCGGAAGAGCTGCCTCCTCAAAGTAGAGTGAACCTTAATGACATGAGTGGAGTAAAGCTTTCAGAACCTTCATTTGCTGATGTGACATGACTCAAAATGAGAAGAAACAGCTGCAAACATCCATTACTAATCAGAACATGGAATGTATCAAGTACGAATCAAGGAATATTGAAAGTTGTCAAAATAAAATGGAACACATTGGTCATTTTGTGTTGGTCTACTACGCCAGGAGCGACAAACTGAAGAGGAATGGCATCACATTCATTGTCAAAAAGAACATTTCAAAATCTATCCTGAAATACTACATGGTCAGTGATAGGGTAATATCCATATGCCTACAAGGAAGACCAGTTAATACCAGAGATAAAGAAATTGAAGATTTTTACCAACTTCTGCAGTCTCTAATTGATCAAACATGCAATCAAGATGGATTGATAATTACTGGTGATTAGAATGCGAAAGTTGGAAACACAGAAGAAGGATGAGTAGTTGGAAAATATGGCCTTGGTGACAGAAACAATGCCAGAGATTGCATGACAGAATTTTGCAAGACCAATGACTTATTCACTGGAAGTACCTCTGTTCAACAACATAAACAATGACTGTACACGTGGACCTTGCTGGATGAAATACACAGGAATCAAATCGACTATATCTGTGGAAAGAGACGATGGAGAGGCGCAATATCGTCAGTCAAAACAAGACCGGGGCTGACTGTGCAACAGACCATCAATTGCTCATATGCAAGATCAAGCTGAAGTTGAAGAAAATTAAAACAAGTCCGTGAAAGCCAAAGTACGACTTTGCGTATATCCTACCTGAATTTAGAGACCATCTCAAGAATAGATTTGACACATTGAATATTAATGACTGAAGACCAGACGACTTGTGGGATGACATCAAGGACATCAAACATGAAGAAAGCAAAAGGTCATTAAAAAGACAGGAAAGAAAGATAAGACCAAAATGGATGTCAGAAGAGACTCTGAAGCTTGCTCTTGAATGTCGAGGAGCTAAAGTGAAAGGAAGAAATGATGAAGTAAAAGAGCTGAACAGAAGATTTCAAAGGGTGGCTCGAGAAGACAAAGTAAAGTATCATAATGAAATATGCAAATACCTGGACTAGAAAACCAAAAGAGAAGAACATGCTCAGCATTTCTCAAGCTGAAGGAACTGAAGAAAAAAGTCAAGCCTCAAGCTGTAATGTTGAAGGATTCCATGGGCAAAAGATTGAATGACACAGGAAGCATCAGAGGAAGATGGAAGGAATACATTTAGTATACCAAAAAGAATTGGTCTATGTTCAACCATTTCAGTAGGTAGCATATGATCAAGAATCAATGGTACCGAAGAAAGAAGTCCAAGCTACACTGAAAGCACTGGCAAAAAACAAGGCTCCAGGAATTGATGAATACTAATTGAGATATTTCAACAAACAGATGCAAGCGCTCACTTGTCTGTGCCAAGAAATTTAGAAGACAGCTACTTGGCCAACCAACTGGAAGAGATTCATATATGTGCCTATTCAAAAGAAAGGTGATCCAATGTAATGCAGAAATTATCAAACAATATCATTATTATCACATGCAAGTAAAATTATGCTGAAGATAATTTAAAAACTATTACAGCAGTACATCAACAGGGAGCTGCCGGAAATTCAAGCCGGATTCAGAAGAGGACATGGAATAAGGGATATCATTGCTGATGTCAGATGGATGTTGGCGGAAAGACAATACCAGAAAGATGTTCACCTGTGTTTTATTGACTATGCAAAGGCATTTGCCTGTGTGGATCATTACAAATTACGGATAACAATGCAAAGAATGGGAATTACAGACCATTTAATTGTGCTTATGCTGAAGCTGTACATAGACCAGAGGCAGTTGTTCGAATAGAACAAGGGATACTGCATGGTTTAAAATCAGGAAAGGTGTTCGTCAGGGTTGTATCCTTTCACCATACTTATTTAATCTGTATGCTAAGCAAATAATACGAGAAGCTGGACTATGTGAAGAAGAACAAGACATCAGGACTGGAGAAAGACTCATTAACAACCTGCAATATGCAGATGACATAACCTTGCTTGCTTAAAGTAGCAAAGAGTGCTTGAAGCACCTAATGTTGAAGATCAAAGACTACAGCCTTCAGTATGCATTACACCTTAACATAAAGAAAACAAAAAATACAACCGGACCAATAAGCAACATCATGATAAATGGAGAAAATATCAAAACTGTCAAGGATTTCATTCTACTTGGATCTACAATCAATGTCCACAGAAGCAGCAGTCAAGAAATCAAATGCCACATTGCACTGGGGAAATCTGCTGCAAAAGACCTCTTTAAAGTGTTGAAAAGCAAAGATGTCACTCTGAGGCCTAAGGTGCACCTGACCCATGCCAGGGTATTTTTAATTGCCTCATATGCATGTGAAAGCTGGACAACAAATAAGAAGACTGAAGAAGAACTGATGCATTTGAATTGTGGTGTTGATGAAGAATATTGAATACACCACAAACTGCCAGAAGAACGAACAAATCTGTCTTGGAAGAAGTACAGCCAGAACGCTCCTTAGATGTGAAGATGGTGAAACTTTGTCTCACATACTTTAGACATGTTGTCAGGAGGGACCAATTGCTGGAGAAGGACATCATGCTTGGAAAAGTAGAGGGTCAGCGAAAAAGAGGAAGACCCTCAGCGAGATGGATTGACACAGTGGCTGCAACAATGGGCTCAAACATAGCAACGATCGTGAGGATAGCGCAGGACCAGGCAGTGTTTTGTTCTGTTGTGCACAGGGTCGCTATGAGTAGGAACCGACTCAACTGCACCTAACAACAACAACAACAGCGTATACAATATTTATAAAAATGTATATAATATCCATTGTTGGTAAAAGTTTAAACATAAATTCATAAAGCCTCTTTGGAGGTTGGTTTGGTAAGAAAACAAACAAAACATCTTATTTAAGATAGGGATAGGAGCCAAAAGAAGGGGAATCCTGCTTTCCTGCTCATGGGTAACTTACCCCAACTGTGAAAACAGCATTTATGGAGTTAATAAAGCATCACTAATATCCTTCAGAACTCCTTGATTTTTCCATTGTACACAGAGGACCAACATACTGGCAAAGATCTGCGTGGGGTGCACTGGCATTACATTTCATCTTGTTGCAGAATATTTAACATTTTTATTGTGAACAATCTCATCTATACAAAAGAGAGTATATAATATATATATATAATTTAGAAAATGATTATGAAAAACAAACCCTAGGTACCCCTCACCCAGCTTGAGAAGTAGAATATCACAAAACCTCTGAAGGTCCCTGGCAGGCTGCCAGCATATGTAGTTTGGGCACCACACAAAGGTGCCTTGCAGGGGTACAGTGGGGAGTGGGGTAGAGGAGTATGCCTCCACGTGGACGATGGGGCCTTTTCCTTCCATACAATGACACCATCTGCTGTCAGGCTGTGGACCCATGGGGCTGCACCCACTTAGTAGGGGATGTCTTCTTCTAATTCATCTTGTCTGGAGAACGAGCCTTTTTCTAATTCACATATGGTCTGCTTCTTGGCTACTGCAGCCTTGTTCATGGGGATCCCACCTGTATGCTTCATAACTTCCATTAGAAGTAACAATTATAATGAAGTTTGGATTAATTATTCCTTTTTTTTCTTTAGAGTTTTATGTATGTAGATATTCCTAAACAATCTACCGCTCTATCTTTTTTTCCTTCCTAAAATGCCATTTGCCATTGTATTAGGTTTTTATTACTACTGTAACAAATTACTGCAAATTTAGTGGCTTCAAACAACACATATTTACTATCTTATAGTTCTGTAGGCCAGAAGTCTGATGTGGGTCTCACTGGGCTAAAGTCAAGGTACCAACAGGGCTCTTTGGGAAAATCTAGGAGGCTCTAGGGGAGAATTTGTCTCCTTGCCTTTTCCAGCTTCTAGAGGCTGTCCACATTCCTTGGCTCATGGCCCACTACCATCTTTAAAACCAGCAATGATTGGTTGAGTCAGACTCTGACCTTTCTCTTCTGCATTCCTCTTCCATTTATAAAAACCTTTGTGATTACACTGGACTCAACCAGAATCCAGGGTAATCTCCCCATCTCAAAATCATTTGATTAGTAACCTTAATCCCCCTTTGCCATGTCACCTAACATATTCACAGGTTCCAGGGAGTAGGGTGTGGGCATCGCTGGCAGGGGTGGGTGACATTATTTTGCATACTTGTTCTAGCCACTGTCTTTTGTTTCTTTTTACAAATAACTATTTTTGTCAAATCTGAGTTATTTTCTGAGCAAGTGATAAGAATAAATACCCTTATTTTGATACAATGACAGCAGGTGGATACAAAGTGACTACTCAATGTATTCTCTGGACATTAAACTCTGAGCATTTATCAACAGCTCCAATTTGAGCTTCAGGAGCAAACTAAGGTAACTTGGATACTACCACTTAGCTCCTTGTTGTTTCCTACTGTTTAAATTGCAAGATAAATACATATAAAAAAGGGGCAAAACCCACAAATGCACAGTATAAAGAAGAATTATAAAGCAAACACCTGTATAACCACCATCTAATTTAAGAAATAGAACACTGAAAACTTCTCTTTTCCAAAGTACTCCTTGTGGCCCTTTTCTATTACATATAGATCAAACCACTATCCTGACTCTTAGGGTAATCAGTTGCTTGATTTTTTTGGCAATTTTGCCACCTATGTATGAACCTCTAAATAATAATAACAATATATAATAAATAATGACTTTTGTCTGATTTCGAACTTTACTTGAGTCAGACTGCATGTATCTTTTGTATTTTATTTTATTTGTAATACTCAAACATGCTGTTACCTGTACGTGTAGGTCTAGTTCATTCATTTTTCATTGCTGTATATATTTCATTGTATGATCCAATTGCTTCTAGTTTGGGGCTATTACATGAATGCAGCTATGGGCATATTTGTATTCTGGTACATATGTGCACATGGTTCTCCAGGGTATATACTGAGGAGTGGAACTGCCAAGTCATAAGAGTTTTTATGTCTTTAAACTTTAGTAGATAATGCTAAACTGTCTTCCAGGGTAGTTGTAAGAATTTACACTGCTATCAACAATGAATGAGAGATTCTTTTGCTCCAGATCCTTGCCAACAGTTGGCATTGTCAGACTTATTAATTTTAGCCATCATGGTGGGTGTATTGTGGTGGATGTACAGTTGTATTTAATTTTAGTTTGCTTTTCCCCGATCATTAATAAGGTTGAATATTTTTTATACATTCATTGCCCATTTCAATTGCCTCTTTTGTGCAGTCCCTATAAAAAAGTTATTTTGTACAATTTTATATGGAATTGTCTGTTTTTAAGTTATTTCCAGGAGTTCTTTATATAATATAGATAATAGTCCTTTTTGGGTTGAACGTTTTGTAACTATTTCAGTTCTCTGGCTGGACTTTTACTCTTTTTATGGCGTCAAATTTAATGTAGCTAAATTTAGTGATCCTTTCTCTATGGCTGGAGTCCCTGGGTGGTGGAAAGAGTTAATATGCTTGGCAGCTAACTGAAAGGCTGGAGGTTTGAGTCCACTCAGAAGTGCTTTGGAAGAAAAGCCTGGCAATCTGCTTCTAAAAAATCAGCCACTGAAAACCCTGTGGTGCACAGTTCTACTCTGACATACGTGGGGTCGCTATGAGTCAGAACTGACTTGACAGCAACTGCTTTCCCTATGGCTAGAGGTTTTGTGTTTTGTTTAAAAAATCATTAAGACATTTTTCTATATTTTGTTTCCTTAAAATCTTATTTTAAACATCCTTTTTACTGTGAAACATTCATATAGAAAAATGCCCCAAAGATATAGACAACTAAATAATTTAGTACAAAGCAAACAGCCATGTAACCACCACTCAGATCAAGAGGGAGAACACTGTCAGCACCCACAAGAAACTACTCTGACACTTAGGGACATTTAGGCTGAACTTGGATTTCACAAACAATAAGTGGGAGCCTGCCATGCCATGGGCATAATTAGACTGTGTTCACCACAAGGCAGGAATCATGTGTTCACTGCTGTGTCTCCAGTACTCAACACAGCACCTGGCACATAGTAGGTGCTCACTCAATATTTTTTAGTGTATGAATGAGTAAGAAGTATCAAAGTGTTCTAGTTTACAATACATATAAAGCAAACAAGGAGAAACAAATAGTAAAACCTTATTAAAAAGCAACAAAAAATTTGGTTAAACTATCGGCCATTTACTTTTGATGAGTGTTTTTAGAGTGCTTGGTTTCAGTAAGACACTTATTTAGGATACAGACAATACCATACTCTAATAGCGATAATAAGACACATGTATAATATCATTTCTCCTTCGTGTACACAGATTGGTTTCTCTTTCACTATGAAAGCCTAACATAGGGGTATGAGCTTTCATGCTTCAGAGCTTCTCTGCTGAGGAGCTTGGAGATTGAGAAAATGAAATACTTCTGCAAATCATTATACCGTCGTCTTTAGTGGAACACAGCAGTCAGGTGTGAATGTTTGGCAAAAATATGGTTTAGCTAAATTGCAATCTGCAAACATCTGGGCTTCAGTATGGTCCTAATGAAAGGAGTCTGAGATGGAGCCTGGCTGGTTAAATGGTAGGAAGGCCCAAAGGCCTAAGGCCTCAAAGGAAAAGGTAGGATATGCAGAACGGTGAAACTCTACTACTTGGATTTCTGGCTAAAAAAGCAGCAGAAGACTCATGGTTTCGTAAAGGTCATAATTTCATTGAATCTTGGAGCACTTTTTTCTTTTTCCTACACGGATACAGGGAGAGGGAAGAGGGAAAAGGGGGCACCTAGTCTTACCTTTTTTTTTTTTTTAAACAATAAAAATTCTGATTGTGGAAAATATATCTAGTTGATTACAGAAATTTAATTAAGAAACTAAAACAACTTAGTCTTATAGCTGATGATAACATTGGCTCACATCGTCATACATTGAATTCCAAGTTATCAGGCTAAAAATGTGGACTTGGCAAAGATGAGAGGTACTGTCAATTGTTCCAGCTGCCCAAACTGGATGTGACTGGCACCAGTGGCTGTATGAGTGTATACAGAAGCTGAAATCAACATTGTTAACTTTGGTTCTATCCCCAAAACATTCTACTCCAGAGGTATGTAAGATGAAGCTTTTTCTAAGGGTCGGGATCATAATTATATCCCCTAGCACAATGCCTGGTCCATAATAGTTGCTTGAGAAATATGTGTTGGATAAATAAATGGCACAAAGTTTACTTTGGGATGCTATGATCAGAACAGTATTTGCTAGTATTTTGGATGTTGGCGTGGGATTTGAACAACCTGGAACAGTTTCTTCTCTTGCAGCTAGTAATATTTCTCTGTTTATGAAGAACATGCATTCTCGTACACTGGCACAATGGTTCTGTGGAAAGTGGTAGAGATTTCCATTGTATTCCTCAGAACGGCCAGCAATACCACTCCTTAATGGTGAGTTGCTTCTCCTTTATTAGAAGGTTTTAATTTTGTTGGGCTTTTAGTCCCTTCTTTCTTCCCTGTAGAGATGAGTAGATACCCTGGTGGCATACTGGTTAAAAGCTACAGCTGCTAACCAAAAGGTCGGCAGTTCGAATCTACCAGGCGTTCCTTGGAAACTCTATGGGGCAGTTCTATCCTGTCCTAGAGGGTCACTATGAGTTGGAATCGACTCGATGGCAATGCGTCTGAGGGAGTCAAAGTAGTTACGATCTCATTTCCCTTGTGCCGTAGTTATTTCCTGCACAAGACTATGTATATTTTCCCATCCATCATGTCTTATTCTGTAAGTGGGCAGTGTAAACATGCTTCTAATTAGGGAGGAAGTGTGCTTGTACAGTGAAACCTATGAGAGCCAGACTCGACAGGACTGCCTTGTTTTTCCGGGTTTTGCAAGTTTTTCTTCCTTGACAGGGTGCAGTCTTACCACTTTTCTATCACTTGTTTTAGTGGAAAATATTTGAGTTTTCCTTCGCTGATAAGTTTCCACCTTATACCAGTTCTGGCATTTGCAGGTTTTACTCTTGTTATGGATTGAATTGTGTCCCCCCAAAATGTGTGTCAACTTGGCTAATCCATGATTCCCAGTATTGTGTGATTGTCCACTATTTCGTCACCTGATGTGATTTTCCTCTGTGTTGTAAATCCTACCTTTATGATGTTAATGAGGTAGGATTAGTGGCAGTTATGTTAATGAGGCAGGACTCAATTTATAATATTAGGTTGTGTTTTAAGTCAATCTCTTTTGATATGCAAAATAGAGAAGTGAGCATAGAGACTGTGGGACCTCATACCACCAAGAAACAAGAGCCAGGAGAACAGCATTTGTCCTTTGGACTCAGGGTCCCAGAGCTGAGAAGCTCCTCCACCCGGGAAGACTGATGGCAAGGACCTTCCCCCAGAACCAACAGAGAGAGAAAGTTTTTCACTGGAGCTAGTGCCCTGAATTCAGATTTCTAGCCTCTTTCTTGGACTGTGAGAGAATAAATTTCTCTTTGTTAAAGCCATCCACTTGGGTATTTCTTTTATAGCAGCACTAGATAACTAAGACAACTGTATTTACTGTAACTCACAAGGTTCAGAAGATCTTAAAAACAGCTGCAAGAGTTTGGGGGTTCTTGGTTTTCATTTAGAAATAAAGGGCAAGTATGTAGCAACTTCTGCCAAGAAAAGTTTCCACATGGGACCGCGTCCTTAGTAATAAAAACCTAGATATGGATGGGAAAACATTTCCAGAGACTTCTTTAGGCCTCCAAAAGCAGCATGGGAGATGGCAGTGAAAAAATTGAAGTATACAGCTTATAGAATACTTTTATGCATACCAAGTACTTAAGTATTATTTTTCCTATTTTAATTGACTCTAAGGTGCAATTGGGTTAAATAACTTGACGAGAGTCACGTAGCTAGTAAGTGATAGAGCTAGAACTCAAATGCAGGTTTTCTTATTCTAAGTTCAGTGTTCTTATTTTAAGTCTAGCCTGGTTCCCAGGTGGTACAAATGGTTTGTGTTCAACGGCTAACCCACCCAGTGGAAAAGGCCTGGAAATCTGCTTCTGTTAAGATTATAGCCAAGAAAACTCTATGGAGCAGTTCCACTCTGTAACACATGGTGTCACCATGAGTCAGAATTGACTCGACAGCAACTAACAGCAATACAACAACAGTCCAAATCCAACATTTATCAGTGCTAAACGTTTGTTATATCTACTTTACTTTTTAAGTGATAGAATTGGTGGGAATGGGATGTGTCCTTTTTTGCTTTTGCCGACTACTATGACTCCAGTTCCTTATTAACATTGTATTAAAAAAGATAATGGCAGTCTTGACTGAACATGAGTTAATCCATATATTAGTACTCAAATAGCCTTGGTCAGAGATGAGGTCAGTAAGGTATGTAATGAGGACATCTGAATAATGAAAGCTTCCTTACTGATGGAACAAGAGATGGGGTCAACATCCTGTTACATCTGGAAGAGCTGAATTCAAGCTAATGACAAGGGAAAAAAGAAGTGCATTTGCACTTTCTATGAATAATGAGGGCACAAGTTGTGAAGTGACAACAGATATAGAGAGCTGCTCCCTGAACTCAAGTCTCATCCTAGTGGTACCCGTCACCCTGGGGAGGCAGACATGCTGAGGTCCTTCCTGGCATCTAGGCCATTATCTGGGGTTGTGGCAAATATACAGTGAAATCTGTGAGAACCGGAACTTGACAGGACTTCCTTGTTTTTCCGGGTCTTGCAAGTTTCCTTCCTTTGATAGAGTGCAGTCTTACCACTTTTCTATAACTCGTTTTAGTGGAAAATATCTGTGTTTTCCGCCTCTGACAGCTTTCTGCCTTATGCAGGTTCCAGCTTTCACAAGTTTTACTGTATATTCCTTCTACAATGATTTGATCATGACCTTACCTTTTTTTTCTTCCTATTGTGCTTTAGGTGAAAGTTTACAGAGCAAATTAGCTTCTTATTCAAAAATTTATACACAAATTGTTTTGTGACATTTGTTGCAATACCTGAAATGTGTCAACACTCTTTCCCCTTATACCCTGGGTTCCCTGTGTCCGTTCGTCCAGTTTTCCTGTCCCTTTCTGCCTTCTAGTCTTTGCTTTTTGGCAGGTGTTGCCTATTTGGTCTGGTATACTTCCTTGAACTAAGAAAAATGTTCCTCATGTGTGTTAGTGTTTGTTTTATAGGCCTGTCTAAACTTTGGCTAAAAGGTGGACTTTGGGAGTGCTTCAGATCTGAGTTAGCAGGGTGTTGGGGGCCATAGTCTCAGGGGTTCCTCCAGTCTCTGTCAGACTAGTAAGTCTGGTCTTTTTTTGTGAATTTGAATTTTGTTCTACATTTTTTCCCTGCTCTGTCTGGGACCCTCTATTGTGATCCCTGTCAAAGATGGTGGTGGTGGTAGCCGGGCACCATCTAGTTCTTCTGGGCTCAGGTTAGTGAAGGCTGTGCTTCATGTGGTCCATTAGTCCTTTGGCCTAATACTTTCCATGTATCTTTGGTTTTCTTCATTCTCCTTTGCTCCAGATGGGATGGGATCAATAGATGTATCTTAGATGGCCGCTTGCAAGCTTTTAAGACCTCAGATGCTACTCACCAAAATGAACTTACTTTTTTTTTAAGCCATATATATATAGTGCTTTAAGTGAAAGTTTACAGTTACATTCAGTTTCTCATACAAAAATTTATACACACATTGTTATGTGACCCTAGCTGCTCTCCCTATGACAGCACACTCCTCTTTTCCACCTGGATTTCCCTTGTCCATTCAACCAGCTCCTGTCCCTTTTTGCCTTCTCATCTCACCTCCGGACAGGAACTGCCCACTTAGTCTCATGTATCTACTTGAGCTAAGAAGCACACTCTTCACAAATATCATTTTACGTCCCATAGTCCTGTCTAATCTTCGCCTGAAGAGTTGGCCTCGGGAGTGGTTTTAGTTTTGGGTTAACAGGGAGTCCACGGGCCATGTCTTCCGGGTCCCTCCAGTCTCAGTCAGACCGTTAAGTCTGGTCTTTTTACTAGAATTTGAGTTCTGCCCCCCACTTTTCTCCTGTTCCATCAGGGACTCTCTGTTGTGTTCTCTGTCAGGGCGGTCATTGGTGGTAGCCGGGCACCATCTAGTTCTTCTGGTCTCAGGCTGATGGAGTCTCTGGTTTATAAGGACCTTTCTGTCTCTTGGGCTCACATTTTCCTTCTGTCTTTGGTGTTCTTCATTCTTCTTTACTCCAGGTGGGTTGGGACCAACTGATGTATCTTAGATGGCCACTTGCTAGCTTTTAAGACCCCACACACCACTCACAAAGTGGGATGCAGAACATTTTATTAATAAACTTTGTTATGCCAACTGACCTCGATGTCCCCTGAAACTGTGGTCCCCAGGCCCGAGCCCCTGCTACTCTGTCCCTCAAAGTGTTTGGTCGTAAACTTCTTAGCTTTTGGTTTAGACCAGTTGTGCTGACTTACCCTGTACGGTGTGTTATCCTTCCCTTCACCAAGAATTCTTGTCTACTATCTAATTAGTGAATTCCCCACCCTTGTAACCATCAAAGAATGTTTTCTTCTGTGTTTAAACCATTTCTTGAGTTCTTATAATAGTAAAACGACTTTACTTTAGAGAGGCATAAAGCGTCTGCTCAGATAAGTTAGGTAGAATGCTCGTTTCTCAGGGCTTTAAAAATCATCTTGCCACAAAAGGACAAATATTGTATGATCCCACTTTTATGAAATCTCTAGAATAGACAAATGCATAGAGACCAAAGTTTATTAGTAGTTACCAGGGGCAGGTTGTGACGGGGAGGAAGGGAGAGCTATTGCTTAAGGGGCACTGAGTTTCTATTAAAAGTAAGAAAAAAAATTGGAAACGGAGAGTGGTAATGGTTGCACAACATAGTAAAAGTAACTAATGTCATTGAATTGTACACATAAAAATGGTTAAAATGGCAAATGTTTTGTTATATATATTTTACCACACAAAAAGTCCAAAAATAAGTAATTGTGCAAAGGAATAACTACAAAAATCCCACCTCAAGTAATAATTTTCCTGGCATGGCCTCATCTCCAGAGGGAGTCTTACAAACACACAGGCTTGGCCTATACCAGTCACTTCTTATCCTGGCCAAGCAGCTATCTGAAATGATATTTATGACTCTAGTGACATATTAAAATGTGATCTCTACATGTGCAGGTAAAGCATTTATCGGAAAAAAGAAGAAAAAGTGATGTAATTCTGAGGCAGTTTCTTAGTTACTGCCAAGTTTAAAACTCTATTTGTTACAAGATGTTAAACTGGAAGTTTTAACTCAAGGTTTCTCAATCTCAGCACTACTGACACTTTGGGCTAGATAATTCATTGCTGGGGGGCTGAGTTGGGGGTGCTATACTGTGCACTGTAGGATGTTTAGTAGTATCCCTGACCTCTACCCTCTAGATGCCAATAGCATCTCCCCAGTTTTGATAACCAAAAAGATCTACAGACATTGCCCAAAAAAATCACTCCTGGTTGAGAACTACTGTTTTAACTGAAGCACCAAGATATTACAAAACAAAACAAAAACAAAAATTCACTAAAGTGACTTCTGAGATGGACCCCCTCTGGAAATTTTAAAGGATTTAGAAAAAAGCAGATAGATAACAGCAAGTAATAAAAGGTCAAGGAGGATTTCTTTGGAGACTGCTGCTGGTATGCTGTGATCCTTACCACAGGTGTCTGCCTGCCTGCCTCTGACCTCAAGCCCAGTGCGAGGGGCCTTCAATTGAATTACTCAGAGTGCTTGAGATGTGTCTTGTGCAGTTAGAGGGGCACAGTGGACTGACGCCAGCATGGAAAATATAGAGGACAAGAGAAGGGCTGGCAGCTGTTTTGGCAGCAGAGCAGAGGACTGTTGAAGCCAAACTGGGATTGGCCTGTACTCCCAAGTTTGTTTGGGCACAAAATTTCCTAAGAGCCTCCTGTGGACCAGGTGCAGGTCATACGCAGCTGCCACTAGCCAAAATACCACCATCAGAAAAAAAGCTCTCTTTGGTCCAGATACTTTGCTACCATCTATTGGAAAATAGTCATAAAATATTTAGTTTGGACAAAACTCTTTACTGCCACCTGCTGGAAAATGTCAAAATAAATATACAAATCTACAATGATTGGCACCCTAGAGAGGGTTCTAGTCTACCCAGAGGTGCCATGGAAGAAAGGCCTGGTGATTTACTTCCAAAAAATCAGCCATTGAAAAACCCTAGAGCACAGTTCTACTCTAAATGGTTAACACACTTGGCTGCTAACTGAAAGGTTGGAGGTTTGAATTCATCCAGAGATGCCTTGGAAGAAAGGCCTGATGATCTACTACTGAAAAATTAGCCATTGAAAACCCTATGGAACATAGTTCCACTCTGACATACATGCATTTGCCATGAGTTGGAGTCGACTCAATGGCAACCGGTAGATAGGTAGAAGGGTTACGGAGGGCACAATTTTGTATAGCCATATGGGGTGGTCCTAGGGCCACTTGAAAATGGGCCAGTGTGAGAGTTATCTTAAATCCTATTTAACAGGGTCCCCTATAGAGATGCAAAGGCTTAAACAGACAAGTAGTTGAAGGCTGAAGAGAGAGTAAAGAACTTCCAAATTACAGTGCTTTTACTCAGATGAAGGGAACAGTGGATAAGAAACCACCAGAGATGGGGATGGTAGTGATCTCTGAAGTAAACATAAAAGTATCCACCAGAAGAAAGTCAGTGTTAAACATTGCTAGGCTTACTGAGTGTTAATCTAGCACATGAAAATAAAAGTTAAAAACTTTTCTGCTCCCCCTTCTTTTCTTTTCTTCCCCTCCCTTTGAGTCTGGTTAGTAAGATGGGTAAGAACTAGAAAGACTAGGCAGGGTCAGAGAGGACTATGCTCCCCTCTCCAGAGTATGTAGAGAGCCAGCTGTCCCCCACTGGAGAAGGGGGAAAGGTTTCACTCTGTGTGTCCGTGACTTGATGACCAAAGAACCTTCTATTACCTAAGAGGGAGCACAGAAGTTATAGAACCTGCTTGTGTTTTTGGTCGGGTGCATTTCATTTCTACTCCCCTTGCACAGGTTTAGAGGGGCGGTGAAAGATAAAAATAAAGGGTTTGTTTGTTTGTTTTAATACCCCATGAGTCCTGCATGTTGAACATACTGGTTACATACTACAAAGGAGGATCTGGAAAAGATATATTCCAAGGACAAGTTCTACAGAGGAAAAATGGTCATTGAATCAATTTGTTTTTGACAGCCCAGACTTTGGGGTAGAGTGCATAAATGCAGGGGAGTCACTTTCCTCTGAGACCTTACAGTCTTGGGCTTCATTCATACTTGGAGTAAGATACCTATTACAGTCAATTATGTCAACAAGAGCCTGTGTTGCATAGGTGTGGCAGGTTCAGGAGGGTTTTTAACTCTTATGATTTTTACTGTCTTATGGTGAAGCTTTAGAAGCAGTCATGTTGCCCCTGATCTCCAAGCATAAAATCACAGGTAAAACTGCCATTTAAGATGTTTAAAGAGACTCTCAAGGCTGAATACACAGACTGCATCGTAATCGCGTTGCCATGAAACCAGGGTCTGTCTGGTCTTCAGTTTGGCAGATTCAGAAACTTAAATTTTACTTCATTCAAGTTTAATCAAGCTCTGGGAAATAAATTTGAATAAATCAACTTCATAATTCAACCCAATGAACAGAAGATGAGTTATAAACCATAATGTGAATTTATTAACTAACAAAGACTGTACAGTAAGTATAACTAGTACCATCATGTGCCTTGGACAACCGCCTCTTGCTGGCTGTGTTGATTTACTCTGGAGATCCTCTGAAAGATTACTTGATGAGTATCAGAGCGTGGGTCTTTGTATGTTCTTAAAGGATATCCAGAATTTAAATTTGCTAGGATGTAAGCTTCATGAGGGCAGGGATCTTATTTGCTGATGTATCGTAAGAGACTAGAACATAGTAAGCACTCAGTAAATATTTGTTCAACGAGTAACTGAATCTGAATTAACCTTTTTAACTGCCCGGTATTAGTACTGCTCATTAGGCCTCTTTCCTGGACAGATACATTCTTATTCAGACCCTGCTGGTTCTAGACGCTTTGTGGACCCTACGCTTCTATTATGACCGCATCAACTGGGCATGTGACACTTAGGTTACAGATGACTTATTTTAGTCACTCTAAAGAGGCCATCCTGGCCTCTGTAACACATTTACAGATCATCTCATAGGCTGACGTTTTTGTATTTTTTTAAATCTTGTCCTAAATTCTCTGAGGGTTCTTGTTTTACATTTTCCGGGTTACTAACTTCCAGCCCGGGCAGGTAGGGGACAACCGGATTGTGGTGGTTTATATTTTTACAGACACCCTGAGTTCTTTGTGCAGGTGTGGATCTACCCCGCCGTCAAGGAGTCCAAAGGCAGAATACTGCATTTTACTCAGTGGAAGATCTCAACGCCTTCAACAGACTAAAGCAAAAAGAGACTGGCTGAATATTCTAACCTTTGTGAGCTCGAGGGAGCTGCAGGATTGATCTGGGCGGCTATACAAGCAAGTACAGACTCAGAGAGCTCCTCATTCTTTCTGCCTTTCAGCTCAGCCTCTGAAGCTCTGTTTAGTATATGAAGTTCATTGTGAGCAGGTAGCCTATCGACTTTCATATTCCCAGACCCTTTCGGCGCCAAAGACATATGTTCTCTCTGGAGTCAAGTTCAGGTCCTTAGGTCCTTGGGTGAAGGGGAATGGTGGAGGGCGGGCAGGTGCAGCCCCGACGTTTCCATCTAACCCACATCGCTGGGAATGGTAACATGAGTCACCGCTTAGGTCTGCCCCCGGCAGTTTTCTGTTGTCTCTGTGCTCCTCACCCTGATAAGGGCATCCCGGGTTTTTCCGACTTTCTAAGGCACAGAGAGACGAGGAACGACCTGGGTCTTCCGGATTTTCCCTTTATCGCTCCTACTTCCCTTCCCCAGTTTGCTTTCTCCTTTCCAACTTCCCTCAGACCCGTGCCTGGCTTCTCGCACCCTAACTCAGGGGCCCAAATTTGGGGTAAACACCGGGGTTCTTTAACCCGCAGACTCCAGGGATGCTGGCAAGAGGTACGGGAGTACCAACCGCCCTCACATCGCGCTTGCCCCACCCCCGCCAGCGGGCCCCGCCCCGCCCCCTCACGTCACGTCCGGCCCCGCCTCCGCCCTCCCTCCCCCATCCGCTCTCCTCCCGCTTGCCGTTAGGGAGGCTCTGTCCCTCAGACGCTGCCTACGCCGCCACTCCCGTCCCCGCTCCCGTCCCCTCGCCCACATCTCAGCCTCTGCCTCTGCCGCCGCCGCCGGGGGGATCTGAGGGTCGCTTACCGGGCTGGCCCCGCCGCCACCGCTGTCGAATCAGCCGTCTGTCAGCGGCCGCTCCGGGAAGAGGCTCGCCGGCCGCGGAGTCACTTGGGGCCTCAGTTCTCGCCCTCTTGCCGTCGCCGCGGGTCCTGGAGAAGCGGCAGCGGCCGGGGAACGGGGCGTCGCGGTTCCAACGGTAGGTAAACGGGCGGGTACCAGTATCTGCGCATGCGCGGGTCTCCCGTCGCCGCGCGCCCCCCGCCGCCCCCCACTACCGTGTCCCACCCGCGCCAGGCTCAAGGGCGTTGCGTTTAGAGGTGGGTGGTGGTGGTGGGGAGCCAGGGACATTGTCCTGCATACGGTGCATTCCCTAGAGAGGGTCCCCTTTCTATTTGGGGAAAGAGGAAGGTGAAGACATGCCCCAGGCTGCCGGGGGGGTGTGGCAGCGATTTTCAGCCGCTGCAGTGCGCGTGAGCGGTTATGCTCCCTCACCACCTAGCTCCCCCAAAGTATTAGGCACAACAACCCACATTTGTTTGCTAGCCTCCACTGCACACCAGTCCTGCGCCATGCCCCTGCCCACTTCCTTCATGTTGAGCAGTGAAGTTGATGCAGAAAAAAAGATGAGAGTGTGGTTTATTACGGGCTCAACTGCGCCCCTTTTTAAGATTACGTGAGATGAGTGGTTGCTGACTTCCTTAAATCACTCAGTATAGCCAAAATTGGGCTGTTGGTGCACTGGGGATTGTCTAGAATGCACTCCGCATGGGCCAGGCCAGAGGGATGCTTTGTATAGCATTAAGTATCAGATGGGGAGCCTGGTTTCCAAGATAAGGTTATAGGAAATTGAATCGGTTGCCACGTTTGCCCAGTGGGGAATTGGTAAACTCCTTTTGGCTATAATCAATTAGAAACCAAACTGACTTACAGACAGTTGCATAATTTTATTCGGTTTCCACGTATACCTTTTAATCAGTGAAAAAAGTACCCAGAGTTGGGCATTTACCCTACTTTCAAGAAGTTGACAGTCTAAAAATGGCAACCGGAATCACGGTAATGCAGACTATGAACATTAAATAACTGGGGTGCACTTACCTTTAGAGGCAGCCATTAGAGGATAATTTTGAATTACTGACTTTCTGTGGCTGGGTTAATGTGAGGCTATGTCTTTAATTCCTTTTTGCAACCCTGCAGTACTTGTTGGCCTGGGTTTTTCACAGGTACTGTGCACTTTAGGGAAACCCTGGTGGCCTAGTAGTTAAGAGCTACTGCTGCTAACGAAAAGATCGGCAGTTCGAATCCACCATGCACTCTTTGGAAACTCTATGAGGGATTTCTCCTTTGCCCTGTAGGGTCGCTAGGAGTCGGAATAGACTTGACGGCAATGAGTTTTGTTTTTGTTTTTTTGGTGTACTTTAGAGGAGCTCTGGTGGCACAGTGGTTAAGAGCTACAGCGAGCTAAGGCTGCAAAAGGTCGGCGTTTTGAATCAACCAGCTGCTCCTTGGAAACCCAGTGGGGCAATTCTACTCTGTCCTATACGGTCGTTATGAGTCCGAATTGCCTCAACGGCAACGGGTTTGGTTTTGGTTTGGTGCGCCTAGAGGGAGCCCTGGTGGCACAGTGGTTAAGAGCTCGGCTGTTAGCTAAAAGGTTGGCAGTTCGAATCCACCAGCCGCTCCTTGGAAACCCTAGGGGGCAGTTCTCATCTGTCGCTATGAGTTGGGATCTACTCGACAGCAAGGGGTTTTGGTGCACTTACTTGTTGAATGGAATTGAATGAACTCGACATATGTGCTTATCCATTGGGAGCCTCTTCTATCTTTCTTAAAGCTGTGCAGTTTTTAAAATTGGGGCAGTGTTTTCCGAGTTTAATTGTTACCAATTAGGGATTTCTGTGACACAACATAAGTTAAGTCCTTGGAAAGGAGTAGAAAGGCATATCATAGTGGCATAAAATTCTTCATTGGATGAAGTAAGTGTTACACTGTATTTTTTATTAGAATGCTGTTTTAGGACAGAGAAAGTGGCTGAAATAAATACTTGGTGACTTGTCAGTTTTTCCCCCACCAATAAAATGCCAACGACTTTTTTTTCTTTTGTGGCTACTGCTTTTTCTTTTAAAAAAAAAGCATTTATTTTATTGTTGTTGAGAATATACCCAGCAAAAATTACAGCAATTCAACAGTTTCTACACGTACCATTTAGTGACATTGTTTACATTCTTCAAGTTGTGCAACCATTCTTACTTGCCTTTTCTGAGTTGTTCTTCTCCTTATTAACATGAATTCACAGCCCCCTAAGGTTCCTATCTAATCTTTCGAGATGCTATTGTCAATTTGATCCCATATAGATAGTTCTTAAAAGAGCAAATGCTCAAGTCAGACATTTCTTACTAGTTAAGCTAAACTATTGTTTGGTTTTAAGAAGATTTCAGGGGATATTTTTGGTTTAAGATTAAAAGGTTATCTCGGGGTAGTAGTTGCAGGGGTTCGTCCAACTTTCATGGCTCCAGGAGTCTGGAAGTCCATGAGAATTTTAAATTCTGTTCTGCATTTGCCCCTTTTGATCAGGATTCTTCTGTAGAATCTTTGATCAAAATGTTCAGTAATGGTAGCTGGGCACCATCAAGTTCTTCTGGTCGCATGGCAAACGAGGCATGTTCATGGAGGCAGTTAGCCACACGTTCCATATCCTCCTCTGATTCCTGAGTCTCCTTCTTCCTCTGTTGCTCCAGGTGAATAGAGACCAATTGTTGTGCCTTGAATGGCCACTTGCAGGATTTTAAGACCCCAGACACTATGCAACAAACTGAGAGGTAGAACAGAAGCACTAAACATGTTATTAAGCCAGTTGACTGGAATGTCCCGTGAAACCATAACTGTAAACCTCCAGATGAAGGTATCAAATCCCATGAGTTTTTTGGTTGTACATAAGCAGCCTCAGCGGCTACTTTTTTTGTCCTCATAAATATATATCTATTACACAACACTTGCCAATGCAACTTTTTGCACATGTACAGCTTATTTACTATAATTACGATAATTGGCTGTGCAGCCCTACCTTTTAACAATGTGATATTTCCATCACTATTAACCCCCCCTCTTTTTCCCTGGTAACCACTAATAAATTTTGGTCTCTGTACATTTGCTTTTTCTTGTCTTTTTATGTAAGTGAGGTCACAGTATTTTCCTTTTGTGATTGATTTATTTCACTCAGCATAATGTCTTCCAGATCGATCAATATTGTAGCATGTATCAAGACTTCATTCTCCTACTGGCTGAGTAGTATTCCATTGTATGTAAGTACCACCTTTGTTTATCCATCTGTTGTTGGGCATTTAGGTTGTTTCTACCTTTAGACTATTGTGAATAGTGCTGGAGTGAACATTGGTGTACAAGGCTCTTTTTGAGTCTCTGCTTTCAAGCTTTTGGATGTATACCTAGGAGTGGAATTGCTGGTTCGTATGGTAGTTCTGTTTTTAGTTTTTTGAGAAACTGCCACACTCTTTTCCACAAGGGCCGTACCATTTTGCGTTCTCACTGGCAACTGATGAGGATTCCAGTTTCCCCGCATCCTTGCTAATGTTTGTTATTTTCTTTCTTTCTTTTTTTTAATCTTGACTATCGTAGTGGGAATGAAATGGTATCTCATTGTGATTTTGATTTTGCATCTCTTTGATGGTTGTTGTTGCTGAGCATCTTTTCTTGAGTTTGGTGGCCATATGAATATCCTCTTTGGTGAAATGTCTGTTCAAGTCCTTTGCCCATTTTATGATTGGGTTATTTGTCTTTTTGTTGTTAAGTTGTTGAAGTTTTATATATATTCTGGTTATTATATTGTTGTTGGATGTACGGTTTTTGAGGATACTCTCACAGTCGGTAGCTTGTCTTTGTACTTTTTTTGGTAAAGTCTTTTAATGAACAAAAGTTTTTAATTTTTATGAGGTCCTACTTATTTATTTTGTCTTTTGCTGTTTGTGCTCTTGTTATTATATTAGATAATCCATTGTTAAAAGCTAAGCCTGACAGCATTGCTTTGGCTTTTTCTTCCAAGAATTTTATGGTTTTAGTTTGCACATTTAGGTCCTTAATCCATTTTGAATTTTTTTCTTGCATATGGTGTGAGGCATGGATCCTGTTTCATTTTTCTGCATGTGGAAATCCAATTTTCCCAGCACGATTTATTGAAGAGACTCTTCTTTCTTCATCAAATGGACTTAGCACCCTTGTCAAAAATAGATGTGTGGGTTTATTTCTGGATTCTCAGTTCTGTTCCATTGGTCTATGTGTCTGTTGTTATACCAGTACCAGGCTACTTTGATTACTGTGGCTGTGTAGTATGTTTTAAAATCAGGAAGTGTGAGTTCTCCTACTTTGTTCTTCACTTTCAACATTGGTTTAGCTATTCTGGGCCTCTTGCTATTCCATATAAAGTGGAGGATTGGTTTTTCTATTTCTGTAAAGAAGGCTGTTTAATGGGATTGCATTGAATCTATAGATGGCTTTGGGTAGTAGTGACATCTTAACAGTATTAAGTCTTCCAGTCCATGAACGTAGACTATCTTTCCATTTATTTAAGTCTTCTTTAATCTTTTTCAGCAGTGTTTTATAGTTTTCATTGTATATGTCCTTCATGTCCCTGGTTAGATTTATTCCTAGGCATTTTATTCTCTTAGTTGTTGTTGTTAGGTGCTGTTGAGTCAGTTTCTCTTAGATGCTGTTGTAAATGGAATTGTTTCCCTAATTTTCTTTTCAGATTTTTCATTGCTGGTGTATATAAACCCAAATGATATTTAAAAAAATTTTTTTTTTTAATTGTTGTAGTTTAAATGAAGTTTACATTTCAAGTTAGTCTCCCATACAGAAATTTGTACATACATTGTAATGTGACCCTAATTGCTTTCCCCATACTGTGACACCACACTCCTCCTTTCCACCCCTGATTCCCCATGTCCATTCAACCAGCTCCTAACCCTCTCTCACTTCCAGCCTCACCTCCGGACAGAAGCTGCCCATTTAGTCTCTTGTATATACTTGAGCTAAGAGGCACACTTCTCATGAGTATGACTTTATGTCCCACAGTCCAGTCCAATCCCTGTCTGAAGAGTTGGCCTCGGAAATTGTTTTAGTTCTGGGCTGATAGGGAATCTGGGGGCCATGCTTTCCAGCGTACCCCCTGTCTCAGTCAGACCATTAAGTCTGGTCTTCTTACTGGAATTTGAGTTCTGCACCCTACCTGTCTCCTGCTCCATCTAGGACTCTCTGTTGTGTTCTCTGTCAGGGTGGTCATTGGTGGTAGCCAGGTACCATCTAGTTCTTCTGGTCTCAGGCTGATGAAGTCTCTGGTTTATGTGGCCCTTTCTATCTCTTGGGCTACTACTTTTCTTTTGTCTCTGGTATTCTTCATTCTCCTTTGCTCCAGGTGGTTGGGACCAGTTGATGCATCTTAGATGGCCGCTTGCAAGGTTTTAAGACCCCCAACGCCAGTCACCAAAGTAGGATGCAGAACATTTTCTTAATAAGCTTTGTTATGCCAGTTG
>NW_004444016.1:5009773-5033402 GCF_000243295.1 Trichechus manatus latirostris | reverse complement strand
TCTGCATCGATTGATAAGATCATGTGGTTCTTGTCTTTTGTTTTATTTATGTGATGGATTACACTGATTGTTTTTCTAATGTTGAACCATCCCTGCATGCCTGGTATAAATCCCACTTGATAATGGTGAATTATTTTTTTGATATGGAAACCCAACTGATTTTTGTTTGTTGACCTTGTTATAGATTGAAATATGTTCCCCCAGAGTATGTGTTGTAAATCCTAACCTTGATGCCTGTGGTTACAATCCCATTTGGGAATGGATTGACTTTGTTATGTTAATGAGACAGGATTAGTGTAGGGTATATTTTGAATCAATCTCTTTGGAGATGTAAAAGAAATTTAAAAAGCTGTCAGAACAGAGACCAGGTAAGATAGATGCCGAGACACACGGAGATTTCCAAGGAACCAGGAAGCAATAGCTGAAGAGACAAGGACCTTTCTCCAGAGCTGACAGAGAGAGAAAGCCTTCCCCCAATGCTGGTACCCTGAATGCTAGCTTCCTAAACTGTAAGAAAATAAATTTCTGTTTGTTAAAACCCTCCACTGTGGTTTCTCTGTTATAGCAATACTAGATGACTAAGACAACCTTGTACCCTGCAACTTTTCTGAATTTCTCTGTTAGCTCTGGAAGTTTTCTTGTGGACTCTTTGGGACTTTCTTTATATAGGATCATATCCACGAATAGGAATAATTTTACTTCTTCTTTTCCAATCTGGATACCTTTTATTTCTTTTCTTATTGCTCTGCTAGGACTTCTAACACAATATTGAATAAATAATATTGAATTGTTCTCGATTTCGGGGGAAAGCCCTCAGTCTTTCTCCATTAAGTATAATGTTGGCTGTTGGCTTTTCATATATGCCCTGAATCATATTGAAGAATTTCCTTTCTGTTCAATTCTTAGGGTTTTCATCAAGAAAGGGTGTTGGAATGTATTTATCAATGCTTTTCTGCATCCATGTGGTTCTTTTCCGTTCTGTTCATGTGGTGTATTATGTTGATTAATTTTCTGATGTTGAGCCATCCCTGCATTCCTGGAATAAATCCCACTTCGTCATGGTCTGTGATTCTTTTAATATGCTGTTGGATTCTCTTTGCTCTATTTTGTTGAGGATTTTTGCATCTGTATTTATAAGAGATATTGGCCTATAGTTTTCTTGTGGTCTTTGTTTTGGTATCAGGGTTATGTTTGCTTCATAGAATGAATTAGGGAGTATTCCTTCCTTCTCTGTCTTTTTAAGAGTTTAAACAGTATTGGTGTCAATTCTTCTCTAAATGCTTGGTAGAATTGCCCAGTGGAGCCATCTGGTCGAGGACTCTTTTTTTGTTGGGAGGTTTTTTGATCACTAATTTGATCTCTTCACTTGTTATGGGTTTATGGAGACCTTTCTGTTTCCTCTTGAGTCAGTTTGGTACGACAGCTACTTTTATTTTCATTTTATGAATAACCTGAGTCCGTGCATGGGTCACCATTTGTTGTATACTGACTTAATATTGGGGAACTATATAAATAGAAATTTCTGTAGTTACACTTTTGTTTTTTTTCCTTGTTGTTATTGAATCATATCTCAGCGCTGAGGACAGTCATAGTACATAAACCAAAGACAGCAGAACAGAGCCTTCTCAGAGTGGTACATTTACTGTAGTTACACTTTTTAAAGTTATTTTGTACATCAGTTGAATCTTTTATCTGAAAACTTAATGGTTCTGCAAAATGAGTGAGATACTGAAAATTTTTTTTCCTCTTGTAGAAACAGAAAAGTCCTGTTTTATAGATGGATAAACAGCAGAGAGGCTGTGTATGATTTTTATATTTGAAAAAAGTTTTCAATTATTTAGTAGGGCACACACTATATTTAGGTCTCAACCAGACAGATATCAGGATTAAGAACTTATTGCCATTATTTTGATATTACAAAGTCTCACATGTTGCATAAACACCCTGTCCTCACTAGTGAATAAGATTACAGTTACTGAAAGAACTTTCTCTTATTTGTAACGTGTCACCTTGGCTAGGGGCAATGGAGTGGTTTACTTGATGGAGAGAAAGGAAGTGTGGTCTGCATACATGAATTTGACCAGTCAGTGTTCTCAACCCTGAGAGAGGTGAGAGCCTCCCTAAGAGAGGTAGTAGGTTAATATGTGTGTAGGCTCATTTTGAGGAGCCCAGGTGGTGCAGTGGTTAAGCAGCTTGGCTACTAACCAAAAGGTTGGTGGTTCTAACCTACCAGCTGCTCTGCGGGAGAAAGATGTGACGGTTTGCTTCTGTAAAGATTTACAGCCTTGGAAACCCTGTGGGCAGTTCTACTGTGTCCTGTAGGGCCACTGTGAGTCGGAATCTACTTGACGGCAGTTGGTTTTGTTTTGTTTTTTTGTTTTTGGTTAGGCTCATTTTAGAGCCTCATAGAAGAGCTGACTTTGCAAATAGAAATAATGGATATTTGGAGTTGAATGGAATAAAGCTGTTTTAATGCATCAACTCATTTCACATGGTATACTAGATAGTAGTAGTAACGGGATTACAAGATTAACTCATTATTAGATTGATTTGTTCATTCACTAGGTATTTATTTAGCTCCTGCTAAGGGGTCAGAGAAGGAGCCCTGGTGGTGCAGTGGTTAAGTGCACGGCTGCTAACTGAAAGTAGGTGGTTTGAGCCCACCAGCTGCTCTCCCGGAGAAAGATGTGGCAGTCTGCTTCCGTAAAGATTACAGCTTTGGAAATCCGGTGGGGGCAGTTCTACTTTGTCCTATAGGATCACTATTAGTTGGAATCGATTCAGCGGCAATGGATTTGGTTTTTTGGTTTGTGTCAGGGATACATTGAGGAGCAAAACACAAGCGGTTATGTGGTGGTGGTTGCATAACTCTGTAAATTTACTAGAAATATTGAATTGTACACTTGAAACTAGTAGATTTTATGATATGTAAATTATGTCTTAATAAAGCTGTTAAAGAAAAAAAACCACCAGTGGACTTCAAGGAGTTTATACTCTAGGAGAAACAGACGTTAAACAGATTTAGAAATGAATATGTAATGAAACTTGCGATGCATGTTTTGGAGCAAAAGAATGATATACTCTGGGAGAAATTAACAGAGGAAGATTATTAGATTGAGTGGTTGGAAAAGGCCCCTCCAAGGATGAGACTTGAGTGAGAGCCAAAGAATAGGAGGCAGCAGGGGAGAGTGTTTCAGGTAGATGAACCAATGTGAAGAAAAAAGCCTTAGATTGAGGAAAGTGTGGTGGGTCGACAAGATAATTTTGTGGAATTTACTGTATTTCTATTAGAGAAGGATATTTTGCAAATCTTTTATGCTAGGTTATTGTTTAGCTTCTAGTGTATTTTTTTCTTGTGTTTATGATGTGTAATGATTCTTATCTCTTACTTTGGTTTTAAACAGTTTTTAGAGAGATGTCTGTCATCTTTTATTGCCCGTTTCAGGAGTAGAAAAATAGGAGGAAAAGTTAAGTTCATTTTACCTATTCCTAAAATATTTCTCTATTTTTGCTTTTGTATATCAAGCTGCTATTCTGTATAGCTGAAAAGTAAAAGTAACTTTGTGGGGTGGGGGGTCATTTGCGGTCCTTAATTAGAACAAACATCAGTTGCACAGGATTAAAAATTTGGAAAGGTAAAGGAGCTCAGATTTAGGATCAAGTAAGATCAGAGATTTCTTTTTTAAATAGGAAAAGCAGACTATTTATGGTTGGTTGTAGAATCACTTTGAAGCTGTTAATCTCATATATATGTTTGTTAATGTTAATGAGAAGGGGTATTCTAGTGTTTGAATAATGACATTTGATCAGCAACTATAACATATTTTAAGTGCTTTATGAATTACCCTGTGCATAGCTTTATATATTTCAGTGAAATTTAAAATTTTCAGTTATGACTGTAGTCATTGTTTGGAAATAGATAGCATCCACCTAAAAGACAGCAACCTTATTCTACTCCTGGCTCTGATACTCTTCCCATGACTTTGAACCGGTTTCTTCAGCTCTCTTGGCTTTTGCTTTCTCTTTTGAGAAAGGGGATGATAATCTGTCTGGCATAGTATCTCACAGGGGATTGTTGTGAGGATTCAGTTGGATAGTGAGTTGGGAAGTACACTGGAAATGATAACATCAGTTCAAATATTGGGGTTATGCTATTGTTTAGTATTCAGAACTTGGGAAACAAAAATGCAGTCATATTCTTTGCTCTCAAAGTTCACAATCTAGTAGGGAAAACAAGGAAAATAAGTATAATCAGCACTATTTTTGTGTGATATTTTGGCTTCCTGTCTTCAGAGCAGCCTTTATAAGGTCTCTGTGAAAAAAAAAAAAAAAAGAGAGAGAGGAAAAATGGTCTGATCTGAAGGGACCCCATTTGGTGGAACAAGTTGTGGGAATACCCACAGTACTCCTTATCTAAGGGTCCTGGTGTCACAGTGGTTAAGTGCTTGGCTGCTAACCCAGTGGTCGGTGGTTCAAACCCAGCCCTGCGGGAGAAAAACCTAGTGATCTGCTCCTGTAAAGATTACAGCCTAGGAAACCCTATGGGCAGTTCTGCTGTGTCCTATATAGGGTTGCTGTGAGTCGGAATCGACTTGACAACATACAACAACACTCCTTCCCTGAAAAAATGAAGTGTGTTGTAGTTTTGTATTAAACCCATTGCTGTCCAGTCGATTCCGGCTCATAGCGACCTTATTGGACAGAGTAGAACTGCTCCCATAGGGTTTCCAAGGTTGTAATCTTTATGGAAGCAGACTACCACATCTTTCTCCTGCAGAGCAGCTGGTGGGTTTGAACTGCCGACCTTTCAGTTAGCAGCTGAGCACTTAACCACTGACCCACCAGGGCAGTTTAGTTTTGTATAAGTGAGCAGTAATAAATGGTAAGCTAGTCTTTGTAAGGTTCTACTCCTATCAGTTTGTTATAGGACTTGAGTGTACATGTTTTCAATAGAGAATAGGTGAAACGTTACTAGAATGGAGAATACTGAAGGGTCAAAATTTATAAAAATTGAAATTTTCTGCACACATATGACCAACTAGAATATTTGGTTTCCATTATGCAAGTATGCCTTCTCATACATTGTGTCATCTTCTGAATCATAGTGCTTTAAAAAAATAATTTATTTTTGTTGTTGTTGAGAATATACACAGCAGAACATGTACCAGTTCAACAATTTCTGCACTTACAATTCAGTGACATTGATCACATCTGTCTTAGTCATCTAGTGCTGCTCCAACAGAAATACCACAAGTGGATGGCTTTAACTAAGAGAAGTTTATTTCTTCACAGTCCAGTAGGCTTTAAGTCCAAATTCAGGGTGTCAGCTCCAGGAGAAGGCTTTCTCTGTCAGCTCTGCAGGAAGGTCCATGTCATCAATCTTCCCTTGGTCTGGGAGCTTCTCTGCACAGGAACATTAAGTCCAAAGGACGCGCTCTGCTCCCGGCACTGCTTTCTTGGTGGTATGAGGTTCCAAGTGTCTCTGCTCGCTTCTCTCTTTTATATCTCGAAAGAGATTGCATTAAGGCACTAATCTTGTCAACCTCATCAGTATTACCTCATCACAGTGATAGAATTTACAACACATAAGGAGATCACATATAATCTCATCATAGTGTTAGAGTTGACAACACGTAAGGAAATCACCTCAGATAACACAGTCATACAATCATGACCCAGCCAAGCTGACAGATATTTTTGGGGGACACAACTCAATCCATGACAACATCCTTCAAGTTGTACAACCATTCTCACTCTCCTTTTCTGAATTGTTCCTTCCCCATTAACATAAACTCGCTGCCCCTAAGTTTCCTAATCTTTTGAGTTGTTGTCAGTTTGGTTCCATATGGATCATAAAAGAGTGTAATGCTCAAGGCAGATGTTCTTTACTAAGTAAGCTATTCTTTGGTTTGAATGATCTTCAGCAAAATTTTACTTGTGTGTGATATTAATGATATTGTTCGATAATTTCCGCATTCTGTTGGATCTCCTTTCTTTGGAATGGGTACAAATATGGATCTTTTTCAGTTGGTTGGCCAGGTAACTGTCTTCTCAATTTCTTGGCATAGAGGAGTGAGTGCTTCCAGCGATGCATCTGTTTGTTGAAACATCTCAATTGGTATTCCGTCAATTCTTGGAGCCTTGTTTTTCGCTAACGCCTTCAGCGCAGCTTGGACCGTTTCCTTCAGTACCATCGGTTCTTGATCATATGCTACCCCCTGAAATGGTTGAACATTGACCAATTCTTTTTCGTACAGTGACTCTGTATTCCTTCCATCTTCTTTTGATGCTTCCTGTCGTTTAATATTCTCCCCTTAGAATCCTTCAGTATTGCAATTCAAAGCTTGAATTTTTTTTCAGTTCTTTTAGTTTGAGAAATGCTGAGTGTGTTCTTCCCTTTTGGTTTTCTATCTTCAAATCTTTGCACATTTCATTATAATACTTTACTTTGTCTTCTCGAGCTGACCTCTGAAATCTTCAGTTCTTTTACTTCATCATTTCTTTTGCTTCAGCTACTGTACATTGAAGAGCAAGTTTCAGAGTCTCTTCTGACATCAGTTTTGGTCTTTTCTTTCTTTTTAACGACCTCTTAAACTTTCTTCATGTATGATGTCCGCGATGTCATTCCATAAGTTGGTCTAGCCTTCGGTCATTAGTGTTTAATGCGTCAAATCTGTTCCTGAGATGGTCTCCAAATTCAGGTGGGATATACTCAAGGTCATACTTTGGCTCTTGTGGACTTGTTCTCATTTTCTTTAACTTCAGCTTGAGCTTGCGTATGAGCAGTTGATGGTCTGTACTACAGTCGGCCCCTGGCCTTGTTCTGACTGATGACATTGAGCTTTTCCGTAGTCTCTTTCCACAGATGTAGCCAATTTGATTCCTGTGTGTCCCATCTGGCAAGGTCCATGTGTATAGTCGCTGTTTATGTTGTTGAAAAAAGGTTATTTCCAATGAATAAGTCGTTGGTCTTGCAAAATTCTGTCATGCAATCTCTGGTGTCATTTCTGTCACCAAGGCCATATTTTCCAACTACCAGTTCTTCTTCTTTGTTTCCCACTTTTGCATTCCTGTCACCAGTAATTATCAATGCATCTTGATTGCATGTTTGATCAATTTCAGACTGCAGAAGTTGGTAAAAATCTTCAATTTCTTCATTTTTGGCCTTAGTGGTTGGTGCATAAAGTTGAATAATAGTCCTATTAGCTGATTGTCCTTGTAGGCATATTGATATTGTCCTATCACTAACAGCATCGTACTTCAGAATAGATCTTCAAATGTTCTTTTTGACGATGAACGCAACACCATTCCTCTTCAATTTGTCATTCCTGGCATAGTAGGCCATATTATTGTCTTATTCAGAATGGCCAATAGCAGTCTATTTCAGCTCACTAATGCCTAGGATATCGATGTGTATGCGTTCCATTTCATTTTTGACGACTTCCAATTTTCCTAGATTCATACTTTGTACATTCCACGTTCCGATTATTAATGGATGTTTGCAGCTGTTTTTTCTCATTTCGAGCCGTGCTACCTCAGCAGGTGAAGGTCTCGAAAGCTTGACTCCATCCACGTCATTAAGGTCAACTCTACTTTGAGGAGGCAGCGCTTCCCCAGTGATCTTTTGAGTGCCTCCCAACCTGAGGGGCTCATCTTCTGGCACTATGTCAGTGTTCCACTGCTATTCATCAAGTTTTCACTGGCCAGTTTTTTCAGAGGTAGACTGCCAGGTCCTTCTTCCTAGTCTGTCTTAGTCTGAAAGCTCAGCTGAAACCTGTCCACCAAGGGTGACCCTGCTGGTATTTGAAATACTGGTGGCAAAGCTTCCAGTATCACAGCAACATGCAAGCCACCACAGTATGACAAACTTACAGACACGTGGTGGACCAGTAGATTAGTGATAACTAATTTTTGCCTGAACACTTTGAATGAGAGGAATAATGAGGTACCTTAAGGTGAAGTGTTTTACTATATCGAAATATACATACTATATCTAGTACCATAATTTGGCAACTGTAGTCATACAAAATATACTTGATTCCATTGTTAGTTGTAGTTTTGTGGAATCACCATGGAGGAGGATTATTCCTTCATTGTTGCAAGAAATACTTTATACTCTTTTTTGTTTTTTAAGGCAAAGAAGTTACTAAAAACTTTTGAGTGTGAGAGTCCTCTTTAACTTAAAAACTAGAATTTTAAAATTCTAGTTTTGAATTCTGTTTTAGTTATCTGTTGTAGCCAATAAATTACTTAATGACAAGGTCAGTATGAATTTAATAATAGATTTAAATGACTTGGTGTTTTCCTGATCAAAGTAGATTTTAATACATAACATTAAGTGCTGTTAATTTATTTGCTCAGTCTTTCTAACAGTTTGGTGCTGTTAAGGATCTCAGAGCCTTACAATTTTGTCAGAATTACTGAGGTCAGATAGGAACCACTGATTTAGCGTATGGGCAACTTTTGTAATACCGTCCTTTTTCGGTTAGAATGAAAGAGGTGCTTTCTCCTTTGCCTCGGGGAATTGTTCAGAGCTAATGAAAAGCTGAATATATGGAGCAGGGATAAATTTATTTTTCTTTAGCTTTGGTTCATTAACTTAGAGTCAGACACAGCAGTAGTCTAGAAACAAGTTTGTTGCCAGTGTTTATTATTTTCATTGAGTCCCAGTTATCTGCTAGTTTTTCCCTCTGCAGTGAAATGCATTTTTTTACTTTAACAATAAACGAGATGATGATTAATTCTTTTTAAAATCTTTTTTGTCAAAGCTTTTTGAGCAAAAGTGAGTTCTGTTGTTACTTTCTATTCCGCTTGAACAGGGAACTTTTTCACGTGAAAATGACTATTTTGGTAGGTCCTGCTTTTAGCACACATTGCCTTATTTGTAAAATAAGAGTTTTTTTAGTACATTGCAGATCTAATCTTATTACAATTATAGTGTTTTGATCCATCATTTTCTTTGAAAGACTTTATCCTGATGTCTAAAATTTATGATGTTTTCACTGCAACTTTAATTTTTTTTTAGTTATGCTATATAGGAAAAAATATATATATACATATATATGGATATGCTGCATAGCATAGTAGGGGCAAAGAGAGTGAGTTCTTGAAACATGGTTAAAAGAAATCTTTTATTTTCCTTTTGTGGGTGGAAAAGTATATTTTAAAAGCCAATCTACAATAAAAGCAGTTTGATATTAAATAGATTATTAAAGTGACACCATACCTTTATGAATCAATCATTTTATTTTTTCCCATACAAAAATTTATACATACATTGTTATGTGACCCTAATTGCTCTCCCCATACTGTGACAGCACACTCCTCCTTTCCACCCCTGATTCCCCATGTCCATTCAGCAGGCTCCTAAGCCTCTCTGCCTTCCCATCTCACCTCCGGACAGAAGCTGCCTGTTGAGTCTCTTGTATCTACTTGAGCTAAGAGGCACACTCCTCACGAGTATCACTTTATGTCTCACAGTCCAGTCCAATCCCTGTCTGAAGAGTTGGCCTTGGAAATTGTTTTAGTTCTGGGCTGATAGGGAATCTGGGGGCCATGCTTTCTGGGGTTCCTCCAGTCTCAGTCAGACCATTAAGTCTGATCTTCTTACTAGACTTTGAGTTCTGCACCCCACGTTTCTCCTGCTCCATCCAGGACTCTCTCTTGTGTTCCCTGTCAGGGCGGTCATTGGTGGTAGCCGGGCACGATCTAGTTCTTCTGGTCTCAGGCAGATGAAGTCTCTGGTTTGTGTGGCCCTTTCTGTCTCTTGGGCTAATACTTTCCTTGTGCCTTTGGTGTTCTTCATTCTCCTTTACTCGAGGTGGTTGGGACCAATTGATGCCTCTTAGATGTCCACTTGCAAGGTTTTAAGATCCCCAATGCCACTCACCAAAGTAGGATGCAGAACATTTTCTTAATAAGCTTTGTTATGCCAGTTGACCTAGATGTCCTCTGAAAGCATAGTGCCCAGACCCCTATCCCGCTACTCTGTCCCTCAAAGTGTTTGATTGTATTATGAATCAATTTTTAATGCAGTTTTCTTTATTTTTAAAATTTTCATCTTTACCGAATTCTAGTTTACACATAACATTCACCAATTTTAAATGTGCAGTTCAATAAGTTTTGACATATATAGTATAACCACCACTACTACAGTCATAATATAGACCATTCATAGCATTCTAAAAAGTTTCCTACTGTCATTTTACATTTAATTTCCTTCCCTACTCCCTGGCCCTTGGCAGTCACTAGTCAGCTTTGTGTCACTGTAGTTTTGCCTTTTCTAGGATTTTGTTATAAATGGAATTATACAGTATGTAATTGCTTGTATCTGGCTTCTTTCATTTAGAAGAATACTTTTGAGATTCATCCATGTTATGGACCTATCAGTAGTTAATTCCTTTTTATTGCTGAGTGATACTCCATTGTACAATTCGTTTTTCTCTTCATCAGTTAGTGTTCCTTTGGGTTGATTTTGGTTTTTGGCTATTATGAATAAAGATGCTGTGAATATTCCTGTAAAAGTATTTATGTGAATATAAGTTTTTACTTTTCTTGAGTAAATATCTAGGGTGAAATTGCTAGATTGTATAGTATAAGTATGTATATTTTTTAACTTTATAAGAAACTGCCAAACAATTTTGCCAGGTGGCTGTACCATTTTGCATTCCCACCAGCAATGTATGAGATTTCTAGTTGTTTTCCGTCCTTGCCAACACTTGTTTTTGTCTATCTTCTTAATTTCAGTGATTGTATTGAGTGTGAAGGAGCACCTCATTGTGGTTTTAATTTGTATTTCCTTAATGACTAATGACCGATTCTCAGTTTGTCGAATATTCTGGCTGGCTTGCGTGCTGCTCTGATGCTGGAAACTATGCTATCTGAATTTTAAATACCAGCAGGGTCACTCATGGTGGACAAGTTTCAGTGGAGCTTCTAGACTAAGAGTAGGAAGAAAGGCCTGGTGATCTACTTCTGAAAAGTAGCAATTAAAACTGTATGGATCACAACAGAATGTTGTTTAATATAGTACTGGAAGATGAGCCTTGTGGGTTGGAAGGCGGTCAAAATATACAGTGACTTCAACAGTGGACTCAGTGATAATGAAGATGGCACAGAACAGGGCAAGGTTTTGTGTTTTTGTACATGGGGTTCCCATGATTCAGAATCTACTCCAGGGCAACTAACAACAACGACTAATAATGTTGAGTGTCTTTTCATATGCTTATTTGCCATATATCTTTTTTGGTGAAATGTTTATTCAAATGTTTCGTCCCACTTTTTTGTTTGTCATATTTTTAAGTTGTAAAGTTCTTTCTTTATATATTCTGAATGCAAAACCTTTATTAGATATGTTTAGCCAGTATTTTCTCCCAGATGTGTTTTGTCTTTTTGTTTTCTTAAAAGAGTCTTTTTGAAGAGCAAAAGCTTTTAATTTTCAAGAAGTCCAATCATTTTTTTTTCTTTTGTAGTTCATGCTTTGTGTTCTAAGAAGTCTTTGCTAACACATAATTGCTAAGATTTTCTCTTATTTTTTTTTCCCTAGGAGTTTTATAATCTTAACTGTAAGATTATTAGGTTGATTATATTATTTTTTAGGCTTATAATTCATTTTGAGTTAATTGTAAATAAGCTCTGAGGTGGTGATTGAGGTTTATTTATTTTTGCATATGGACATTTATTGTTCTAGCACCATTTATTGAAAAGATTATCGTTTCCCTATCATTTTGCCCTTTCACTTCCTAGCTCCCCTTTCCTGCCTTTTCTCCATTGCACTTAACATCTAATGTAAATATTTTGTTAAATATCCTTTATCACCAACCTTCTAGACTATAAACTGAGTCAAAGGCAGATTTTTTTGGTTTGTTTTATTCTCTCCTGTATTCCTAGCATCTAGTATAATGCCTTGCACGTAGTAATTAAAAACAAAATAGTTGAATGAATGTATTTACCTCTTAATATTTGTGCCTGGCTCAGGGTCCTTGTTCTTTAAACTGTGCTGATGATGTGTAGACTCATTTTTTCTCTTTGCTGTCTTCTTTTAGACCATTCCTCTTCTATAAACGTATTTCTTCTGAGAGGTTTCAAGTTATATTTGCTCTCACAGTGTCCATGCAGATCTCTCATTGAATTTAATACATTTCACTGAAATTTTGTTTAGGGGTTAACTTTTCTACCAGACTGCAAGGTATCCTAGTTCACATTCCCTCACTTTTGTTATATCTCTTTTACCTCATATAGTGCTTGGTACTCAGGAAATGTCTGTAGAACTTTTAGATGAGTTTCTGTTTTCCTTCCATGTTGCATTTTAGTCACACCTAATTGAGGTATGGGTCACTAGTAACTGGATTTCATTGTTTTTTAAGTATATTCTTCCCAAGTTGCTCCTTGCACACAAATTTTTTAATATATGAGGGAAGCAATATTTTTTTTCTTAATTCTTGCCATGGCCCTGGAGACAAGTACCTATGTTTTTGTTTCTTTAAATTTAACAACTTTATTGAGCTACAATTAATATGATACAATTTACCCATTTAAAGTATAAAATTCAGTGATTTTTAGTGTATTCAGAAGTTTATGCATTTTCATCCAATTCTGGAACATTTTCATTCCCCTTAAAAGAAGACATCCTGCACCTGTTATCCCCTCCTCCCACCCCCGCCACCAGAAAATAAAAACCAAACCTGTTGCTGTCAAGTAGATTCCGATTCATAGCAACCCTATAGGACAGAGTAGAACTGTCCCATAGGGTTTCCAAGGAGCAGCTGGTGGATTTGAACTGCTGAGCTTTTTGGTTAGCAGCCTGAGCTCTTTACCGCTGTGCCACCAGGGCTTCATTATTAGGCCTCAGCCCCTGGTAAACACTAACCTGTCTGTGGGTTTGCGTTTTCTGGACATTTCATGTAAGTGAAATCATTAATATGTGGCCTTTTGTGTCTGGCTTTTTTCATTTAGTATAATGTTTTCCAGGTTCACCCATGTTGTAGCATATATCAGTACTTCATTCCTTTTATGACTAAGAAATAATTATTGTATGAATATACCACATTTTGTTTATCGGTTCATCATTTGATGAACATTTAGGTTGTTTCCACTTTTTGGCTGTTATGATTAATACTGCTGTGAATATTCATGTACAGGTTTTTGTATGGACATATATTTTCAGTTCTCCAGGGTGTTGTTATGGATTGAATTGTGTCCTCCCTAAAAAATTTGTGTGAACTTGGCTAGTCCGTAATTCTTAGTATTGTATGATTATATCCACTGTCTTGTCCCCTGATGTGATTTTCCTATGTGTTATGATTTAGGAAATAATATTGGAATCATTATTCCGTGTTCTTGAGCATAGAGCATATGACCCAGTTGGAGCTGGGCTCTCACAAGGGCTCACAAGGGCACATCAGCTGGACCCTGAGGTATAACAACAATAGCTAGGATAATCTTGGAAAATATCTTTTAGAGAACCTTACACATAAATCATTCAAACAGAACACAAAAGACTTCCCACTCTTACCTTTTTCTTTCTTTTTTTATGGTGCTTTACTTGAAAGTTTATAGCTCTAGTTAGTTTCTCCTACAAAAATTTATACATACATTGTTATGTGACCCTAGTTTCTGTCCCTGTAATATGACTGCACATTCGTCCTTTCCACCCCGATTTCCCTTGTCCATTCAACCAGCTCCTATCCCTTTCTGCCTTCTCATCTTGCCTCCGGACAGGAACTGCCCGTTTAGTCTTGTGTATCTACTTGAACTAAGAAACTCTTCACAAGTATCATTTTATGTCTTATAGTCCAGTCTATTCTTTGTCTGAAGAGTTGCCTTTGGGAATGGTTTTAGTTCTGCGTTAACAGAGAATCTGGGGGCCATGTCTTCTGGGATTCCTCCACTCTAAGTCAGACCATTAAGTCTGGTCTTTTTACTAAAATTTGTGTTCTACACCCTAGTTTTCTCCTGTGCCGTCAGGGACTCTCTGTTGTGTTCCCTGTCAGGGCAGTCATTGGTGGTAGCCGGGCACTGTCTAGTTCTTTTGGTCTCAGGCTGATGGAGTCTCTGGTTTATGTGGCCCCTTTTGTCTCTTGGGCAAATATTTTCCTTGTGACTTTGGTGTTCTTCATTCTCCTTTATTCCAGGTGAGTTGGGACCAATTGATGCATCTTAGATGGCCACTCACTAGCTTTTAAAACCACAGACGCCACTCACCAAAGTAGGATGCAGAACATTTTCTTAATAAGCTTTGTTATGCCAAATGACCTAGATGCCCCCTGAAACCATGGTCCCCAGACCCCTGCACCTGCTACACTGAAATTGTTTTAGTTCTGGCTTGATAGAGAGTTGGGGGCTGTGCTTTCTGGGGTTCCCCCAGTCTCAGTCAGACCATTAAGTCTGGTCTTCTTACTGGAATTTGAGTTCTGCACCCCACGTTTCTCCTGCTCCATCTAGGACTCTGTTGTGTTCCCTGTCAGGGTGGTCATTGGTGGTAGCCGGGCACCATCTAGTTCTTCTGGTCTCAGTTCGATGCAGTCTCTGGTTTATGTGGCCCTTTCTGTCTCTTGGGCTACTACTTTCCGTGTGTCTTTGGTGTTCTTCATTCTCCTTTACTCCAGGTGGTTGGGACCAATTGATGCATCTTGGATGGCCGCTTGCAGGGTTTTAAGACCCCCAACGCCACTCACCAAAGTATGATGCAGAACGTTTTCTTAATAAGCTTTGTTATGCCAATTGACGTAGATATTCCCTGAAAGCATGGTGCCCAGACCCCTACCCCTGCTACTCTGTCCCTCAAGTTTGATTGTATTCAGGAAATTTCTTAGCTTTGATTTAGTTGTCTTTTTACTTTTTTGGTGAAGTCTTTTGATGAGCTGATTTTTAGGAGCTCCCAGTTATCTAGTTTCTCTTCTGGTGTTTGTGCATTATTAGTAATGTTTTGTATTCTATTTATGCCATGTATTAGGACTCCTGGCATTGTCCCTGTTTTGTCTTCCATCATCTTTATCGTTTTAAATTTTATATTTAGGTCTTTGATCCATTTAGAGTTAGTTTTTTTGCATGGTGTAATGTAAGGGTCTTGTTTCATTTTTTTGCAGATGGATATCCAGTTATGCCTGTACCGTTTGTTAAGAGAGTGTCTTTTCCCCAGTTAATGGACTTTGGGCCTTTGTCAAATATCAGCTGCTCATAGGTGGATGAATTTATGTCTGGATTCTCAACTCTGTTCTGTTGGCCTGTGTATCTGTTTTTGTACCAGTACCAGGCTGTTTTGACTACTGTGGCATTATAATAGGTTCTAAAATCAAGTAGTATGAGGCCTCCTACTTTGTTTTTCTTCTTGAGTAATGCTTTACTTATCTGGGGCCTCCTTATCTTTTTCTGTTAAAATTTAGTGAACAGAAAATTTGTTAGACCAATGAAGACCCTCCTGACTGTCATTACTGAAACCTGTACTAATGATTGTTAAGAAAGACAATTCAAAATGTAGGCTCACAGTTTCTAGCCAATCTGTGAAAAGGTGAAGCTTGCAATGGTTTTGCCCATTTGTAATGTTAATATATACTGATGACTCTGTAATGTTCCTTGTACTCGGGCATGCATGGCTGTAGCAGCATGCTTGTCCGTTTTCCCAGTCTTGCCTATTTTGTAATATTTCCTTGAACTTGGGCAGACATGGCTGTGGCAGCATGCCTGTCCGTTTTCGCACGCTTGTCTATTCTGTAATATTCTTTAGACTCGGACAGAGATGGCTCTGGCAGCATGCTTGTCTGTTTTCCCACTCTTGCCTATTTTGTAATATTTTCTTGGACTTGGGCAGACATGGCTCTGGTAGCATGGTTATCTGTTTCCTACTTTTGCCTCTTTAAATATATGCCGAATAAAACTTTTTGCTTTACTAAGCTTTGTGATGTTTTTACCCTTTAACAGTTGTAAACCCTACCTCTTTGATGTTAATGAGGTGGGATTAGCTGCAGTTAAGGTAGCAGGACTCAATCTACAGGATTAGATTGTGTCTTAAATCAGTCTCATTTGAGATATAAAAGAGAGAATGGAACAGAGAGACAAGGAGACCTCACACCACCAAGATACCAGAGCCAGGAGAATAGTGCATCCTTTGGACCTGGGGTCCTTGTGCTGAGAAGCTTCTCGACCGGAAAAGATTGATGACAAGGACCTTTTCCCAGGGCCGACACAGAGAGAAAGCCTTCCCCTGGAGCTGGCAGCCTGAACTTGGACTTCCTCCTAGACTGTGAGAGAATAAATTTCTCTTTGTTAAAACCACCCACTTGTGGTATTTCTGTTATGGCAGCACTAGATAACTAAGACAGACATATACCTAGGTGTGGAATTGCTGGGCCACATGGTAACCCTGTTTAACCTTTTGGGGAACTGCTAAACTTTTCCAGAGTGGCTGCACCATTTTAGATTCCCACCAGCAGTGTATGATGGTTCCAGTTTCTCCACATCCTCTCTCATACTTATTATTTTCTCTTTTGTTTTTTATTATGGCTATCCTAGTAGGTGTGAAGTGGTTTCTCTTTGTAGTTTTGATTTGCATTTTCCCTGATGTTGAGCATCATCTTTTCATGTGTTTATTGGCCATTTATATGTTGTCTTTGGAGAAATGTCTATTCAGGTCCTTTGCCCAATTTTTTATTGGGTTATTTGTCTTTTTATTATTGAGTTGTAAGAGTTTCTGCATATTCTAGATACAAGTCTTTATCAGGTAAATGATTTGCAAAATTTTCACGCATCCTGTGGGTTGTCTTTTCACTTTCTTAATTGCTGTTCTTTTGTATAGATACCCTTTATTAGAATAAGAATGTACTTAGTTTTCTGAGATTTTTTTTTAAAATAAATGAATGTTAAATTTTGTTTAAATATTTTCTGTACATGTTGAAAGTATCTGGTTTTTCTCCTTTTGTCTGATAATATGAAGTGTTTTGATTTTTTTTTAAATAATTTTATTTTGAAATTTTTTCAGACAGGAAAGTTGCAAGAATTAGACTGCAAATTCCCATATGCTTTCCACCCAAAACATAACATTTGCTTATCTTTTTCTCATATATAAACATTTATTTTTCTAAATTGTTTGAGAGTCACAGACAGGATGCCTCTTTACCCTTAAATACTTCAGTGTGTATTTCCTAAAAACCAGACATAACCACAGTAATTATTAGATTGAGTGGTTTTAGATGTTGAGTCTTATGCCGTATATTCATTCATTATACCTAGCTTGGTCTTGATGTTGCTGGAATCAGCTAATATTATGTTATAATGTTATATTAAAGATTTTTTATCTGTGCTCATAAGGGAGATTAACCTGTGATTTTTCTTTTTGTAACATCTTTGTTAGGTTTTGGTATCAAGACAATGCTAGCCTCATAAACTAAGTTGGAATGTATTTATTCTAACAGAGTTTTTATGTGATTGACATTATTCTTTAAATGTTGGTAAGCTTCACTGGTGAAACCATCTAGGCGTGGAGTTTTCTTTGTTGCAATTTAAAAATATTTTAGATTAAATTTAATAGATATAAGGCTATTCAGATTTTTTATTTTGTCTGATTTCAGTTTTGGTGAGTTTTATTGCTCAAGGAATTTATCCATTTCATCAAAATTGTCAGATTTATTTTTATGAAGTTGTTTATTGTGTCATCTTATGATCTTTTTCAGTATCATTTCAGAAATTGGTTATTTGTATCTTTTCTCTTTGATTAGTCTTGCCAGGGCTTTATGGATTTTATTAGTATTTTCAAAAACCAGCTTTTGGATTTATTGAGCCTCTCTATTGCACTTGATAATGTTTGATTGATGAAGTTTTAAGTACAGAACTTCTGCTCTTCATTTTCGTCTTTCTACATTTTTTTTCAGTATATAGACATAAGTAAGGACTTCATTTTTAATGCCAGTCGCAACTAACACAATGTAATTTATTTTTAAAAATAATTTATTTTATTTTGTTGTTGTTGTTAAGAATATACCCAGCAAAACATACAACAGTTCAACAGTTCCTATATATACAATTCAGGGACATTGATTACATTCTTCAAGTCGTGCAACTATTGTCACCTTCCTTTTCTGAGTTGTTCCTCCCCCATTAATATAAACTCACTACCCCCTAACACAGTATAATTTCTTAATATCATTAAATATCTAATGAATATTCAAGATGTAGTTTCTCTTTTTTTTGCTTGTTTGAATCAGAATCCAAACGTTGTTGTTGTTAGGTGCTAGTGAGTCGATTTTCAACTCATAGCGACCCTATGTGACAGAGTAAAACTGCCTGCCACATAGGGTTTTCTTGACTGTAATCTTTATGGGAGCAGATCACCAGGTCTTTTTCCCACAGAGTGCTTGGGTAGGTTTGAATTGCCAACCTTTCGCTTAGCAGCGGAGTGATTAACTGTTACACCACCAGGGCTCCTTAGAATCCAAGTAAGGTCCATATATTGCAGTTAATTTGTTTCTTAAACCTCTCAATTTATATATTCCTTCTCCATTATTTTTATTTTTTCTTTGCAGTTTGTGGAAGAAATTGTTTTTTTGTTCTGTGTCTTTTTTTTTTCTTTTGGCCATCTGATACTAGCTGATTGCTTCCCTGTGATGTCATGTAACATGTTCTTTTATTTTCTATACTTTCTATAAATTGATAGTTATAGCTAGAGGATTGATCTGATTCAGGTTTGATTTTTTTTTTTTTTTGGTGGCAAGACTAGTTCAAAGGTGGTATTGTGTAGCTCCTTGAGGAGGTGCGTAAATTTTGGGTTTGTGTGTGTGTGCGTGTGTGATTTGTAGCTTTAAAAAAAAAATAATTTTGTTGCACAATTATGTAAAATATTTTCATGGCTCCAAAGTTTCATCTAACCTGTTCTGTTCATTAATTATTTTTTCATCTATCTTTTCTGCTGTTTAATCCATCTATTGAGTTTTTAATTTCGGTTATTGTTAAGTAGTGTTGATCTGTTTGGTTCTTTTTTCAAATTTGCTATGTCTCCTTTTTAGATATGTTACCTATCTCCAGAGAGGATTTTAATTTACTTCTGTTAGGTGTTTGGGAATGTTAGCAGTCCAGGACCTTTTTGTTCCAGTTTTGTCTAGCTGTGGTGAAGCTTGACTGCAGCCTGGATGAGGGCTGGCATATTCTTAAAACCTGTTGCCGTCAAGTCGATTCGATTCTGACTCAGAGTATAGGACAGAGTAGAGCTCTCCCAATGAATAAGTTATGTGTGTGTGTGTGTGTGTGTGTATTTATATATATAACAAAAAAATTTAATTTTAAGCATTTTTAATTGTACAATTCAGTGACATTAATTGTATTCACCATATTTTTGCAACCATCACCACTATTGCCAAAAGTTTTTCATCACCCCGAACAGAAACTCTGTAACCCTTTAAGCAGTAAGCTCACTTTCCCCTCCCCCACCGGTAACAACTAATAAGCTTACGTCTCTATGTCTTTGCCTATTCTAGATATTTCATATACATATTGCTATTTCTTGATTTACCAACATTAAATATTATCTCTTAGCTTCTCACCATGATAAATGAGTTCATAGCTCAGTAGTGTATGCATATACTACACAAGGAGCCCTGGTGGCGCAGTGGTTAAGAGCTCTGCTGCTAACCAAAAGGATGGCAGTTTGAATCCACCAGCCACTCCTTAGAAACTCTATCAATGGGGCAGTTCTACTCTGTCCTATAGGGTCACTATGAGTCGGAATCGAATCGATGGCAACAGGTTTGTTTGTTTTTGGTTATGCTACATTAGACATATACATCTTTAATAACAGCACAGTTTTTGATTAAGTCAGTAGTTGCGACTAGGTAAATCAGCTCTATCCTCTTAATAAAGACAACTAAAAGAAGCTAAATGAAACACAAAAATCAATTTCTTAAATACACCAAAAAACTAGTAAGGAAGTAAAGAATTACTGGTCGGGATCCCAGAGAAGGTACAAACATACATAGGAGATCCCAGCCCTTGGAACAACTTTTGCTGCACAAGAAGAGGCCACTAAGAGACTTAACTGCACTTTTGGCAGGCTTATGAATTTAGGAGGACTATGATAAAAATAGAAATTATTAGTACTATGTTTATGCATTTTATAGCTTTCTATAGAAATTATTTTTAAAAATCTTAACTCGTGGTGAATGTTGTATGGTAACTAATGTTTTGAGGCTATTTATCTTAGTGGTTAAGAGTATAAATTCTCTATAGCCATACTGGGGCCCTGGTGGCACAGTTGTTAAGAGCTTGGCTGCTAACCAAAAGGTCCACGGTTCAAGTCTACCAGCCATTCCTTGGAAACTCTACGGGGCAGTTCTGCTCTGTGTATAGGGTCACTATGAGTTGGAATCGACTCGATGGCAGTGGAGTTTTTTTTTATCTTGCCTCTTATTAGTTGTGTAACTTTAGGTAGATTACTAATAGTTTCTGCTTTTGTGTTTTCCCATCAGTGAAGTGGGTATAACGAAACGCTCTACATCCATAGGGTTGTTGTAAGCATTAAATGAGTTAATACATTTGAAGTCCTTAAAATAGTTACTGGCATAGTGTAAGAGCTCAGTTAACGTTATCTGCTGTTATTATCTATGGTATTGATGTAGGTGTTCTATCCCTTTTAAAGCTTTTAAAATTTAAAGATTCTATGTTTTTGAGAAAGGTGTGTTTGTTACTGTAAGATATGTGTGTTGTTTATAAAACAGAATGAAGTGCAAAAGTGCCTTGAGCCTTAGCAGAACTGAAGCTAATAGCTGGTGTATGAAAGTACACTTTCCTTATTGTACCCATCAGCCATCATCATTGATAATAGGTATTTAATTGTATTGTTTTTATCACTCTTGTCTCATTGTGAAGTATGCGATATTAAATTCAAAGTGATTTCTTCTTCCTTATCAATACCACCATGCTAAGCAACTTCACTTGTATTTAAAATGATTTTGCTATTTTGATTTCTAATAAAATTATGCTTTCACAAGTTCTTGGTTGTTTTGAAAGCCTATACATTGTATTTTCTTGTGTCAAGTCCCTTATTTATTAGTGGCTTTCTTTGTATTTTATTGGTTTTATATGCTAAGACTTTTCATCAGACGTCTTTGGCACATCTTTCTGTGGTACTTGCTGCTAGTTTCTTTTCTACTTTTTTGAGAATCAAATATTGTATTTTAGATGTTGCTTTAGTTTCCTAGGACTGCTGTAACAAATTACCATAAACCGGGTGGTGCTAAAACAACAGAAATTTATTCTCTCATTGTTCATGAGGCAGAAGTCCAAAATCAAGGTTTTTGCAGTGCCGTGCTTTCTCCGCAGGCTCTGTGGGAGAATCTTGCCTTGCTTCTTCCAGCTTCTGGTGGCTCCTGTGTTCCTTGGCTTGTGGCAGCATAACTCCAATCTCTGCATTGTCTTCACATGGCCTTCTTTCCCTCTGTTTCTATTTGTGTTCTCTCTTATAAGGACACCAGTCATTGGGTTTAAGGCCTATCCTAAATCTAGGATGATTTCATCTTGGGATCCTAACTATTATGTCTGCAAAGACCCTATTTCTAAATAAGATCACATTCTGAGATTCTCGGGGGACATAATATTTTGGGGACACTATGAGTCAGAATCGACTTGACGGCACTGGGTTTGCTCTTTTGGTATTCAACTCACTACAGATGTGAAGGGAATATTTACATGATTTAAGCTCTGAAAAGGGGTGTGATACAAAACTAAATCAGTAATGTCAAAAACTACTTTGCAGTTAGCAGAAATGTTATTTTGGCCCCTCTTGAGTAAGAATGCTCTCAACAGTGTGTTCTAGATAGACACTCAGAGTGAATAATCGTTAACTAGTTGGATTTGGAACATAGACCTGCCGTCTTAAGGTACCTGTGAGCAAACTAGGAATAAGTGACTTCTTAAAATGTATGCAAGACTCTGTGGTCAGTTTGAGTCACAGAATGTGAGATTCTGAGCGGGACCAAGATGGTGGAGAGACGCTTCTGGTGGACCTTCTTCCAATAAACACCTGAAAAAAAGTGACTCAATTATATATGGCAATGTGGGAGCCCTGAACATCAAAGGCAGAGTTAAGGAACTGGACTGAGGGGCAGGGGGAGGGAGAGATGGTTCCGAAGCAGTGAGGAGTTGTCTGACCTGACCCGGCGAGAGCCTGAGCCCTTCAGGCCTGATCAGCTCAGGGTTGAGCGGTGAGGCAGGCAAGTGGCGGTGCTCGGGAGGTGCATTTTCCGCACCGGGAGAGACCCAGTGCCAGACAGTCTACATGGCCGTCCAGAACCAGCGAGAAGCAGCCTTCGATCTGGAGAAAGAAAAGTAATTGCATCCGGCCTACCGCGCGGATCAAAAACACCCCCCTTAGGGAAAAACCTCTCTCCCATTTACCTCCCCGCTCCCTGCTCTGCACTGGGTCCCGGACCAGCTTCAGCAATTGCCGAGTCCCCTGGGCCGGAAGTAGGATCTGTCACACGCCCAGAGCTATTCTCCCTGCCTTGAAGAGTGAACAAATTAACAAACGGGAAAAAATAAACTACCAGCTCCCCTAAGCCAGGAATCCAGGAATCCAGGGTAGGCACAGCTCCTTTGCCTAGCCACAGGCATAAGGAATCCACGGACTTGGAGTGCCTTTCCTCCTGCATAGACTTGTGTGGGCCCATTACAACAGCGTAGGCCCTCATTACCGCAGTACAGCAGGTATATACCAGAAGTCTAACTTCAGCTGTTTCAGCTGTGAAGTGACAGGTTCTTAATATTTGACACTGCTCTGCCCATTAAGCAGGGACTTCACCTACCCACATCAGGGGCCTGAGGACTGGAGGCTTCACCCACACCACCTAGCCACCTGCTTTAGGGGCCCATGAATAAGAGGTGCCCCCAAGTCCTTACAGCCAACAGCATTAGGTGCTCATAGTCCGGTTGCAAAACCCACCCACCTACATGCTTTAGGGAACAGGGACACGCCTTCCCCCGTGAACACTCAGGGGTGGCCGTCAGCCCCCTGCCTTGTGCAGAGTGTGTCCCCCTGCTGCAGCGAGATGCCTTTGCCTACACCAATCACCCATGCCTGTCTAGGACTGTAAGTGAGAGCCTACACCACACACTTGGTGGCTATCTACCAGGGCACCTGAGCTGAATCCATACAGGAGGAGTGGGCAGACTCCTGAGCTGACATACCTAGTAACAGATCTAACCACCTGGTGACAGGACATTAGAGCTTCAAAGGTGCCAATAATCAAACTAGCTCATACGAGCAGCCTATTTGGGCATATCAGAACAAAACAAGAAGCTAGGACACAGTAAGTAAACATTAAATAAATAAACATAATAACTTATTGATGGCTTGGAGACAACAGTCAATATCAAGTCATATAAAGAGGCAATCCATGATGGCTTCAGCAAACTCCCAAAAAAAAGAACCTAGACATTTTCCAGAGGAGAAACATTTCTTGGAATTACCGGAGGTAGAATACAAAAGATTACTATACAGGATTGTTCAAGAAATTAGGAAGGAAATTAAGCAAAATGCAGAATATGCAATAGAGGAAATTAAAAAGATTAGAGAAGAGCATAATGACAAATTTAACAGGCTGCAAGAATCCATAGACAGCAATCAGAAATCCAGAAGATTAACAATAAA
>NW_004444016.1:5007195-5009673 GCF_000243295.1 Trichechus manatus latirostris | reverse complement strand
ATAATGACAAATTTAACAGGCTGCAAGAATCCATAGACAGCAATCAGAAATCCAGAAGATTAACAATAAAATTTCAGAATTAGACAACAGAAAGTCATAGGAGCAGAATTGAGGCAATGGAAGTCAGAATTAGTGAGATTGAAGATAAAGCACTGGACACCAACTTATTTGAGGAAAAATCAGATAAAAGGATTAAAAAAATGAAGAAACCCTAAGAATTATGTGGGACTCTATCAAGAGGAGTAACCTACCAGAACGCAGGCAATAACAGAAATTACAGAGAGAATTGGTGAAGATTTGTTGGCAGAAAACTTCCCTGATATTGTGAAAGATGGCAAGATATCTATCCAAGATGCTTACCGAACCCCACATAAGGTAGATCCCAAAAGAAAGTCACCAAGACATATTATAATCACACTTGCCAAAACCAAAGATAAAGAGAGAATTTTAAGAGAGTCTAGGGATAAACAAAGAGTCATCTACAAAGGAGAGTCAGTAAGAATAAGCTCGGACTACTCAGCAGAAACCAATGCAGGCAGGAAGGCAATGGGATGACATATATAAAGCCTTGAAGGAAAAAAACTGCCAGCCAAGAATTATATATCCAGCAAAACTGTCTCTCAAATATGATGCCAAAATTAGGACATTTCCAGGAAAACAGAAGTTTAGGGAATTTGCAAAAACCAAACCAAAATTACAAGAAATACTAAAGGGAGTCCTCTGTTTAGAAAATCAGTAACATCAGATAACAACCCAAGACTAGAACACAGGACAGAGCAACCCCAGATATCAACCCATATAGGGAAGTCACAAAAGGAAATCAAAGCTGAAACACTGAAAATAGGGAAACAGATGTCAATATGTAAAAGATGACAACATTAAAACAAAAAAGAGGGACTTAAAAAATGTAGACATAGATTTTTCATATGGAGAGGAAGTCAAGGCAATATAAAGAGATGAAAGACTGGTATAAACTTAGAAAAATCGGGGTAAGTATTAAGGTAACCACAAAGGAAACTAACAATCCTACAAGTCAAAATAAAAGAACGAGAAAAATATAAAGACTCAGCAAACACACAATCAACAACGATGAAAAAGACGAAAAGAAAATACATAAAGAAGAACGACTCAGCACAGAAAATTAAGTGGAACAAAGTAACTGTGAAGAACATACATAAAAAGACATCCAAATGACAGCACTAAACTCATACCTATCAATAATTATGCTGAATGTAAATGGACTAAATGCACCAATAAAGAGACGGAGAGTGGCAGATTGGATAAAAGAACACGATCCGTCTACATGCTGCCTGGAAGAGATACACCTTAGACTTAAAGACACAAAAAACTAAAACTCAAGGATGGAAAAAAATATATTAAGCAAACAACACTCAATAAGGAGCAGGAGTGGCAATATTAATCTCTGACAAAATAGACTTTAAAGTAAAATCCACCACAAAGAATAAGGAAGGACACTATATAATGATTAAATGGTCAATGCGCTAGGAGGACATAACTATAATAAATATTTACGCACCCAACGACAGGGCTTCAAAATACATAAACTCTAACAGCACTGAAAAGAGAGCTAGACAGCTCTACAATATTAGTAGGAGACTTCAACACACCACTTTAGGTGAAGGACAGAACATCCAGAAAGAAGCTCAACAAAGACGCAGAAGAGCTAAATGCTACAACCAACTTGATCTAATAGACATACCGAACACTCCACCCAACAGCAGCCAAGTATACTTTCTTTTTCAACGCACATGGAACATTCTCCAGAATAGACCACATAATGGGCCATAAAGCAAGCCTTAACCGAATCCAAAGCATCAAAATATTACAAAGCATCTTTTCTGGCCATAAAGCCATCAAGGTAGAAATCGACAGAAAAAGCAAGGAAAAAAAAATCAAACACATGGAAACTGAACAACACTGTCATGGACTGAATTATGTCCCCCCAAAAATGTGTGTATCAATTTGGCTGGGCCATGATTCCTGGTATCCTGTGATTTTGCTATATATTGTAAATCCTGCCTCTGTGATGTTAATGAGGGAGGATGGGTGGCAGTTGTGTTAGTAAGGCAGGACTCAATCTACAAGATTGGGTTGTGTGTTGAGGCAATCTCTTGAGATATAAAAGAGACAAATGAGCAGAGAGCCAGGGGGACTTCATACCACCAAGAAAGTAGTTCCAGGAGCAGAGCTTGTCCTTCGGAACTGGGGTCCCCGCGCGGAGAAGCTCCCAGTCTGGAGGAACTTTGATGAGAAGGCCGACAGAGAGAGAAAGCGTTACCCTGGAGCTCATGCCCTGAATTTGGACTTTTAGCCTACTTTACTGTGAAGAAATAAATTTCTCTTTGTTGAAGCCATCCACTTGTGGTATTTCTGTTGTAGCAGCACTAGATGACTAAGACAAACACCTTGCTCAAAAACTACTGGGTTATAGAAAAAATTAAGGATGGAATGAAGAAA
>NW_004444016.1:4960772-5007095 GCF_000243295.1 Trichechus manatus latirostris | reverse complement strand
AAAGCTAAGAAGTTTCCTGAATACAATCAAACACTTTGAGGGACAGAGTAGCAGGGGTAGGGGTTTGGGCACCATGCTTTCATGGGATATCTAGTTCAATTGGGAAAACAAAGCTTATTAAGGAAATGTTTTGCATCCTGCTTTGGTGAGTGGCGTCTGGTGTCTTAAAAGCTTACAAGTGGCCATCTAAGATGCATCAGTTGGTTCCAACCACCTGGAGTAAAGGAGAATGAAGAACACCAGAGACACAAGGGAAGCATTAGCCCAAGAGACAGAAAGGGCCACATAAACCAGAGACTTCATCAGCCTGAGACCAGAAGAACTAGATCGTGTCCGGCTACCACCAATGACTGCCCTGACGGAACCCAACAGAGAGTCCCAGATGGAGCAGGAGAAAGGTGGGGTGCAGAACTCAAATTCTGGTAAGAAGTCCAGGCTTAATGGTCTGACTGAGACTGGAGGAACCCCGGAAAGCATGGCCCCTGTATTCTCTATCAGCCCAGAACTAAAACAATTTCCAAGGCCAGCTCTTCAGACAGGAATTGGACTTGACTGTGGGACATAAAAGTGATACTCGTGAGGAGTGTGCCTCTTAGCTCAAGTAGATACAGGAGACTAAACGGGCAGCTTCTTTCCAGAGGTGAGATGGGAAGGCAGAGAGGGTTAGGAGCTTGGTTGAATGGACATGGTGAATCAGAGGTGGAGAGGAGTGTGGTGTCACAGTATGGGGAGAGCAAGTAGAGTTACGTAACAATTTATGTGTAAATTTTCGTAATGGGGGGAAAAGAATGTGAGATTCTGTGGTAATAAAATTGTGAGACTTTATATCGAGAGAGAATATAGTGATTAAGAATAAGGACTTTGGGGGTCATACTGTCTGGGTTGAAATTCTGGCTCTGACCTTAATTTGTTGAGTGGACTGTGGGTAAATTAGTGAATCTCTGTGAATATCTCATTGTAATAGGGATTATAATAAGAATAGTACCTTATCAGTACATGTAAAGTGTTTAGAACTGTGCCTGACACGTAATAACTGCTCATTTAATTGCTGTTTTCTTCCTCATGGATGCTTTTCTTCAGGAGGGAGGGAAACTCATCACCTGAAAGATTTATCCTTTGATTGCTTTTCTCATAGTGAGGATGAATTTGTACTGATGAATCATGGATTCCTACCCAACCTTGCCTTAGGAAAGATATGCTTTTCAGTTTGTCTAGTTAGTGACTGGGGATAGTAGAGGACACAGGTTGAAATAAGTCGTTCCTGGTTTTATTAACAAGGCTTCCTATATACTGAGCTAGCCATTTCAGTGATGTATAGAACTTAATCTCTGACAAATTCTTCTAATGAGTCCTCAGTTATTATACATCAAGCGAATCCCCCTTTCCTTTCTGTTGTGAGGGTGTCATTTGGCTTTTATTCTAAGTTCATTAAGCATCTTATCCCTGAAGTTAACCTCTCCAGAGAAGCTTTTTTATTTTAAGTGAAAGTTTACAATTCAAGTTAGTCTCTCATACAAAAATTTATACCTGCATTATTATGCAATCCTAATTGCTCTCCCTATACTGTGACAGCACATTTCTCCTTTCCACTGCTGATTTCCCGTGTCCATTCAACCAGCTCCTGACCCTCTCTGCCTTCTCATCTCACCTCCGGAAAGGAGCTGCCCAGTTAATCTCATGTATCTACTTGAGCTAAGAAGCACACTCTTCACGAGTATCATTTTATGTCCCGTAGTCCAGTCTAATCTTTGTCTGAAGAGTCGGCCTCCGGAATGGTTTTAGTTGTGGGTTGACAGAGAGTCTGTGGGCCATGCTTTCTGCGGATCTTCCACTCTCAGTCAGACCATTCAGTCTGGTCTTTTTACTAAAATTTGAGTTTTGCACCCGACTTTTCTCATGCTCCATCAGGGACTCTCTGTTGTGTTCCCTGTCAGGGCGGTCATTGGTGGTAGCCAGGCACCATCTAGTTGTTCTGGTCTCAGGCTGATGCAGTCTCTGGTTTATGTGGCCCCTTTCTGTCTCTTGGGCTAATCCTCTCCTTGTGACTTTGATGTTCTTCTCCTTTACTTCAGGCGAGTTGGGACCAATTTATGCATCTTAGACGGCCACTCACTGGCTTTTAAGACCCCAGATGCCACTCACCAAAGTAGGATGCAGAACATTTTCTTAATAAACCTTGTTATGCCAATTGACCTAGATGTCCCCTGAAAGCATGGTCCCCAGACCCCCGCCCCTGCTACTCTGTCCATTTAAGTGTTTGATTTTGTTCAGGAAACCTCCTGGCTTTGGTTTAGTGCGGTCTAAAGGATCTTTAATATAACTTATCTTTGCAGATATTTTTTCAGATGAACCCGAAACCCGTTAAACCTGTTGCTGTCAAGTTGATTCTGACTCACAGTGACCCTATATGACAGAGTAGAACTGCCCCATAGGGTTTCCAAGGAGCAGCTGGTGGATTCGAACTCCCGAGCTTTTGGTTAGCAGCTGTAGCTCGCTGTAGGTCTTAACCACTGCGCCACCTGGGCTCTTGCAGATGAACAGACTACATATTTTAGCGGGCATTTAAGCATGTTGTGGAAGTAATCTTCTAGAAGATTTGCTGTGGGAATGTGATTTTCCTTCTTAGTTTTTAATGTTCCTCCCTTAGGTATATGTTACTAGTAAGAGTTTTTTTGAAAACCGTAGCAGATAGTTTCTGCTTACCTGAATGGTCTTTGGCAGAGTGCCGCAGTGTAGCTTATTGAAAGACTTGTTGATAGATTCTTAGAATTCACAGAGGATGATGAGACCAAATATTAAACCGTTGCAAACAAGTTTTTTCCCTGTATTTTCTGGTCTTTTACATACAAAGAAAAGAAAGAAAACTGGTCCACTATATGCATATATTTTCACAGTTAAACTTATTCTTCTTCTTTTATATAACCTATTTTATATAAGGAAACCCTGATGGCATAGTGATTAAGAGCTACGGTGGCTAACCAAATAAAGTCAGTGGTTCAAAACCACCAGGCGCTCCTTGGAAACCCTAAGGGGCAGTTCTGCTGTGTCCTGTAGGGTCGCTATGAATCGGAATTGACTTGATGGCAACGGGTTTGTTTTGTTTTTTTTTATTTTATATGAGGAAACCTAGATACATATCCACCAAATGGTGGAATTGTTATTTAAACTAAGCCCCTCTGGATTTGGTAACTGCTCTTCTCCAGCATGTGCTAATGCCTTTCCAAATGAGAAAGATCAGACAAGTACTTTTGTATACACAGAAAAGTATAAAGTACATAAATACAGTCCAAGTTTAAATTATGTCTTTGATTCTCTGATCTGCTGAAAATACTTCCATGTTTAGTTCTGAGTGTACGAGGAAATGAGGAATGAATAAGAGAAAGGTAAATGAAGTGTCCGTTGAGGAAAATGGGTTATTTGAATGGTGTAGTTCCTGAAGTTGTGTACTGTCAAAGATTCTCCTTTGTAATTCCTTTATATATATATTTATTTATTTTTTTAGCTGAAAGGTTCTTATCCAGTTTAGCTATCATAAGAACTTGAAACCTTATGCAGGATTTTGCCTCTAACTAGGTCACATATAGATTTTTCAGGCAGAAAAATGCCTTTCAGTATAGGTAACCTCTTTAATGGATTTCACTGCTTATTCTAGTCTCTTCTGACAGTTAAAGATATTGTGGGAAATTGAAATCTTTTTTTTTTTTTCCTTGTAGATTAACTGCTGAAGTACTGATCGAGTTCTGCGTTTCTTCAATGAGGAACTACAGGCTGATCTTCTGCCATAACCTCAAACAGCCATAAATGACAAAAGAATGCTTGCTCAGTGAGGGTAGCTGGTGCAGAAGCCATTTTTTAAACTTAGGTGTTTAAGTACTCAAAGGTAAGTTTTCAAAATGGTAACTATCTCATGTTCTAAATCTATATAGAGATTTCGGAGTTTGGCTCCCTGTTATTGTAGCTGGTACTTAATTATTAACTTGAGATTTTGTAGTTATTAGCTGGTACCAGATATGTCAAATAATGGTTGTTGCTTGTCTAAGACTAGGTAAATTTATGGCTGCCCCTAAGTTAATTTCTACTGTTTCTGTGACTTGGCTAGATTGTTTCCCAGTCACACATGTTATGATACTTGCTTGATCCAGTGGGCCCACCTATTATAATTACATGTGGGTCTTGTTTAGACTCTTGAGGAGATTTTTCTTGGTGTTCTGTTATCTTTCTCTTGCAGTGCGAAAGAATTGTTTCTCTGGGGTGATTTTAAAACAAAGCCCAGTTGGTGTCGTTTTGTCCATTCTCAACTTTTGAAAAGCAGTTTTTTTTTCTTTTAAAAATACCCTTTCCGGCATAAAAATGTAATAAATGTTTATTCTGTAAAATGGATTTTTCTTGGGATTATTTGTTCTTTGATGCTTCAGATATTCGAAAAGTCATCTGAGGTATTGTTTCTTCCCACTGCTTCTTTACCGATCACAATTCCTACAAAACTAAGACAAATAACCCATTTTTTCTGGACCACACTGGCTCTGGATATTTTTCTTTAGAATAATTATGAAACAGCAGTGTTGATAAAAAGACATTCTCATTGAAAGTTTGATGTCCCAAACTGGAGAAATGCCTTTGTTTATAAAAACATATTTGGCTGCTCTGTCATGCAGAAATAGAAACCAGTTAATCCTGTTCTTAGTAGCCCATTGTTTATAAAAAGTGATTATTAACCGATCACTTTATAAGAAGTGATTCTCTCCTGTTTGGATGTTTATGAATTGAGGGGTTAGATGAACTTCATATAGCAGAGCCCAGAGATGGATTGGGTTTGGCTTTTTACCTGTGTCATTAATAAGCTCGGTCAAAAAGACCCTCTTGGAGCCAAATTTATCCCTTAATATGTCTTTGGCACTTTAATACCTCTTGCTGAGTTTTGGATGATCAGTTTTGCCAGTATTGTTTGATAAATATGCAAACACAAAAGAAAGCATTCACAGCTAACTCTTCATAGTTAGAAATACTTAGATAATTGTATAGAGCTTTATTTGTAGAATTATGCTATGGGCCGGATAACTGGAAAATATTTAAATACATGACAACATATTCAGGTGTAAAGCGTCTATCTTTAATGTATTTAGTCATTGCCACCTATTAATCATTGTAGTCTTTTTTTTTTTTTTTTTTTTTGTCTTTCATTTGGCAGAAAAGACAGCTTTGATTTCTGGCTGCAAAAAAGATATGAGGAAGAGCTCCTCCCCTTCCTTGAGTAACTGCAACTCCGTTCTTGCTAACAAAATATTTGGAATTCCACTTGATGAGCTGCAGCAGGGAGGACATCCAGACAATGAGGTTCCGTTCATAGTCCGCCACGTTGTGGACTATATTGAGGAACATGGTATACATTTCCTTACTTTGAAGGCTAGCCTTTGTTTTAATAAACACAACTTTCCCTTTTTCACTTTGGATTTTTATTTTTTTCGTATCAGAAGTACAAAATATAATGAGAAAAAACATAGAAAAAAATTCTTTAAAAGATTTTAGTTTGTTTTTTACTCCAATTAATATACTTAAAATAATAGTTGCTAAGCCTAGAACATTTTTTAGTGGGGGTGATAGGAATATTTTTAATGGCTATAGGGGGTGGGATAAAATAGAATATCCCCCAGGACAGAGATAGTGTATTTCTAGATGTGTAATTTGAAGATTTTTAACCAAATAAGGGGAGCCAAAAATGGCTTTCCAAGAGCCTTTAAATTTTAAGTTGATTGGAGAATGAATATATGTGGCCATGTAGTGAAAATTGTAGCTTGTTTAATTTTTGCCTTGAACTAATGTAGGAGGTCTGGAGCAACAAGGACTTTTTCAAGTCAATGGAAATGCTGAGACAGTGGAGTGGCTTCGGCAGAGATATGACAATGGAGAAGAGGTGGATTTGGTTAAGGAAGCAGATGTTCCCTCAGCTATTAGTCTTCTTAGGTTTTTCCTTCAAGAACTTCCTGAACCTGTTATCCCTGGCAGTTTGCATATTCACTTGATGCAGCTTTCTCAAGGTAATATAATTTGACTCTTATCAATCAGTCATTATTATTAATTTCAAAGTCCTTACCTGGTGGCATACTGGTTAAGAGCTTGGCTGCTAACCAAAAGGTCAGCAGTTCGAATCCACCAGTTGCTCCTTGGATACCCTGTGGGGCAGCTCTACTCTGTCCTATACGGTCGCTTAGAGTTGGAATCCACTTGACGGCAACAGGTTTGGTTTGGTTTGGTTTAAAGTCATTGAGTCTCATTGATAGGAGCCCCGGTGGCACAGTGGTTAAGAGCTTGGCTGCTAACCAAGGGGTCAGCAGTTCAAATCCACCAGCCACTCCTTGGAAACCCTATGGGGCAGTTCTATTCTGATCTGTCGGGTCACTGTGAGTTGAAACGGACTTGACGGCAGTGGGTTATCAGAAGCTATTTCCTTTGTCACCAGGATTATCATTTTGCTCGGTATTCATTTAAAATTATGACAGCATCATGCACTATATTGACATTTGTGGAAGTACAGTGTGCATCTTATTAATTATTCTAATATTAACATTCATTGGTGTTATGCACACACACACAAACACACATTTCTTTAGAAGCTATGTAGCTAGATGTGGTGGTACTTGAGGTGATATTTGCATTTCTCTTGTAATAGAACCTGTTTTATTCATTCTTCTGTTAGTCATTCTTTAGGGAAGGTGTCTAGGTCTTTGGACAAAGAGTCCCGTTTCCATTTATAGTAGATAAATATTATGTCAGTATTTTAATTGATGTTCACAAATACATGAGAAAGTTGTTGCTTTTATGATTATGGAGGCTAGATAGCATTGTTGAAGTTAAATTTGAGCTTGTGTTTTTAAAAAGTGGTTTTTCATTCTTCTGTGGTAGCAGGATGCTTCAGTGTGGCATTCACTGGTGTGATTAGACCTTTTATTTAGACCAGGGTTTCACAACCTTGGCACTACTCATATTTTGGACTGGATAATTCTTTGTTGTGGGAACTGTCCTGTGAATTGGGGGATGTTTAGCAGCACTCTGCTTGCTAAATGCCAGTAGTATCTCCTCACCCAAGTCATGACATTAACAAAAAGTTTCCATTCATTGTCAGATGTCTGGGGGCAAAATTGCCTGTGGTTGTGAACCTCTGGTTTAGGTCTTAGTAGTTGGTCCAGCTACTTATACATTATGTTTTGGTAGAAAACACAGTTCCCAGTTTTGTGGATTTGTTTTTAACATTTCCAAAGTTACAGTGCTTGAAAAAGTTGCTAGTTGGGGAAATTCTTTGGTATGTACATATAATCTCCCTAGATATGATTTAACTAGGAAGTAGACTCAAAGAAAAGAAATTTAAGAAAGTGTGTATATATGTTTATATTTTTTTAAAGCACTTCTCTGCCTTAAAGAGACTTCAGAAGTAGGCTGGTAGAGATAATTTTTGTGTAATAGAAATGTACACAAAGTTGAGCAACATGAACAGTATTTCAAATAAAAACAGTATTGCCCGCAGTCTTACTACTCCATCAAATGAAACGTTTTAGTAGACTAGCATCTTTTTTTGATTTTTGTGTATTCATTCAGGTATTCAACTAATATTTATTGAGCACCTGCTGTATGCTAGGTGCTGTTCTAGATGCTGAGAATGCAGCAGTAAACAAAACTAGATGAAAATCTCTGTCCTAATAGAGTAAAATTCTAAATGGATGAGAGACAGAGATAGGGGAGACATAGATGATAAAATAAATAAGCATAATATATAGATTTTGTTAAATGACCATAAAGCTAGAAAGGATATTACATAGAATTTGTCAGTGTTGCTGTAGTCATCATAGTGATAATCATTGCTTACATGTTAGTTTTTGAGTTGGTATACATGATTTTCTTAAATAATCCTTTTCTCTTGAATGCTTAGGTTGTTAAAAATTTCTACCAATTATAGGCACAGTGATTAAAAAAATTAATCCAGGGACTGTTCCGTGCCAATTATAAAATCAAAGTACTGGTGCATTTGAATGGACAAATGGTAAAATTGCCAAGTATGGAAGAGTTGTTATTGGTTGCATTTTAAATTTTAAGTAAAACTCATGTTAGTATATAGCCTTTCCTGATAAACTTACTAGACTTGTGTTATTTTGCAGAGATAGCCAGTATTATGACCATATCCTTTTACCATAATTTTTCTGTAAATTAATTTTAAGACTGAAGAAAAATATAAAATGAAACAATGGGGTTGATTCTTACTATTAAAGCAATAATTACTTCATTTTGAGGGTTGTTGTTAGTTGCTGTCAACTTGATTCTGATTCATGGTGACCCCATTTTTGCAAAGTAAACTGCACTTAAAAGAGTTTTTAAGGCTGTGAACTTTCAGAAGGAGATTGCCAGGCCAATTTTCTGAAGTGACTCTAGGTGGATTTGAACTGCAAACCTTTTGGTTAGTGATCTAGCGTTTAAGTGCTTAATCAGCCTCTCTGATGGCTAATGATGCTGAGCATCTTTTCATGTGTCTGGTGGCCATTTGAATGTCACATTTTGAGGCTACCTGTGAGAAATTACATTTCCTAAGTGTGGCCCTCACCAATCAGTGGGGGTTGATACAGGACTACTAAAAGGTTAGTGGTTTAAACCTGCCCAGCAGCACTGTGGAAGAAAAGGCCTGGTGATCTGTTCTTGTAAAGATTGAAAAACTAAACCCACTGCTGTTGAGTTGATTAGGACTCATAGTGACCATATGGGACAGAGTAGAACTGCCCCATAGGGTTTCCAGCACTGTAAATCTTTGCAGAAGCCGACTGCCACATCTTTCTCTTGCGGAAGGGCTGGTGGGTTTCGAACTGCCGACTTTTCGGTTAGCAGCCGAGCTGCTTAACCACTGCGCCATGAGGGCTCTTATATACATATATATATAGAAAAAATATGAACTGGGGCCAGTGAGAAATAAATGAGGAAACATCCTCCAGCAATTGAGAGATTGAATTATTTTTTTTCACCTTTCTCTTTGTAACTCTTCTCCCCTACTTACTAAGTGAAATGCAAAGCCCTAAGGCATTTGGCCTCTGGTAGAGGAAGTGGGAAAGGTTTGAACTGTAGTAGTAAAATGTTGATGTGGGTGGAATAAGTAATGCAGACCTGGCAAAATATCTGAGCTTTGTGAATTGGGGCTAATGAGAAAAAGATGAGGAAATACCCTCTAGCAATTGAGGGATTGAATTTTTTTTTTTTTTTTTGGCCAATTCAACTTTTTTCAGGTGTACAGCTTGTTGACAGCAATTACAGTAATCAGCTGTGCAACCCTACCCTTAATCAATGTGATTTGTCCATCACCGTTAACCCCCCTTTTTCCCCTCCCTCCTGCCCCTGGTAACCACTAATAAACTTCGGTCTCTTTTCCTGTCTTTTTATATATATAAATGAGGTCATACAACATTTTCCTTTTGTTGATTTGCTTATTGTCTCAGCATAATGTCTTCCACCTCCATCCATACTGTAGCATGTATCAAGACTTCGTTTCTCCTACTGGCTGAGTAGTATTCCATTGCACGTATGTTCCACATTTTGTTTATACATTCATTTGTTGATAGGCATTTAGGTTGTTTCCACCTTTTGGCTGTTGTGAATAGTGCTGCAATGAACATTAGTGTCCAGGTCTTTGAGTCTGTGCTTTCAAGTCTTTTGGGTATAATACCTAGGAGAGCAATTGCTGGGTCATATGATAGTTGTATTTTTAGTTTTTTGAGGAGCTGCCATACTATTTTCCACGGGGGCTGCACCATTTTGCAATTCCACCAGCAGTGGTTAAGGGTTTCAGTTTCCCCACATCTTGTCAACATTTGTTTATCTTAGCCATCCTAGTGGGAGTGAAATGGTATATATCTCAGTGTGGTTTTGATTTGCATCTCTCTGATGACTAATGATGCTAAGCATCTTTTCATGTGTTTGGTGGCCATTTGAATGTCCTCTTTGGTGAAATGTCTATGCAGGTCCTTTGCCCATTTTATGATCGGGTTATTTGTCATTTTGTTAAGTTGTTGAAGTTTGTTGTAGGGGAAGAACATCACAAAGTTTAGTAAAGCAAAAAGTTTTATTGGGCATATATTCAGAAAGGCAAAAGTGGGAAATGGACAGCCATGCTGCCAGAGTCATCTCTGTCTAAGTCCAAAGAGTATTACAGGATAGGCAAGAATGGGAAGATGGACAAGCATGCTGCCATAGCCCTGTCTGCTGGGAGTCTAAAGACCATTACAGTCATCAGTATATATTAACATTACTAATGGGCAAAACCATTGAAAGCTTCACCTTTTCACAGATTGGCTAGAAACCGTGAGCCTACATTTTGAAACGTCTTTCTTAACAATCATTTGTACAGGTTTCAGTAATGATAGTCAGGAGGGTCTTCATTGGTCCAACAAATTTCTATTAGCCAGATGCTAATCGTAAAAGATAAGAGTAGAAAGTCTTTTGTGTTCTGTTTGATTGGCTTTATGTGAAAGTTTCCTTTAAGGATATATTCCAAGATTATCATAGCTATTGTCTTTATACCTCAGGGCCCAGTTGATGTGTCCTTGTGAGCCCAGCTCCAGCTGGTTCACATTCTCTATGCTCAAGGACAGGGAATAATAACTCCAGAATTATTTCCTAAATTGAGTTTTATGTATATATTGGTTATTAGATTGTTGTTGGATATATGGTTTTCAAGGATATTCTCCCAGTCGGTGGCTTGTCTTCTCACTTTTTTTGGTAAAATCTTTTGATGAAGAAAAGTTTTTAATTTTTATGTGGTCCCATTTATTTTGTCTTTTGCTGTTTGTGCTTTTGTTACTCTATTAGATAATCGATTGTTGAAAGCTAGGCCTGACAGTGTTGTGCCTGCTTGTTCTTCTAAGAATTTTATGGTTTTAGTTTGCACATTTAGGTCCTTAATCCATTTTGATTTTTTTTTGTGTATGATGTGAGGCACGGGTCCTGTTTCATTTTTGTGCGTGTGGAATTCCAGTTTTCCTAGCACCATTTATTGATGAGAGGTTGATTTCTTTTTCTTCACGTTCCTGTCTCTAGCTCTTCTCCCTTACTTGGTAAGCGAAATGCAAAGCCCTAAGGCATATGACCTTTAGTAGAGGAAGTGGGGAGGTTTTGAATTGTTATAGTAAAAAGGTAATGTGGGTGGAGTAATGTGAACCTGGCAAAATATCTGAGCTTTGCTTTTACTTCATTAAAAAAAGCCTGTCATTATATTTTATAGATTATAATAATGAAGATGAATTTGGAAGAAAGTTGAGGTTCCTCTTGCAACAACTTCCACCTGTTAATTACAGTTTGTTAAAGTTTCTGTGTAGATTTCTAGCCAACGTAGCATCACATCATGAAGAAATTTGGTCTGCTAATTCTTTGGCTGCTGTCTTTGGTCCAGATGTCTTCCAGTAAGTTGTTTCATAAATTTTTGTTTAATTAAAAAAAAAAAAATTGGGTTTGTGAAATAGAATCCTATTGTCTCCTAAGAATCATAGGCTGCTTGATGAACCATTATTTTTTATAATAGATGGGATTAATCCAGCATTTTTGTGAACAGGGTACAAATTAGGTAGGATTTACAGATGAGAAAACTGAGGCACAGAATGATGACATAAATTGCTCAGATTCATAAAGTGACTCATCGGTTGTCTCTCAGTTCAGTTTGAACTTTTGTTCTTAGCATTTACACAGATGTGGAAGATCTGAAAGAGCAAGAAGTAGTAAGTAGGATAATGGCTGGACTTCTGGAAAATTACTATGAGTTTTTTGAGAATGAAGAGGAAGATTTTTCATCTAATGATTTGAGTTCAATTACTGAACAGGTAAGAATATTTTAAATATTCTGATTGGAGGAAAAAAAAATTTTTTTTTTAACAATATGTAATTAAGAGATTGACATAAATTTATGTGGAATTTAACTGGAAATAATTCTCCTGGTTATTATATGTAATCAGTAAATGGCTTACCCGTATAGTATATGAATATACTGTTTTTTCTGAACCACTTCTTATCCTTAATTTGGATAGTATGAAAAAGGCATTGAAACCAGAGTATATATAGTAGGGTTTTTTTTTCTTTCTGTTAACTTAAGCATTATTTATGTTGTAAGAATAGTGTGGTTTTTTTTTTGTTTGTTGTAACCCTCCCCCACCAAAGAAACTACTAACAGGAATGTACGCAAAGAATGAGAAATAGAAGGTAGAGGAAAAGATTCAATACAAGCAAAGTTCATGGAAACGATTTTTAAAATATATATAGTATGGAAAAATAAAATGAAAATGTTTAGCAGCTGATATAAGAGAAAATGAATTTTCACATATGGGTTGTTATGAGTAATAATTTCATTCTTAAAGAGAATTTCTTGATTAAAATAGCTAGTTAATATAGCAGTGCAACAATGGGAAGTACCTGGAGAATTCATAGTTGAGGTTGCAGATCATTTTTAACTTGAGTGACTCTTGAGTATTGAAACCCATCTCTCGGTATGGTTTATGACATTTTGTTGTTACTGCTATGCTTGATGGTGGAGATTGTACAAAGATCCTATTGTTGTAGGGAAAAACATCACAAAGTTTAGTAAAACAAAGTTTTATTCCGCATATATTCAAAAAGGCAAAAGTGGAAAGCAGACAGGCATGCTGCCAGAGCTAATGTCTGTCCGAATCCAAGGAAATATTACAGAACAGACAAAAGTGGGAAAATGGACAAGCATGCTGCTAGAGCCATGTCTGCCCGAGTCCAAGAAATATTGCAGAATAAGCAAGAATGGGAAGAGGGACAAGCATGCTGCCATAGCCATGTCTGCCCAAGTCCATGGACTAGTACAGAATAGACAAGAATGGGAAAATGGACAAGCATGCTGCCACAGCCATGTCTGCCTGAGTCTAAGGAATATTATAGAATAGACAAGAATGGAAAAATGGACAAGCATGCTGCCAGAGCTATGTCTGCCTGAATTCAAGGAACTATTACAGAATAGGCAAGAATGAGAAAACTGACAAGCATGCTGCCACAGCCATGTCTGCCTGAGTCCAAGGAATCAGTATATATTAGCATTACAATATGGACAAAACCGTTGAAAGCTTCACCTTTTCACAGATTGGCTAGAAACTGATCCTACATTTTAAACTGTCTGTCTTAACAATCATTGGTACAGGTTTCAGTAACGACAGTCAGGAGGGTCTTCATTGGTCCAACAAATTTTCTATTCACTAAATGCTAATAGGAAAAGATAAGAGTAGAAAGTCATTTGTGTTCTGTTTGATCAGCTTATGTGAAAGATTCCCTAAAAGATATTTTCCAAGATTATCCTAGCTATTGTCTTTATACCTTGGGACCCAGTTGATGTGTCTCTGTGAGTCCAGCTCCAGCTGGGTCACATTCTCTATGCTCAATGACAGGGAATAATGACTCCAGTATTATTTTCTAAATCACTAGTTACTTTCTCCTTTATGAAATTTATTGTAAAGCCACATTAATTCAGACTTCTCAGGTTTGGAATTTGTGATGTAGGTCTGTGTGGAGGTTTTGCTTTTGCACTTTAGTGGTTTGCCAAGCAGACTTTTTATTTGATTAAGGGGTGGGTTTATTTGATTTGGGCATGGGGTGGGGCTGCAACTTTTTTTTAAAGGCTAATAATTCACTTTTTTTTTTTTAAAAAAAAAATAAATGTACAGTAAAAAGTCTTGCCTTAAGAAAAAAAGAAGTCTTGCCTTTCACCCACACCTCTTTTTTTCCTTCCGTCTCCAACCCTCTCCCTCCTTTATTGGTTTCTTATATGTTTTTCCAGAGGGTTTTTTTTTTTTTTTAATGCAAATACAAGTATATATTTTCTCACAGTTTTTAATAGGTAAAGTAGCATACCATGCACACTGTTATATACCTTGTTTTATATCAACTAATACTGTATCTTGGAGATCTTTTCTTATCAGACTATACAGAGCATATTCTTTTGTTTTTACATCTGCTTAGTTCCCTATCGTATGAATGTGTAACCTTACAATTTATTTGATTTATAGTACCAGTTCCCAACTGAAATGTATATCCTGGTTTTCTCAGAACAGTTCTAGTTGAAGTCTGCTTTCTGGTATAATTATGAATAGTTCTCCTTTCACTCTCAAATGTATCCAGTTTTGGATGGTAAATTATATTGTCACACAATTTATTGATAGATGTTTGGATTTTTGCCTTTGTTTTGCTATTACTTTATAAAGCAGCATCTCTTAAAAGGGAGTTTATAACACAGATTTTCACTAGCTCTGATAGATCTGATTATGTGAATTTGGAATTTTATTTTCTGAGTAGCCCAACCTTTATTTGAAAGAGCTTCTGTACTGTTGTGAACTTTTATAGATACAACTTTTTAATATTTGAAGTTTGTGCCTTCCTCAGTTTTTCATGTTTTCTTCAAGTAAGCATTTTTATCTTAGTCTGTTTTCCTGTGTCTCACTTAAAGAATGGACTGGATCTTCTTTCCTCCCTTCCGCCTTCTCTCCCTTTCTCTCTTCCTTTTTCAAGTATCAGGAGCTTTAAAGAAACATCAACAGGTGCCAGATTGCAGCTTGTAGCGTCTAACTCTGGATGAAGTCAGTGTGCATATATATGTGAAGTAAATCAAATAGGTAGAATTTGTAGCCTGAATTAGTGACATATGGAACTTTTGGTATGTTTTTTGAAGGTATCCAATTGTCATATCCAGTTCCTGATTTAAACATTTGGTTAAAATAAAGAACTGATACATCTCTTCAAATTTATTCTTGCTTAAAAGAAAATGACAAGAAGCGGACAAGTAGTTAGAGACACCTTAAATTGTTAATGAGTTTTGATGCCCATAAGAAATTTCATCTGTTGGGGAATTCTGTGTACCTTCTTCCTTTTCCCTAAATTACATTTTAGTTTTCTTTACTTTTTAAAAATAAAATAATTGGCTGTTCAAAGTAAAATAGTATATATTTCTGTCATTCATTTTCTACATTTCTAAGATGATTTGACTTGTAAGAAATTAGTGATACTAACTTGACCTAATATTTAAATTTTGATTCCTTTAAAGTCCGCAGGGTATGCTTCTATTACATTTATAATTCTCTGATATTTCTGTTATCCTGTGGATTCCTTATGTATGTTAAAATATATCCATATCTTACCTGTATTGCATTTGCATTTTTGTATTTTTTTTAAGCCCTATAAAAACTGAATTAATATATGTTGTGCTTTACATTAAATAGAATGGTAGTTAAGTTAAGCAACACCAGGAAGTAAGATTGAATTCTGCAGATTTGCCCATGGAAATAAGGATACTAGCTTATTGAGCAAAGTATGCTAGGTAGATGGAGTAGTGCAGTGGGTCCTGAGAGGCAATGATGTATATTTAATTATCTTGACCCAAGTTACTAATTATTAGAATCTGTTTTATCTGTTTTAATTATATTTCTGAATTATAAGTGGATTTGTAAGTAACAGAAGAACAGATTTCTGGAAGTTTTTTTGTTTTATAAGCAGATTTGATAACTTCAATTTGATTTATGAGGCAGAACTGATAAGGTATTTGAATGAAAGTAAAATTTCCTCAAACTCAGAACACTTTGGTTGTATTTTAAGGTTGGCCTAATTCAAGTGCTGCTTGTTTCTTATCCACATATTTAAAGATATTTATACACAAAGATATAATCATGGCAGTGCTTTGATTTTTCTCCTGATTTTGATATTTGAAAGAAGAAAACTTTATCCAGTGCTCTCTTCTTTTGGGGTCTCATCCCATTAATGCAAGTATTTGGCTGTTAGAATCTTTTCAAGGTAGTAGATATTCCTACTAATAGTATGAGAGAGACGGGTGGAGATGATGACTAGGAAGTGTTTGAGAAATGACCCAGAATCAAGTAGACAGTTTCTTTAGGATCAAGTAGGATCCTTAAATGAATGAGAATCCAGTGGAGTGGTTTGAAGATAGAAGTGATTATTATGTTTCTTTATACGTTTGAGAAGGCAAGTAGCAGTGTCCTCCACAAGCTGGAGTCTGGAGAGCAGACATTTCACGAGGCCCTAGAGAAGGGAATTAGAAAGAAAGTCAAAGAAAGGAGATGTAAGTATGGATGAGGGCTTTCTGTAAGTGGAGTTGAGGCAGCTGCATATATAGGGCATGTTCAGAATAACTTAACAGAATAGAGGGTTGATAAAAAGAAAATCAGGTTGACAAGTGGAGGATCAAGAGGAACTTTGGGAGATTAGTGTAGGGTGAGAGAGCATTTTTATCTAAGCCTTTAATGTTTATACTCTTGCCCAAAGTAATTTAGTCAGTTCTTACTGCAGGAAGTTATATTTGGGAGGCCTGGGAGTTGGGAGAAGGGATGTCACATCTTAGTTGGTGATCATTGGTGAAAATACTGGAAAAAAGTAAGTTAATTTACATAAAGCTTATTGAACTGAATATAAAATATTCAGTATAATTGAGTATAAGACTTTTATATCTCCTAGGAGCTATTGAGTATAGATACAAACTGATTTTAAAAAGTCTGATGTAACTAACATGTTAAAATAGTAGTACCCCGTACCTAAAATTTGTGGACTGAATAAATATTCATTTATTTTCAGTTTAAATAACCATATTTGAAATTTTAAAAAATATTTTGGTATTGTGCCCAAGCTTTTAATAGTCAGCCACAATAATTCCCATTTTATACTTCTGAAAGCAGTATTTTCTTGGCAGTTTTTTTCTTGCTTAGATTATCAGGTAAATACCAAGTAAGTTCATTCTCTTGATTTTCACTAATTTATTAAATACATAGATGGAGAAAGAAGATAATTTTCCATTTGACCCAGCTTAGAAATTGATCCATCATTTGAAGTCTTCACCTTTGTGTATAAATCTTACCTCTCAGTTAATAACCACTTAGGCTGATGATTTTCAGTCTTTTTCTTTCATCTCCATTATACCTGATAGATGAAGGATAATTAGGGATAGTATTTACAAGCACAACATATTCAACAAAATCTGCTGCACACGCTTTATATGTAGAGTAAATGGTTCACAAATTGAAGTCATTAACTATTGTTCATAATGAATTTTTAGTGAATCATCTGACTAGTGACCTTGGTACATCAGTTATTGAGAGCTCCTGCTTTAGGTAGTTTGGATGGCAGATACCGACTTCATTTTTTATAAATAGCAGTGTTATATGTAGAAACTAGGATCTATACTATATAGAAATAAGATAATAGTTCTAGTTATAATTATAGCTATTTATTGCTTATTATATGTAGATACGTTTTTAAGGAATTTTATATAATATTTAATCCTTTCAACCAACTGCATTTACACATAAGTTTTGGAGAAGCTAAGTAAGATGCCAGAGATATAGGTAAGGGCACAATAGGGATATAGATATAGATCTTCTGACTCCAAAGCCTGGTTATTAACTATTGCGTTATTTTGGAAAGCAAGTAATCTGTACTTGTTGATTAAGAATGTGATGAATATAATAGTGTAGTTATCTTTCTTTTGGTTGCAGTTTTACTTTGTGATAGTATTCCAGCAACTATATTTGCATGTCCATCAGGAAAAACACCACTGCTACGTGGTAGTGGCAGACTAACTGATTTTAGGTATTTCTGGTGCATTTGGCTAGAATGGACAAAAATATACTTCCACTGCTGTTTTTAAGTACTAGTATTAATTTATAAAATGTTAACGCCATTTGTGGGTAGTTTCTTCTTGGGGTAAAACTTAAAAGAAATATTTACCTTGAAAATATTTTGTTAGTTTTTGTTCTCTTATATTTCAGGGTCTGTTTATTAGAGTGATTATCTACTTATAGTTATTATCTACTTTGATAATGGAAGACATTTTATAGCTGTGCCAGAAAAACAATTATAACCTTGAGTTGTGCTTAATGTTGAAAACAATGGCTTCTCTCTTGGTGTAGGGTCCCATCTCTTCACGAAAAATTTAGTCTGAATCATTTAGAAAATAGCTGATGTTTTCTAAAACAAAGCTAACAGCTCAAGGCAAAACTTTTGTACCCTTCCGCCTGTTGTCACACTTATTCTATATTAAAATGACTTCTGTAATGTACCAGGAAATCAGAGGGATCAATTAGAAGTCTTTTGTAACTGTTACATTTACAGAACTGATTGGATAGAAAACGAAACTTTCTTAATGCAAATTAAAGTATGCAGGCTTTTTCATAGTCTTCAATCTTATTTATATTCCTAGTGTAGTTTTAATGTAATCATCACTTCCTGCTTCAAAATATTGTCTGCTTTGCAATTTTATTTTGATATGGAAAATTTGAGAATTATTCTGTAATAACAGAGTTGGTCCTAGAAAAGGGTTGGGGGGAAGGAGTTATTTGTGTTTAAAAATTTATTAGAGAGTGTGCGGTCATTTCTGGGCAACATGACGCTATAGTCAGAAGCACCACGCCATCCCTGTGCAGCAAAGATCTGAAAAACTAAGTCAAACAGAGTCACACGTCAATCCTGAAACCCTGAGCATCAAAGGAAGAGAGAAAGAACTCAGCCAAGCACCGAATGGAATAAGAAACTGACCGAGAACAGAGATCGAGGAGAGAGAGATATAGAGGTCCCCTGTCAGCTACCGCAGCGTGGATCGGCCATCTTGGACTCCTATCAGAGATCAGTGAACGGGGGGTACGAGAAAGCAGCTTCACGGAGCTTCCAGCAGGAGGCAGAACAACTGGTAACCAGCGATATAGGCTTTCCCACCCCCGACCCTTCTTCACCCCAACTTAGCCTTCTCTGCTTCTTGCAGCCACAGTCTCTTGGCCGGGAAGCGCCAGCTCCATCCCGGTGTCGCATGGATTCCACCCTCCCACACTGGCTGGCTCCCTGAGTGCCTTTTGTTGGCTGCTGGTGTTGCTTTTTTCCACCTCTTTAGATTTTGTCCTCACTATCTCCCCCTCCTTTCTCTCAACTACCTAGTTCTGTGTGCCATCTTTGCTTCTTCCTGAAAGGCTGTGAAATAGCACTCAACTGTGAAACTGCTTCCAGCCTGTGCTGCCACGCTGCTGGGACCCCCGGGGCTTTTTTGTTTGTTTGTTTGTTTGGTCTGATTTGTTCTGTTTTGATTTGTTTTCTTTTTCTTTTCTTGGCTTGGGAGCCCCTTCTGGCCAGGCAGTAGTGCGCGGCTTGGAAGCTACTCCCTTACTCTGTGCAGACGCACAGGGATATCCCTGTGGGCATTTCTTTTTTCTTTTTTTTGGTTTTTTTTGTTTTATTTTCTTCCCTCTCTTATTCTCTTTTTGTCTGTCTTCATTTCCAGTCTCTTGGTTTATTCATTTTTTTTCTTTTACCCTTTTTCTTTTTTCATTTTTGTTTTTCCCCTTTTCTCAGTCTCTCATCTCTCCACTCCAATAGCAAACTCCCTTAGCACTGTTTTTTGTTTGTGTGTATGTTTTTGGCTCCTCTTTCTCTCTCATCTTTCCCATACCTATCTTAGCTCCACACATCACAGTCTACCCCCCCATCCTGCCTACCTGCACTGTGCACTGAACATCATATTCCCAAGCAGCACAGGCACGGCCTACTGGAACCTGCCCTGCACTGATTCCTGGTCTGCACTGTCAGCCCTGGTATGTGCCACAAACAACCCATCCCAGCAGCTCCCCTTCAGCTGGACCTGCCCTGCTGTACCATACCTGAGTGACTGACCCCACCCATTGGAGAAGGAGGTGAAAAGTATCGAGGTCACAGATGAGCAAACAACAAAGAACACACAGCCCGCCTGCTCAGATGTAACCAAATAAAACAAAAAAGCAGGACGAAACAAACAAATCTGCAATCAGTAAATGAGGAAAATAACCACTGAATGCCCCGAAGACAGCAGACAATATCAAAACATTTACAAAAACAGGACAGGGTGGTTCCAGTAGGCATCCAAAATAAAATGCCAGATGACCTTCCAGTAGAAGAAAAGGCACTAGACCTAACTAACAGGGAATTCAGATCTCTAATATTCAGAATTATTCAAGAGTTGAAGCAAAAGGCAGACAAAAATGAGGAAAAAATAGACAAATTCATGGCAAAGGCAGACAAATTCATGGAAAATACAGACAAAAAAATGGAAGAATTCAAGAAAATAATACAGGAACAAAATGCTAAAATAAATTCACAACTAAAAATCATATAAACACAACAGTGAGAAATCCAAAAGATAAACAACAAGATTTCAGAAATGGACAGTGTCATACAAGGGCCGAGGACCAGGTTTGAAACGATGGAAGATAGAATCAGCGAAATCGAAGACAAACTTTTGGATACAACTCTGTTTGAGGAAAAATCAGAAAAAAGAATAAAGAAAAGTGAAGAAACCCTGAGAATTATGTGGGATAAAATCAAAAGCAAAAATCTGTGAGTGATTGGAGTTCCAGAACGGGGAGAAAACAGAAAACACAGAGAGGATCATTGAAGAATTGCTGACAGAAGACTTCCCCAATATCGTGAAAGATGAAAAGCTGACCATCCCAGAAGCTCAACGAATGCCATATAGGATAGACCGCAAAAGAAAATCACCAAGGCATATCATAATCACACTCGCTAAAACCAAAGACAAAGAATCCTGAGAGCAGCTCGAGAAAAACAAGAAGCCACATACAGAGGAGAAACAATAAGACTAAGCTTGGATTATTTGGCAGAAACCATGCGGCAAGAAGGCAGTGGGATGACATATATAAAACCTTGAAAGAAAAAAATGGCCAGCCAAGAATAATATATCCTGTAAAACCCTCATTCAAATATGATGGTGAGATTAGGTCATTCCCAGATAAACAGAAATTAAGGGACTATGTAAAAACCAGACCAAACTTACAGGACTTATTAAAGGAAGTCCTTTGATCTGAGAACAAACAACATCAGACCACAGGCTGAATCTAGGACACAGGATTGTACTAGCCAGATACCAACCTAGGAATGAACTCTTAAGGACTATGCAAAACCAAAAGAATTGCAGCAGGGAATCAGAGGGGTTAATCTTTAAATGACAAAAACATCAGAACAATAAAAGAGGGAATAAGTGGTGTAGGTATAGAACCTTCTAATGGAGAGGAAGGCAAGGCGATACCAAGTAATAATATACTGGTTCAAATCTGGGAAGATAAGGGTAAATTTCAAGGTAACCACAAAGTTGACAATCCTACTCATCAAAATAAAGAGAAAAACATAAAAGTCTCAGTAAAAACAATGCCTACAAAAACAAAAGAAATGAAAAAAAAATCCATAAACAAAAGGAACTCAGCACAGGAGTGTAAGAGGAACAAAGAAAACGTCAGCACCACAAAAAAAGCACTACAAAATGCAGTCCCACTCCTAGGAATATATCCTAGCGAAATAAGAGCCGTCACACGAATAGAGATATGCACACCCATATTCATTGCAGTGCTATTCACAATAGCAAAAAGATGGAAACAACCTAGATGTCCATCAACAGATGAATGGATAAACTATGGTACATACACACAATGGAGTATTATACAAAGATAAAGAACAGTGATGAATTTGTGAAGCATCTCATAACATGGATGAAACTGGAGGACGTTATGCTGAGTAAAATAAGTCAGTCACCAAAGGACAAATATTGTATGAGACCTCTACTGTAAAAACTCATGTAAAAGTTTACACACAAAAGGAAACAATCTTTGTTGGTTATGAGGGATGGGAGGGGTGGGGGGAAACTAAATAGACAATAGGTACGTGGTAACTTTGGTGAAGGGTATGACAGTACACAGTACTGGGGAAGCCAGCACAACTTACACAAGGAAAGGTCATGGAAGCTCCATAGACACTTCACTTCCAAACTCCCTGAGGAACTGAATTACTGGGCAGAGGGCTGTGGGGACCATGGTCTTGGGGAATGTCTAGCTCAATTGGCATAACACAGTTTATAAAGACAATGTTCTGCATTCTACCTTGGTGAGTAGTGTCTGGGGTCTTAAAAGCCTGTGAGCAGCCATCTAAGATACTCCACTGGTTTCACCCCTTGGGGAGCAAGGGAGAATGAAGAGAACAAGATACAAGGAAAAGTTTAGTCCAGAGGAGTAATGGACCATGGCTACCACGGCCTCCACCAGACTGAGTCCAGTACAGCTAGATTTTGCCCGACTACCACCACTGACTATTCTGACTAAGAGCACAATAGAGGGTCCTGGACAGAGCTGGAAAAGGATGTAGAACAAAATTCTAACTCACAAAAAAAAGACCAGATTTACTGGCCTGACAAATTGGAGAAACCCCGAGAGTATGGCCCCCGGACACCCTTTTAGCTCAGTGGTGAAGTCACTTCTGAAGTTCACCGTTAAGCCGGGGGTTGGACAGCCTCATAAAACAAAACCAGACTAGTGAGGCACAGCAGTCCAGGGACAAGGAGTAGAAGGCAGGCGGAGACACGAAGACTGGTGATAGGGAACCCAAGGTTGAGAAGGGATAGTGTTGACATGTCATGGGGGTTGTTAATCATTGTCATAGGGGAATATGTGTACTAACTGTTTAATGAGAAACTGTTCGTTCTGCAAACCTTCATCTGAGGTACAAAAAAAAAAGAAAAAAGGATTACCTATGTGAGATCGTATTGACAACAGGAACTCAAAAGGTTTGATGGGAAGCCTACGGCGCAGTGAGGTGAAGATAACGATGATGGAATAATTTGGAAAAGGATAGTGAGAATAGCAGCACAACTGGAAGAATGTAATCGATGTCACTGAATTGTACATGTAGAAACTTTTGAAATGGTATAACTTTGGCTATGTATATTTTCACCAAAAAAAAAAAACATCCTCCAAGGTCAAGAAGGGAGAGTGTTGACATGTCATGGGGTTGTTAACCAATGTCAGAAAACAATAATGTACTGACTGTTTAATGAGAAACTGTTTGTTCTGTAAACCTTCATCTAAAGTAAAATTAGAAAAAAAGAAAAAAAATTGTTAGAATAGTATCATTTAATACGTCAAAAGTTTTATTAAATTTTAATTCTTAATTCCTTTTTATCTATATAGGTTAATGAACTTTCCGAGGAAGAAGAGGAAGATGAAAAGCTGGAACACATAGAAGAACTTCCAGAAGAGGGTGCAGAAAAATCAAATGACATGCCAGAGGTGGTACAGTTAAGAATGACTGAAAACATCCTAGAACCAAATGGTGTTACAGCATCAACAAGGTAGTATTTCACTGTAGATGTAGACTCACCCCAGTATTAATACCGTACAAATTGTAATTGTATGTGAAGATTGACATTTGTATATAAAGAAGAGGGAGAAGAAAATTTTAAAGGAGCAGGCTTGCTAAGGAATTTTCAGTTATTAGTTTAGTATTTGTATCTTTCTTTATAACTTCTTACATATATTACTTCTTAAAATTTATTCATTTTGTTTTTGTATTAACTTGCTGATTCAGAACCTGTGGAAATAGAATTACTAGAGAAAGATATAGTGGCTGAATTGACTTGTATTACCAACTTCTAGGCTGGAAGTAGGTTGTTAAGAAAGACTCTGTGATCCACTAAAGTAGTGCTTTCCAATCCTTTTTGTGTATAAAATGACAATATTTACATGGCATATTGGGCAAATTCTATAAATGTGGTAGTCTGTAGGCACTATCCCCGCACATATCTGGGATCATAGGGCACACTATTTAGGAAGCTCTAAAGAATTTGAGAACTTCCCATAGCTCTAGGCATGCTCAATTTTGTGCTGGTTCTTTGTTAAGCTCTAGGGTTTACTAAGCCTTTCTCATTATGGGGACATAGCTCTATATTTAATCGACTAGATATTTTTCATTAAATTTGTGGTCAAAAAGCACAGGAAATAATGAGAATCAAAAGGCAAAATGTCTTTAAAAAATAACTGGTAATATTAAAAGGAGGAGCTCTCCACTGTGTGTTAAAAAATTAGAAAATAATCTAAAATGTATATTGCTGAATAAAATTATTATATTTCTCTATGGGCCTATAGATCTTTATGTTATGTATGATTTTTTCAAACATGATTTTTAATAATGGTATATTAACACCTTTATTCAATCTTGCCCTTCAACATTTTGTTTATGGTTTTCTGTGTGTTTACATGACTTTCTAATTTATTTTTTGATAACCTCTTAACTATTTTATATAATAATTAAGATATTTATTAACTATGCATTAAAATATTTAACTGTATGGCACAATGGGTTAGCGCTCGGCTACTTATGGAAGGGTTGGTGATTAGAACCCATCAGTGGTTCTGTGGGAGAGAATACCTGGCAGTCTGCTCTGGTAAAGATTACAGCCTAGGAAATCGTATGGGACAGTTCTACTCTATCATCTAGAGTCTGTATTAGTTGGAATCGACTCCATGGCACACAGCAATGACAGCAGCATATTTTACCCAAGCATTCTTTTTTTGGACATTTTGAGTTTTGTTCCAGCTAGCTTGTCAGTATTATATTGCTACTAAAGAATCTTTGTTCTTAGGCCCTTTTTTTCCTTCTTTTGAATTATTTGCTTTGGATAAATTTCCAGGTGTGGATTTCTTGGGGCCCAAAGAGTGAATTTTCCTATGAGTTTTGGTAACCATTTCTAGACTACATAAAAGACTTGGCCCAGTTTACGTTGCCGTCAGCAGTATTTTCTTGAAGACCTAACAACACTAGATTTACATGGGTGTTTTTTATTTTGTAATTTTGAGCTGTACTCCTAATAGTCACTAACTACATGTGGCTACTTAAATTTAAACTTAAATTAAAATTAAATAAAATTTACAGTTCATTTCCACTATTGCAGTAGCCACACTTTTTACATGCTCAGTAGCCATATGTGGCTACCATATTGAGCAGTGCCGATGTAGAACATTTCCATCATCACAGAAATTTCTGTAGAACAGTGTTGATTTACAGGGTAAATTCATTAAGGATTTTTATTTATTTAATTACCAGCAAGATTAAATAGTGTTTCAAATGACTAATAGTTTATTCTCTTTCATATCTGTCTAGTTTTGTAGAGGATCCTCTTCCCCTCCAACACAATCATTTTAGATGGATTCATTGGAGTTTTGGTGGTTGACAAGATTGTTTAATTGCAAGTCCTAGAAACAGACCCTGGTTAAGTAAAGAATAAAAGCAATTTATTAGAAAGATGCTGAGTAGGTTGCAAAGTCAAAAGGAAAATCTGAATAAGTAGGCCTTGGCAAAGATAACATGGGCAGCCCTGGAGAATCTAGTAACAGAAGGTCATGGAAAAATGTCTTTAGCATGTAGCTGTTGCTGTGACAGCTCTGTCTCCCTCAGTGTCTCATTCTGCTCAAGAACAGATTTTTGAAGGGGGCATGGAGAGGCTGGCCTAAATTGAATCAAGTGTTCACCCCCTTGGCTAGGGTCAGGCTGGTCATTATAATTTGTGTGGCCACCAAGACCATGTGGAAATAGAGGAGGAGTTAGTTTCCTGCAGGAAAACCAGACTATTACCAAAAGAAGTGGGTACAGATTTTGAGCAGCAGAAGGAAATGTTTACCACAGTGGTCTACTAGATTTAGTCATGATATTTATATATTTCAGTTAACATTTATACATTTTTATTTTAGTTTTGGCTAATTGGATAAAGATTAAAAAGTACATATAACTACTTTTTTGGTAGTATCTTGCTTCAGTAGCCCCTGGATGGTGCAAATGGTTAACACACTCAGCTGCTAACTGAAAGGTTGGAGATTTGAATCTATCCAGACTTGCCTTAGAAGAAAGGCCTGGTGATCTAGCAGTGAAAACTCTGTGTGCACAGAGTCGCCGTGAGTCAGAGTTGACTCGACGGCGACTGGCTTATTGCTTCAATAATTAAACATTATATTAAGAATAGTACTTTTTAGGTACATAAAACATCTCATTATAATTGAGATAACTACTCAGTTTTTAGTTGAAATTTACTTATGTAAGTTTTAAGTTTTTTAACTTTCTCTTTGAAGTAAGAACAACCATGGTGTATAGTGCTTTTAGACCTTTCCAATTTTTACTCCAGTTTGTTATTAAATATGCATATATTAAAACTTTTAAAAATTTTCTGTTCTTACCCACACTTATTTCCATGGCAGCTTGAGTTAAGGACTAAAGATTGGGTTTGTTTATAGATGAATTTCCTATTTAATTAAAAAGAAATCAAAATGCATGTCATTTCATAAATGTTTAATAAAAGTTTGCTGAATGATTGAAAAAATAATATGGAATGAAGTATATATAGCTAGTTAGAGGGAACAGATGCTTTTGAATGGCCTTCTACAAAGAATGATTAGGTTTAGATACCAGGATTCTTTTTTTTTTTTTTAAGATACCTTTTTAAAACTATTTTATTTCTGATCCCAAGCAATTATTTAAGTTTCTTATTCTATTTTTTTTTTTTTTTTTTTACAAAAATACCTCATCGAATCCATTTGGTTTGACAAGTACTAAATGTACACTCTTTTTAAAATTAAGTCAAATCTTGTCTCTCCTTTGATTTAAACCCTTCAGTGTCTCCCCATTTTACTCACAATAAATGCCAGCAAGGTTCTGTCTACACAGTCTGGCTTTCTCCACTTTTCCGACTTTCTCTTTTCAGTGCTCTCCTTCTGGTAATTCTCCTCTAGCATGGCAGAGTTCACAAGTTCTCTAGCATGTTCCACCTCAGAGCCTTTGCAGTGACTGTTTGCTCTGTCTGGATAGATGTACTCCCCCATGTATCTGCATGGTTCTCTCACCTCTTTCACTTCTTTGCTCAAATGTCACTTTCTTAATGATGCCTCCATGTCCCCCATTCCTGATATCCCTTGCCCTGTTCTGTTTTGTCCGTAACAGTTATGACCTTATAACGTATGTTTATTATGTTATTGTCTATCTTCTAGCACTAGAATTTAAGCCACATGACAACAGGGTTTTGTTCACTCATGTATTTACAACACTTAGAATAGTGTCTACCACAAAGTAGATGTTTAATAAGTACTGAATGTTGAATAAATGGGGATTTAGAAGCAAGATAGAGTTTTCTTGATCTCAACTTAATTACTAGATAGCAAAATGTGCTAGTTTTTCAAGACAGAAGAAATGTAATATAAATTCTTGGATTATCTGCTTTGGGTAAAAGAAAATGTATATCTACCTTAGGTGAAAGAAAATGTGTATGGAATGCGTAGGGCCTAGCATCTAGGGGGCTCTTAATTTGTTCTGATGAATTAGTTGATACTGTATTGCTTGAAATTGGAGATAGAAGTTTTGGTAGCTAGCATGTGTTATTATTATTTTTTTAAAAATTGTGGTAAAATATATATAACAGAAAATATGCCACTTTAACCATTTTTAAGTGTACAATTCAGTGACATTAATTCTGTTGACTGTGTTGTGCAACCATCACTGCTATCTATTTCCAGAAGATTTTTGTTACCCCAACATAAACAAAACTCCGTACCCCTTAAGCAATAACTCCCCATCCCTGTTTCCCTCCACCCCTGGTAATGACTAATAAACTTTTGTGTCCATTCTAGATATTTCATATAAATTAGATCATATAATATTTATTGTTTTGTGTTTGGATTATTTCACTTAGCATCTTTTCAGGCTTCATGTTATAGCATGTATCATAACTTCATTTCTCTTTATGGCTGAATAATATTCCATTGTATGAATAATACCACATTTTGTTTATCCATTCATCTGTGGATGGACACTTAGGTTGTTTCCAGCTTTGGGCTATTGTGAATAATGCTGCTGTGAACATTGAGGTGCAACCCGTCTGAGTCCCTGCTTTTGATTCTTTTGGGTATATACCTAGGAGTGGAATTGCTGGGTCATATGGTAGCTCTGTGGAGTCCTGGTAGCGCAGTGGTTAAGAACTCGGCTGCTAACCATAAGGTCAGCAGTTGGAATCCACCAGCCGCTCTTTGGAAACCCTGTGGGGCAGTTCTACTCTGTCAGATAAGGTCGCTATGAGTCGGAATCAACTTGACAGCAATGGGTTTGTTGTTTTTTTGTATGGTAATTCTGTGTTTAACTTTTTTATTATTATTATTATTTTGCTTTAGGTGAAAGTTTATAGCTCAAGTTAATTTCTCATACAAAAATTTATACACGTATTGTTATGTGACACTAGTTGCAATCCCTATAATGTGATAGCACAGTCCCCCTTTCTACCCCGTGTCCATCCAACCAGCTCCTGTCCCTTCCTATATTCTCATCCTGCTTCTGGACAGGAGCTGCCCATCTGGTCTTGTGTGTCTGCTTGAGCTAAGAAGCACACTCTTCACCAGTATTACTTTATGTTTTATACTCCAGTCTAATCTTTGTCTGAAGAGTGGGCTTTGGGAATGGTTTTAGTTCTGGGTTAACAGAGCTTCTGGGGGCATGGCTTTGAGGGTTCCTCTAGTCTCAGTCAGACCATTAAGTCTGGTCTTTTTATGTGAATTTGAGTTCTGCTTCACACTTTTCTCCTGCTCTATTATGGACTCTCTGTTGTGTTCCCTGTTAAGTGGTCATTGGTAGTAGTTGGGCACCATCTAGTTCTGGTCTCAGGCTGATGGGGTCTCTGGTTAATGTAGCCCTTTTGTCTCTTGGGCTAGTATTTTCCTTGTGTCTTTGGTGTTCTTCATTCTCCTTTTCTCCAGGTGGGTTGGGACCAATTAATGCATCTTAGATGGCTTCCGGCAAGCTTTTAAGACCCCACACTCCACTCACCAAAGTGGGATGCAGAACATTTTCTTAATAAACTTTGTTTCGCCAGTTGACTTAGATGTCCCCTGAAACCATGGTCCCCAGACCCCAGCCCCTGCTACTCTGTCCCTCAAAGTGTTTGGTTGTGTTTAGGAAGCTTTTTAGCTTTTGGTTTAGTCCAGTTGTGCTGACTTCCCCTGTATTGTGTGTTGTCCTTCCCTTCACCTAAGATGATTCTTGTCTACTATCTAATTAGTGAGTTCCCCTCTCCCTCCCTCCCCACTCTCATAACCATCAAAGAATGTTTTCTTCTGTGTTTAAACCTTTTCTTGAGTACTTATAATAATGGTATCATACAACATTTGTCCTTTTGCGACTGCCTAATATTTCACTCAGCATAATGCGTTCTAGGTTCATCCATGTTGTGAGATGTTTCACAGATTCATCATTGTTCTTTATCGTTGTGTAGTATTCCATTGTGTGTGCCATAATTTGTTTATCTAGTCATCTGCTAACGGGCACCTACGTTGTTTCCATTTTTTTGCTATTGTGAACAGTGCTGCAGTCAACATGGGAGTGCATATATCTATTCATGTGATGGCTCTTATTTCTCTAGGATATATTCTAAGGAGTGGGATAGCTGGATCATATGGTACTTCTATTTCTAGCTTTTTAAGGAAGTGCCAAATCGATTTCCAAAGTGGTTGTACCATTTTACATTCCCACCAGCAGGCGTAAGTGTTCCAGTCTCTCCACAACCTCTCCAACATTTATTATTTTGTGGTTTTTGGATTAATGCTAGCCTTGTTGGGGTGAGATGATATCTCATTGTAGTTTTGATTTGCATTTTATCTAATGGCTAATGATCGTGAGCATTTCCTTATGTATCTGTTAGCCGTCCGAATGTCTTCTTTGGTGAAGTGCCTGTTCAAATCCTTTGCCCATTTTTTAATTGGGTTATTTGTCTTTTTATTGTTGAGGTTTTGCAATATCTTGTAGATTTTAGAGATTAGATCCTTATCTATATTGTAGCCAAAATTTTTTTCCCAGTCTGTAGGTTGTCTTTTTTACTCTTTCGGTAAAGTCTTTCGATGAGCATAAGTGTTTGATTTTTAGGAGCTCCCAGTTATCTAGTTTCTCTTCTGGTGTTTGTGTATTGTTAGTAATGTTTTGTATTCTGTTTATGCCAGGTATTAGGGCTCTTAGCGTTGTCCCTATTTTTTCTTCCATAATCTTTATCATTTTAGATTTTATATTTAGGTCTTTGATCCATTTTGAGTTAGTTTTTGTGCATGGTGTAAGGTATGCATCATGTTTCAGTTTTTTGCAGATGGATATCCAGTTATGCCTGCACCATTTGTTAATAGATTGCATTTTCCCCCTTTAACAGACTTTGGGCCTTTATCAAATATCAGCTGTAGATGAGTTTACATCTCAATTCTCAATTCTGTTCCACTGGTCTATGAATCTGTTATTGTACCAGTACCAGGCTGTTTTGACTACCATAGTGGTATAATATATTCTAAAATCAGGTAGTGTAAAGCCTCCCACTTTGTTGTTGTTCAGTAATGGTTTTCTTATCCAGGGCCTTCTGTGTTTAGCTTTGAGGAACTGCCAAAGTGTTTTCCACAGTGACTGCACCATTTTACATTCCCACCAGCAATGGATGTGGGATCCAGTTTCTCCGCATCCTACCAACACCTATTATTTTCCATTTTTTTGATCATAGCCATTCTAATGGGGGTGAGATGGTATCTCATTTTGGTTTTGATTTGCGTTTCTCTGATGACTGATGACCTTGAGCATCTTTTCATTGGCCATTTGTATATCTTCTTTGGTGATATGTCTTATTAAAGTCCCATGCTTTAATTTTTTGATTTTATTGTTTGTCTTTTTGTTGTTGATGTGTCATCTTTTTGAGTATTTCTATGAGGTAGTTTGCAGACATGTACTGGAAGTATTAGGTAGCCTACTTTGGATTTTCTATTCAGAAGTAGCACAGAAACCTATGCAAATGATTAGGTTAGATGCTAAGATCGTGCTTTGTTGTTGAGTCGGCCCCTGACTGATGGTGACCCCAAGCACAGTGGAACGAAACGCTGCCTAGACCTTTGCCATTTCCATGATCAACTGGGGATCAGACTGTTGTGATCTAACAGATTTTCATTGACTGATTTTTGAAAGTAGATTGTCAGGGCTTTCTTCCTAGTCTGTCTTAGTCTGGAAGCTCTGCTGAAACTTGTTCAGTTTCATAGCAACATGCAAGCCTCTACTGACTATTATGAATAATATTGCTATGTAAGTTCTTGTTTGCGTCTTATGGTGCACATATGTATGCACATGAAGACATACACATGCCTTCAACTTTAGTAAGTATTGCTAAATTATTTTCCAAAGTGCTTATTTCAGTTTTATACTCCCATTAGCAGAATGTGAGAGTTCTCATTGCTACACACCTTAGTGTATCAACTTAGTATTAACTATTCTGATGGCGTATAATAATATTTTGTTGTCATTTTAATAAGATTCAGCCCCTTTGCATGTATATTGACCAATTCCTTGTTTTGTGAAATGCCTGTTCAAGTCTGTTGCCCATTTTTCTATTGAGTTATCTTTTTCTTATTGATTTATAGGAGTTTTTTGTATATTAACTGGAAGCCCTTTCTTATATTTGTTGCAAATATCTTTTTCCCACTGTGTGGTGTGCCTTTTCATTCTCATATTGTATCTTCTGATGAATAGTTCCTAATTTTAAGTTAATCAGATTTCTCATTCTTTTCCCTCTGTGGTTAATGCATTTTGTGGTTCATGCTCTTAATGCTTTTTATGTCCTGTTTAAGAAATCTTTTCCTAAATTGAGGTCAAGAATATGCATTCCTTTACTATCTTTTATAAACTGTATCAGTTAAGTCTACAGTCTACTTGGAATTGATTTTATCTATGGTGTGTGAGTTGGGGCCAGGTTTTTTCCATCTGAATATCCTATTGTCCCAGCATCAGTTTTTGAAAGACTGTCGTTTCCCTGCTCTCTGTAGTGCCACCTTTATTCTAAATCAAGTTTATATGCATGGGTTCTTTTGTGTTATTTGTCTGTTCTTGTGCCAATACCATACTGTCTGATTTACTTTAGCTTTTATGGTATTTAAGGTCTGGAGTAGGATCCTAGTCTTCAAAATACAATGCTGTCACTCCAGGAGATTCTAATACAGGTAATCTATGGATGACACCCCAGCTGTAGGGATAGCAAGACAGCTCCCATATTCTAGCTTAGTCTACATTAGCCTGTATTAAAATAATTATTAAAAAACCTACATTTATTAAATATAGCAATTTTGACATATAATTGCACACTTTATGTACGTATAAAAACACTTTTCCATGTTCCCAATCTTTATGAACATCATTTTAATTATTTCAGAACAATCCATTGTGTGTACCTTGGCCCATTTTGCATATTTGCTGATATTTCTTTCTTAAAAATAATGCTGCAAATATAATAAAATGTCAGTTTTGAATCTAGATGATGGGTCTGTAGGTGTTCATGTATAATTCTTTCAACTATACTGTGTTTTTGAGAATTTTTGTAATAAAATATTTAAAAAATAATGCTACAGAGAACACTTTATAGTATAGAGTCTTTTTTGTATTTAAGGTAGATTTTGGTAGATCCTTTAAATAAAAACTCAGATGTGGAATTATACAAAGAGCATGCACATTTTTAGGGCTCTTTAAAACACATTGCCACATTGATTTCCATAAAGGTTTTACTGATTTAATTTACCTTCCCCCTATCAATTTAGGAGTTTCACTTTCATAGCCTTTATCAGCATGGTATATTAACATCTGCTACTGAAAAAAAATTATTTTAATCCTATCTTTAATTGCATTTCAAGTTAGGTTGATTATTTTTCTTTTTGTTTATTTGATTCTTCCCATTTAGCGATAATCTAATCTGACAAAAAAAGGTGAAAAATTTCCTGTGGGAGAATAAGTACATTAACTATGGTGAATTTGAAAAAAAGAACACAGAGAGGATACAAACTCTACAAAAAATTAAAACATGATGAAAGCTTTAATAACAGACTAATAGAATAAATAGTTGAGAATTTGGTATAAAGATAAAACAAAAGCCCACTAGAAATCACAGATTAAATGGTGAAGAGAAGAGTGTTGGATCTATAAATGTTCCTCACACCATTCAATATACTACATTGCCAGTGGATTGCAGTTAGATATTAAAAACAAAGCTAATATTTCTCGGTAGGGAAGGAATTTTCTAAGTTTAGTAGAGATTATAAATATTACTAAGGAAAATGTAACAGATTACACCACATAAAGTTTTAACTTTTATAATTCAACACCAATTTCTAACTGAAATTAAAAATATAAACAACAGATTACTACAGCAAAATATCAGAAAAAGATCTAATATCCTAGCTAACATTTAAGGGCTCTTTAGGGAAAGCCTCATTTATCTTTTTTGGTTTTTGTCTTTTTCTGCAAGAATCACTATTTAACTTTCAGCTCACATGAAATTACTAGAAATAAACTGATGACTACAATATTCTGTGTGCACAAATATGTTATTTCCCCCCAGCTTTTCCTTATTTCAGAAAGGAAGTCCCCTCAAACTTTGTAAGTATGAAAATGTTCTTAAGCACTCTCCTTGAGGGGATTAGTTTGAAGGCATTTAGAGCTAAGAATAATCTAGTCTTCTAAAACTAGTATAGTATTGGCAGTTCATTAATTTTTTCTTTTAAGCAAGGAGGGGTTATGCGTGCCAAGCCAAGGTGCCTTACTGTTGTCTGATAAAACAATTCTGCAAATTGCTACTAATGTTCTTGCTGTAGGGGAGATCTGAAGGTTGCTGGATGAATGGTAAATGATGTTCATTTGGTTTCCCACAGTGAATCCTGAGAATATTGACCTGGTAAATGCTGTTCTGCATGTTGGTTAGAGTTTCTGCTGGCACATTTTGGAGAGGATCTTCAAAAGCTAATTTAAATTTACTTTTTAAAAATGATTCATTTTATTGAAGAATAACATGCATACAGAAAAGTTTACAAACCGTGAGCTCATTGGATTATCTCAAAGTGAACTTGTATAACTACCACCTGGATCAGAAAACCCTCTCCTTTTCTTTCTCAAATGCTACCCTCCTCCCTCTTCTTGAAGGTAGCCACTATCCTGACTTCTAGTACCCGTAGATTAGTTTTTCCATTTACTGAATTTTTTTCCTTTTAAAATCAACTTTATTGGAGTATAATTTTCATGCACTAAAATGCGTCCATTTTAAGTATAGAGTTTCATAGTTTTTGACAAATACATATCCTACATACACATACACATATCCCATAGAATATACCTGTAACTACCACCACCGTCTGGATACAGACCACACCCTTCTGAACTGGAACTGAAGCCATTCCCGGAGACAACCCTTCAGCCAAACCATAGACAGCCCTATAATAAACAATAACACCCAAGAGGAACGTGCTCCGTAGAACAAGCAATTATGTGAAATCAATAGGGCAACATTTGCCCAAAAGCAAAGATAAGAAGGTAGGAAGGGTAGCAATAGCAATTTGGGATGAAAGGAAACAACGAACCTGGGATGGAAATGGGGGGAGTGCTGACACATTGTAGGGAATGAAACCAATGTCATGGAACATATAAACTATTGAATGGGAAACTAATTTGCTGTGTAAACTTTCACCTAATGCACAATAAAAATTCTAAAAATAAAAGATACAGACCATTTTCATTACCCCACAAAATTCACTTATGTTCCTTTGCAGTAAATCTCCCCCCACCCCTGGTCTCAGGCAACCACTAGTCTGTTTTCTGTCATTGTGGATTAGTTTGCCTGTTCTAGAATTTCATATAAATGGGATCTCACATAGTATGTGCTCTTTTGCATCTGGCTTCTTTTGCTTGGCATAGTATTTTTGAGATTCATCCATGTTGTTGCATGTGTCAGTTGTTTGCTCATTTTATAGAATACTGTTTGGTTGTCTTAGTCATCTGGTGCTGCTATAACAGAAATACCACAAGTGGATGGCTTTAACAAAGGGAGATTTATTCTCTCACAGTCTAGTAGGCTACAAGTCCAAATTCAGGGCATCACCTTCAGGGGAGGGCTTTCTCTGTCTGTCGGCTCTGGCTCTGGACGAAGGTCCTTGTGATGCATCAGTCTTCCCTAGGTTCAGGAGCTTCTCTGCGCAGGAACCTCAGGTCCAAAGGACGCGCTCTGCTCCCGGTGTTGCTTTCTATGAGGTTCCCATGTCTCTGCTTGCTTTTCTCTTTTATATCTCAAAAGAGATTGGCTTAAGACACTGTCTAATTTTGTGTATCTCATCGGTATAACTGCTGCTAATCCATTTTATTACATCATAGTGATAGAATATACAACACATAGGGAAGTCACATCGGATTACAAAATGGTAGACAATCATATAATACTGGGAATCATGACCTAGCCAAGTTGACATATATTTTTGGGGGACACAATTCAATCCATGACATTGGTGATAATTCTGTTGTATGGACATACCGCACTTTGTTTATTCTTCTGTTTGGGTTGTTTTCAGTTTTTCGCTGTTATGAATAAAGTTGCTATGCTTGGACTTCTGATTTCATTTCTCTTGGGTAAATCCCCAGGACTGCTGTTGTAGGTTGCTGGCTAAGTATATGTTCAGTTTTATATAAAACTGCCAAACTGGTTTCCAAAGTATTTGTAACATTTTATATTCCCACCAGCATTATATGAGAATCTTAATTGCTTCACACTTGGTGTTTTCATTCTGCTTAAACAGATTGAAAATAATTTAAGTTGAAGTAGATACGGGTTTAAGTTGCATTTCCCTGATAATGGTGGTAAAAATTAAGATTTTATCTGTATTTTTATAAGTATCAGTAGATACTGTGGTGCAAAATTTGCCAAGGAGAATCTGTCACCAGCACAGTAAATGAGTTAGTCTGAATTTTACAGTGCCCATTGCGTCTTTTCTCTTTGTTGCTTGAGAATATCCTCTTTCTAGTGGCATATGCTGTTGCATCTGGTGAGGAATACAGGACCAGCATTGAAGTCTTCATGCTATCTGGGATGCAGTGCTTTTGTTGGGCTAGTAGTAAGTTTTTTAAGACAGATGGGAGGTTCTGCTATTGTGTGGCGTCACTGTACAGGTCAGGAAGCAACTGACATGAAAATCACTCTTCTCTACAGCTGTGTGATGGCGCTGGTATCAGATGTGCTTAGGAATACAGTGTCATTTATACATATGTTAACCTCCTATCTGATAGATGGTTTTTTAAATAACCACCTGTATCCATTAATACTACTTTTCACTTAAATTCAATACAACTAATTTTTTTCTCAGCATTTGAATAAGTCATTGTTTCTCCAAGTGAGCACCAGATGATGTAGTTGGCTTCATCTATTTATATATATCTTCATATTGAGGAACCCTTGTGGCGCAACAGTTAAGCAGTTGGCTATTAATGGAAAGGTTGCTGGTTCAAATTCCCCAGTGGCTCTGTGGGACAAAGACATGGTAATCTGCTCCCATAAAGATTACAGCCTAGAAAACCCTATGGGGCAGTTCTGCTTTGTCACATGGGGTCACTATGAGTCAAAATCTACTCCATGGCACCTAACAACAACAACTGTATATCCAAAGGTAGACAGACATGTAGACGAACATATGGATATTTATATACAGTGTAACAGATACAGACAGTTGTATAGATATCTGTAAAGGTTGCTGGGTAGGACAAATGGTTTGTGCTTGACCGCTAACCTATAGGTTGGTGGTTCAAACCCATCCAGTGATGCCACATAAGAAAGACCTAGTGATCTGCTTCCGTAAAGGTTACAGCCAAGAAAACCCTATAGAGCAGTTCTACTGTGTAGCACATGAGGTTGCCATGAGTTGGAATTGACCAGACAGCAATGTTTTTTTTTTTTTTTTTTAATAGATTCTGTATAGATAATATTAAATGTGTGTTTTTTAAGGGTCTTTGTATGAAGACTCCCTGGTGGCACAGTGGTTAAGCGCTTGGCTGCTAACTGAAAGGTCAGCGCGAACCCACCACCTGCTCCATGAGAGAAAGATGTGTAAGTGCTTGGCTGCTAACTGAAAGGTCAGCGCGAACCCACCACCTGCTCCATGAGAGAAAGATGTGTAAGTGCTTGGCTGCTAACTGAAAGGTCAGCACGAACCCACCACCTGCTCCACGAGAGAAAGATGTGGCAGTCTGCTTCCATAAAGATTCCAGACTTGGAAGCCCTATGGGTCAGTTCTCCTGTGTCCTGTAGGATCGCTATGAGTCAAAATCAGCTTGAAGGCAGTGGGTTTTTTTTTTTTTTTTGTATGAAAATAGTTTCTTTAGAAAATTAGAATCACACTCTGTTAGAGATACTCATGCTATGCTGTATGTATTTTTGTTTTTAGTAACTTTTTTTTGGTTTTAGAAGACAGAGCGTAGTTGTTAATAGCAGGGGCCTTGGAGTCCCCAACCTCAGTCAGGTCCCAGTTCTTATCCTTGAAGCTGTGTGCATTTGGGCAGGTTAATTAATATCTGAGCTTCAGTTTTGTGGAAAGGGGAAAATAATTGTAATTCCTAGAGTATTAAAAACTATTAAATGAGATAAAGGCATATCAGGCTCCTTGCCCATAGTAAATATTAACTTTTGTTTTTGGTCTTGTTAGTGATACGTTATCTCATTTTTTTTCTTTGGTTAATGTTTGAAACCTTTCACAACCAGATTCAGAAAATATTTCTAGCCTGGTATGTAATTGAAAACATGAAGCTTAGTGTATGCTGTCCTGGTTGTGTCAAGGTAATATAGCTGTGGCAGTTTTCAGCACATTTTGTAGCCATTTAGTATTGAAAAATTTTATAGCTAATTTCTTTTTTTGATTGCAGTGCTCATATGTCTCCCATCAGCATCTTACCAGCTTCTGCAGAGTAAGTAGAATACTTAAAGAAGACACATTTTTAAATTTTTAAAATATTCCTAAGCTGTAGAAATAAATCGTGTATTCATTGTGCTCACTTTAGAGGAAATACTGTTTATAAGACCGTGAAACTAGTATTTTATGTACTGAAATAGGAACAAATAAAGAAGGAGCTCACTGAACTAATATACAAAATAAAGATGAGCTTTTTTTAGATGATTTTTTGTGATCCTGTGAAATAATTGAAAAATGTTGATAGAGCTTTCTTTACTAAGTTTTCTTAAAAAAAAAAAAAAAAAAGAAGACTTCATGTAAAATATGGATAATGCCCTTATAGTGCCTTTTATTTAGCTGAGTGTTGGTAAATTATTTTGCTTTTAAATGTACCCTTGAAAAGTCTGTCTTTAAATGCATTTCCAAATAGTAGTGAGGAATGAATTATTGGGACAACTGATCCTCCTCACCCCCAACAATAATAGTGACATTGTGATTGGTTTGTATAGGATCATCTAGTTGGACAAATTTCATTTAAAAATTTGAGCCAGTGTCATGTATCCTTTTATATGTTTCTTTTTATATTTCAGTTTACCCATTTAACCACCATAATAATACTGATTTTCAAATTTATGTTTATGTGGCCAAATACCTAATTAAGGTGACTGCTTCTTACTAAAATGTGTTCTATTGTAGCATTTTAGAAAGAACAATTAGAGCAGCTGTGGAACAACACCTTTTTGATCTGCAGAGCAGCCTAGATCATGATCTTAAGAATTTACAACAGCAAAGTCTGGTGTGTAATAATGAAGCAGGAAGTATTAATTGTGATGGGGAAGGCTCTAATAACCAGTAAGAAACTTTTCAAGCATTTTACTGTTATGTATTAAGGGTTATAAAATTGTTTTGTTATCTTAAAAAAACTGTATGTTCACTTAAAATAATGGGGTCTCATCTGACTTGGGGGTTTCTGAAAGTCAGTGTGAAAAATGACTTTATATATACTAGTTTATAAATTATATATACTTAACACTGAAAATTTCATAGATCTTCCATTAAATTACTTTGAATAGTACCTTTTATTAAGTCCAACCCAGCTAGTCTTTCCTCTCTGAATACCAGGTGAAGTATTACCTTTAGGGACTGTGTTATATGAAAAATACTTAACCTTTAAAAATGAGACTCATACTTAGTGTAAGATACAGTCACACTGTGAGAGGTATGCAGTGATCTAGACAGGTAGGTACAGGGACAACAGATTGACATCACTCTAGGGCATGTGATCATTGAGTGAAAAGGTGAGCAGAATCATTCTTTGTTATTTAAATTATCATTCCCTGCCACTAGACCCCCTAACACCTTTTTTAGGTTAGCTGTTAATACATGAACGTGTGTGATTTAATTACACCTACGATTAGTGAGGTTCCTCCACTTTTTCTCTAACCTGGTACTATGAAATTAAGGAAAAGCCTCACCTCTTTTCCTATTGTTTCACCTCAGCATTTTAGGATATATATGTGATTCCCTCTGAGACCACAATGTAATGATTTAATGTTTTTCACGTATCAGTTTTCATTTTGCAGACAGATGAGTAAGATCTACCCAACAGGAAAGTTTAAAGAAAAAAAATAGAGGATTGGGTAGAGTGATTTTTTTTTTTTTTAAAGAAGATTTTAGAAGAGCTAAATATATCTTCCAGGGTGCCTCTGTGTAGGTTCAAACCAACAACCTTTTGATTAGTAGCCCAGCACTTAACTGTTTATGCCACCTAGGAACTCCTTAAATATATCTAGTGCACTAGAATAGCTATTAAATATGGAATGAAACCGAAAAATATTAACAGATATAAAAATCAACGATCAGAATATGTTTATTTTAGGAATACCATATTGTACAACTGCAGGAGTGCCATGTAGACACCATAGTTTCCGTGGATGGCATTACCAGCCTGTGCCATTATATGTGATGGCCCTGGTTTGTATGCTTTGAAGCCATGATTAGAACCGATACAACTAGAATCTATAAGGAGTAGTTCAGCTAAATATGAAGAAAAAAAGCAGTGTCTAAAAATTGGAAATAGTGGGAAGATGTTTCAAAGGATATAGTAGTAGCATATTCTTTGGGAGTTTGTCCTTTTGGCCTTTAGCTTAACGAGGGATCCTGTAAACCTATGCTCATGCTCAGACAATATACTTAATCTCATCACTGGGGAAATAACTCATGTTCTATGACTGGGGGTGGTATCATCTTTATAAGCAAAGATGCATATTCTAAACAATTTAAGATAAAAAAATCTGCAGTAGGAAGCTATTCCTTTTGTACTTGATAAGGAGTTGGATGTTGTGGTGTCTAGTACTAGACTTGTATTTCCATCAGAATAAACAAGTCATTATGGTTGGGAGTGTGCATTCGTAAGGGAAATCATTTTGGCACATAAAATATTTTCAAAGCCATTCATTTGCTTTTGGAAATTTTCAAAGGAGTGGCAGACAAGGTCCTTCACAAAATCCCAAAGAGAGTTAAAAAAAAAAACTTAGCAAACTTAATAATCTAACTTAGCGAACAAAGACAGTGTGGGTTTTTATGAAGAGGACACATTTTCTTGAACAAGTAAAAGTTTCAGATCATTATTGGTATGTATTTATTTTAAAGGCATTACATATTCAGCATTTGGCCTGACATGATTTTTTAATCTTCGTTACTAGGGTTGATATTGCTGATGGTATTATTAATGCCAGTGAGAGTAACAGAGAGTATTCAGAACCTGTGGCTAGCACTAATTTAGACAATGAAGTTATGCAGCAAGATTTTGTATTTGAGGATGAAGAAAATAACCAGGTAAGAAATGCAAAGACCAAAAAATCTCTGTGTAGATGTGTTAGATGTACCACTCTGATTGCTTCGTCTGTTCCTTTGATACCAGAAACCACAATTGAGTATCTTTGATGACACATTTGCCTTGATTATAAATCAAAGAATGTACATTCTCTCAGTAGAAGTCAGGAACCACCAGAAGTTGGGTAGAGAAGCACCTTATTTTAAGGTACTATTTTTCTGGAATGAAACAAACTATGATGTCAGCTGAGGGGTTGGTGGTATTTTGGGTAAACTTCGTTCTTTTTTAAAACTTTTCTCTATTTCCTAGATGTTTTCTGAAGAACATGATCTTTTCATAATTTGAGAAAGCCCATGAACATTGTTTTAAAAATAACTAAATTATTTTTACTGTTACACTATACTGTTAGTGGTAACTTTGTTTAAAATAATTAATTGCAATTAATAGTACAATGCCACATCTTTCTAAGATATTTCAAAGTGTAGTTTTGATAATACTTTGAAAAAATAAGATACTATAATTAATAGATAAGGAAGCTTTCTTCAGCATGTCTCTATTATAAACTAAAGTAAACCTAAAAAAAGGAATTTAGAGCCTGAAGACTTAGGTTTGTATTCTCGCTCTGCTGCTTAATAGCATGTGACTTTGGCTAAGTTACCAAATGTCTCTGAGCTACTCTTTGCTTTTCTCTAAATAAATGGGGTGATACCTACAATAGAGGATTATTATAAACATCAAAAGAGATAAAAATACTAAAAATTACTTTATAAGCTAGAAAACATGTCAGTTCACTGCCGCCGTTACTTTCACTGGACTCTTTTTTGTGTATATCTCATTAATCCCTTTTCATCTATTCAAGGTTATTGCTTCAGTAGTTGTCCCCTTGCTCAATCCCAGATTATCAGTTTCTGCCTGTCTATTGGATTATTCCCACCAACATACTTTTATTTCTCCCACGTTTAGGGGAAACCCTGTCTTTGACCCTTCATCTCACTCTAGCCACACTCCCATTTCTCCGTTTCCCTTTATAATGAAATTACTTGAAGGAATTTCTATCTCTGTTTTTTTTTTTAAATTCGTCTGCACCCATTTTTTTCTTGAATCCACTTAAGGCAGCCTTTAGCTCCTACCATTCCTCTGAAACAGCTCTTGAAAGTCACCAATGATATCTGTTGCAAATTTACCTAATAGCAGAATTTGATCCAATTAATCATTCCCACTACCATGGTACATTTTGTTCACTTTGCTTGTATCTCTAGTCTAGACCTCTCTCTTGAACTATAGATTTCTATATCCAGCTGCTCTACTCAACATTTCCACGTGAATATCTTACAAGAATTTCAAACTTACCTTGCACCAAACTGAACTCCTAATCTCAACACATCTGCTCTTCCTCATTGTCTTTAAAATCTCAGTAAAGGACAATTTCTCCTTCCATCTAATCCATGATTCCTTTCACAGTGAACATCTAGTCCTTCACAAAGTCCTGTTGGCTATACCTTCAAAGTATATCTGGAATCTGACTACTTTTTATTGTCTCCACTGCCACCACGCAGATCCAAGCCACCATTATCTCACCTAGATTATTATATTTTGATTTCCCCATTTTTGCCCCTGCACTAAGCCAGGGCATAGTGGGCGAATCCCACCTTAGTCAGCATTGGGCTGTCTCGTGTTCCCTCTGTGTCTGATCAGCCCCCATTCATTAGCCTCAGGTGCTGATAAGCTAGAAAGAACCCAGAACAAAGGCCAAATGGCTTTCTGCAAGGTGATTCCACATCTTGCAGTACCCCCTTACAGTCTTTTTTCAACACAACAACCAGAGTGATCCTTTTAAAATGAAAGTTAGATAATGTCAATTGTCAGAACCTTTCAGTACTATCTAGGTATCAAAATATAGCAGTAGGCACTACGTAAACACTGACTGATAGACAGTTATGATTGAGACAGCTAAATCTTTTTTTTTTCCCTCTCGTTTGTGCTTTAGATGAAGGTTTACAGAGCAAATTAGTTTCTCATTAAACAATTAATACACATATTGTTTTGTGACATTGGTTGACAGCCCTATGACATGTCAACACTCTCCCCTTCTCGACCTTGGGTTCCCCATTACCAGCTTCCTGTCCCCTCCTGCCTTCTCATCCTTGCCCCCTGGGCTGGTGTGCCCATTTAGTCTCCTTTTGTTTTATGGGCCTGTCTAATCTTTGACTGAAGGGTGAACCTCAGGAGTGACTTCAATACTGAGTTAAAAGGGTGTCCAGGGGCCGTACTCTCAGGGTTTCTCCAGTCTCTGTTAGACCAGTAAGTCTGGTCTTTTTTTGTGAGTTAGGATTTTGTTCTGTGTTTTTCTCCAGCTCTGTCCAGGACCCTCTATTGTGATTCTGAGACAGCTAAATCATAAGGTCTGTCTTCAGTGATGTTGGCCCAGATATCCCAATGATCTGCTTCCTCACCTGATTCTGTATACTTACCTGCTCAGTGAGGCCAGGTTTCCTCATCCTATATGCATTAGCAGCTCCCCGCCCCACTAAAAACCCACCCCGCTCCAGTCACTGAACTTTTTTTCCTTCTTCCCTGTTCCTCCTTTTCATAGTGTTATCACCATTGCACATATCTTTTAAATTATTTATTTATTGTCTTTCATCCACCATTAGACTATAGACTGCATGAGGATGAGATTTTTATCTGTTTTTTTCACTGTTGTATCCTTAGTAGCTAGAACACATAATAGGTATTCACTAAATATTTGTTGAATGTGTGACCAAGCGCATAGTAGTCAAGTCAGTAAATAATTTGCAGTGAATTAAGTTGTTGTATCCGTTACTATGCTGAAGAGAGCAGGAATTAATTCTTCCTAAAACTGGTTTTAGGAAACCTTTATGGATGATGAGTTCTAGGTCTTAAAAAGAAAGCCAATATTTCCCCTTTTTTTCCAGCTAAGATACAGACTCAGTTTCTTCTAATTGTTTGAATAAGTCAGTTCAGCTGTGCATACGTTTACTTTATGCTGGTTATTTGGAAAACACAAACAAAAAAACACATAAATTTTCAGTGACTTGGAATCTACATTATATATGCCCTCAGTGTATAATGCAGAATATAACTAATGCTGTTAGAGGTACAAATGAAGCACTCTGATCCTGCAGAAGAGAGGAAAGAACTTCTGGCTAGGGAAGTTACAGAAGGCTTCTGGGAGGGAGGAAGGGGCTTTTGAACTTGGCCTTTTACTAGGTTAGATTTTGTTAAGGATTTGTGGAACTAAAGGACTAGTATGAGTAAAGATTGCAGGGCAATGTTGGATGTTAGTGAATCATTGCTAGTTGTAGAGTGTATGATGTTTTGAAAAGGTAAATTCTGGAGGACAGTTCTGGAGACATTTGTGGGTTTCGGTCATGTGGAAAGGCTGGAACACTATCTTAACAAATGTGGATTTTCTCGGTGGAAGGAAATTATGGAAGACTTAGAAACAGAGGGAATGATGTGCCCAGATCTGCGTTTTAGGAAGAAGGCTGTGGCAGAAGTCTTGTAAAATGTAGATTGTAGGGAAGATCAGGGGTAAGGACAATAATCAGAAGGCCTTTGCACTGGCTTTGGTGAGAGTTCCTGAACTAGGAGAGGGAAGGAAGATAAAGAAAATTCCAAAGGTGAATATGATTAATATTTAGCTGTTAATTCAGATAAGAAAGAGAGAAACCATCAGATTGGAAAAGGGAAGGTCAGTTTTGCATTACTGGGATATCAAGATGGGTATGACAGCAGAAATTTGGGTCTTGAGCTTTGGCGGATGGTGGAGGGCTCAGTTTGGCTCTGAGTGAATGGAATTGGCAAAGAAGTGACTTGAGTAAGGAAAGAAAAGGGAGTCAAAGAAAGCCCTGGGGAGCCTCCATGTTCTAGGGCTTTGAAGGAAAAAGCAGCCATAGAAGCTGGAAATGTCAAAAAGAGTGAGTTTTTCTGTAAACCTGAAATTGTGTCAAAAAGTTAAAAGGAAAAGAAAGGGGTCAGAAGAAAATGTGCAGAAATAAAGTAGGAAGAATATGTTTAATTTTCATTTATTTGCTTGCTAGTGAGGTTAAAAGTCTAATGGGATAGCTTTTTTTTTTTCTTTCCCTTACTGTTGAACAAAAAATACTCACCAACAATATAATGTTGGTGAGGATGTGGTTGAGATAGGCAGTCCCATATACAGATATTGGGAGTATAAATTTCTGTAAACTTCCTGGAAAACATTGGCAATAAGACCAAAAAACCTTAGCTTAAGCCTTCTACCCAGAAATTTCAAAATCCAAGACTGTTTCTTAAGGAAGTACACACAAATTAGAGATGCATGCAAAGATTTGTGTACTAGAATTATTATTGGGGTTTTATTTACAGAATAAAAAATGGGAACCATACAAAATCCTCAGTAACTGAGAAATGGTCGTATCCATTCAATAGGTTATTGTTGAGTCATTTAAGATTATACTTTAAAGGCCTGAGTAATACTCATGATGTAAAGTTATACTGAAAAAAAAAAAAAGTATAGAAAACTAGAACTAATGCAATCCCAATTTGTGTGTGTGCATGGGGGCGGAGTATGGATAGATAGATGTTGGCACATAGAAGGCTGAGAAGAAATGAAACAATATTTTACAGCAGCCATTTCTGGATGATAGGATTATGGGTGATTTTACTTTTCTTCATATCCTTTTTTATATTTAGGTTTCTGACAGTGAATGCCTGTTGATTTATAATCAAATAAACATAAAAGCTTAATTTCAGTTAAGAAAAATCATTGAATTTATTAATAGTGACTATTGGTAACTTTAGAGAAAGGAGCTTTGGTGTGGATTTCAAGGAAGAATACAGGTGTTTAAGGGTTGAGGAATGAGTATTAAGTGAGTAGGTAGAGGCAGCAAAGTGTAGAATGCCTTTTGGATAAGTTTTGCATTGAAAATAAAAGGGGAGAGAACAGTTGATGGGAGCCTGGTTGTGGAAGAGTTTTTTTTTTCCTTCGTAGGATGATTTGAGCATTTTGATAGAGGGTGAGACTGTCACTAGATAGGGAGAGATTGAAAAATGTCAGAAAAACAGGATAATTAACGGAATACTGGATCCTGGGGTGTAGTTATGGTGTGTGGAGGGAATATGATTAAGGGCACAGATTGAGTGACTATTCCGAAATAAGAAAAGCTACTTTCAACCCTCAGTTGAAGGGGAAATACAGAATATTTTTGAAGTGGGAGGAGTTTTGACGCCTAGGTCATCTTCAGAGGATGAAGAAGCAGGAATAGGGTTTGGTATTGAAGAAGTTGGTAAAGTTTTGCAAGAGTCTTAATGGAGAGAAGTTGAGTACCCCAGAAATCAATTAAAAGTGAGTCAGCAGATACTCGAGTACCAGTGGAGATCTAGCTGAAGTTTGAAGGCATGAGTTTATAGTCAGCCAGATAGCAAGGTTACATATGTGACATTTTGTAGGAACATTTGTCTGCTTGAATGACACAAACTAATCATAAACTTGTTCTGCAGTGGTAAGGGAATTGATAAAATAGCTTTGAGGTAGGTGTCCAGGGGTACAGAGTACATGTTCAGTGCATTAGAAACACACGATTCATGTGGCTTAGAAAGTCTAGGGACGTTTAATGCTAGATAGAGTAGGGGTCAGTACTTCTGTAAAGTATTTTAGGCTTTGTGGGCCATACTTTGTCACAACTACTTAACTCTACTGTTGTAGCATTTCATGCTGTAGAAAATATGTTTGTTTTAAAGTCTATTTTATCTGAGATTAGAATTGCCACTCCTGTTCTTTTTTGGTAGTTGTTAGCTTGATATATTTTTTTCCAACCTTTGACTTTTAATAAATTCACATCTTTGCTTCTAAGGTGTGTCTCTTGTAGG
>NW_004444016.1:4939186-4960672 GCF_000243295.1 Trichechus manatus latirostris | reverse complement strand
TCGCTCTCCATTCTCTGTCAGTTTTCTCACTCCATTTGGTGCTTGGCTGAGTTCTTTATCTCTTCATTTGATGTTTTAGGGTTTCAGGATTGTTGTTTTCTCTGTTCGGCGTAGTTATTTGGATCTTTGCTGTGGAGGGACAGCGTGGTGCTTCTGCCTAGAGCGCCATTTTGCCGGAAGTCTCTCGTCTTTGTTTTAAAGTAATTGTTGACGATTTGGTTGTTATACAGATTTTTAAACTACAGTTTTGTGTATTTATTTTTTGAAAAAAGGTAGATTCAGATAGTTGAAAATTAAATTACAACAAGATAACATGGAAAAGTGTCACTCTTCCCATCTCTATGATGGCATATAGTAAAAGTGTTCTGAATCTTTCTTGTTTTCACTTAATGTATCTTTGTGATCTTTCCTTTCCATATCAGTTCATAAAGAGTTTCATTATCCTTTTTTATTGCTGCATAGTAAACTGTTATATGGATGAACCATACTTTTTACTTAGCTGTACTCGGTGATGGACCTTTAGGTTGTTTCTCTGAAACAGTGATGTAGTGAATAGCCTTGTACAGACACCATTTCACATTGTGTAAACCTATCTGTGGGAATAATTTATAAAAATAGATTTTGGGTCATAAAGTATATGTATGCCTTTGTAATTTTATTATATATTGCTGAATTTCCCTCCATTGAACCAAATTAACACTAACACTAGCAATATATGTTGTTAGGTGCCATCCAGTCGGTCCCAACTCATAGCGACCCTTTGTACAACAGAAGAGAACACTGCCCAGTCCTGAGCCATCCTCACAGTTGTTATGCTTGAGCCCATTGTTTCAGTCACTGTGTCAGTCCATCTCATCCAGGGTCTTCCTCTTTTTTGCAGACACTCTACTTTACCAAGCATAATGTCCTTCTCCAGGGACTGATCCCTCCTGATAATATGTCCTGATAATATGTACAGTATTCTGGCTGTACTTCTTCCAAGACAGGTTTGTTCTTTCTTCTGGAAGTTCATGGTGTATTCAGTATTCTTCACCAACACCATAATTCAAAGGCATCACTTTTTCTTCAGCCTTCCTTATTCATTATCTAGCTTTCACATGTGTATGAGGCGATTGAAAACACCATGGCTTGGGTCAGGCACACCTTAGTCCTCAAAGTGACATCTTTGCTTTTTAACACTTTAAAGTGGTCTTTTGCAGCAGATTTGCTCAGTGCAGTGCATTGTTTGATTTTTTTCACTGCTGTTTCCATAGTCATTGATTGTGGATCTAAGTAAAATGAAATCCTTTACAACTTCAACATTTTCCTTGTTTATCATGATGTTGCTTATTGGTCCAGTTGTGAGGATTTTTGTTTTCTTTATGTTGCGGTGCAATCCATACTGAAGGCTGCACTTTTTTTTATCTTCACCAGTAAGTGCTTCAAGGCGTCTTCACTGTTAGCAAGTAAGTTGTGTCATCTGTGTATTGCAGGTTGCTAAGCAGTATATAGGAGTACTTATTTCACTGTGCCCTCACTTTAATAGCAAATTTTTCATTACAGTCTAGTAAGTGAAACTTGTAAATTTTCATTTTCATAGAAATGTTCTATCTAGACTTAAACTTCCCTGGACTCCAGAATGTTAAGAGTCATTTCTATTTCCAGTTGTCTGTTTCTTTTGCACACTTTTCTATTGGGTTGTTGGCTTTTTTTCTTATTGATTTATAGACACTTTTTATTTATTAAGGAACTTACCCCTTTTCTGGGTGATGAGTTGCAAATATTAGACTTCAGTTTGTTGTCTTTTGACTGCTTAAGGTCATTTTGACAGTATTCAATTTTATCAGTTTTTTTTCTTTTTATGGATTTTAGGTTTTCTGTCACAGTTAAAAAGGCCTTCCCTACTCTGAGATTATAAACTAATTTTCTTCTTTTTTCAAAAAATACTTCTGTAGTTTTGTTTCCACATTTAAATATTTGACCCATTTGGTGTAAGGTATGAAGAATGTATTCAGCTTTTTTTCTAGATGTTTACCTAATTGTCCCAACACATGAATTTATTGAATAAGCTGTCTTTTCCCCACTGAGTTGAAATGCCACCTTTATTATAAACTAAATAACTACATAAATTTGGGTGTGTTTCTGGTTTTTCTGTTCTGTTTCATTGATCTGTCTTCTGTTCCTGTACCAATACCAATAGCTTCATAATATACTTTAGTCTCTGGCAGAGCTAGTACCCCCTCATTACTCTTTTTCAAAATTTTATTTTTTTTTATATGGACTTTTACCCTGTTAAAAATTAAACAAAATCCTGTTAAATGGTTTTATTGCAATTACTTTATGTTTATAGGTTAATTTCTGGAGTAATATCTTTATGATTTTGAGTCATTCTCTCCAGGAGCATGGTATACTTACCATTTGTTTGTCTTTTTTTAAATATCTTTTAGGGGCATTATAAACTTTATAGTTCTTGCACATTTCTTAAATTTATTCCTAGATATTTGATCTGTTTTGTTGTTATGGTAAATGGTGTTTTTTCTTTCATTCTTTGATAGGTTTTTTTTAAAAAAACAGCTTTATTGAGATTTAAATCACATACCATAAAATTCAGCTATTTAGAGTGTACAATTTGAGGGTTTTTAGTATATTCGTAGATTGTGCAGCCATCACCACAACCAATTTTTAGAACGTTTTCATCACCCTCAAAAGAAAACCCGTACCGATTAGTTGTCATTCCCCATTTTCTCCTAATGCCCCAGGCCCTAGGCAGACACCAGTCTACTTTGTCTCCATAGATTTACCTATTCTGGCGTTTCACATAAATGGAATCACGTAATATGTGGTTTTTTTTGACTGGCTTATTTCACTTAGTATAGTGTTTTCAAGATTCATCCATGTTGTAGCATGTATCACTACTTCATTCCTTTTTATAGCTGAATTACATTCCATTGTATGGATATACCACATTTTATTTTTCCATTGATGGACATTTGGGTTGTTTCCACCTGTTGACTATTATGAAAAATGCTGTTATGAACATTCATATACAAGGTTTTGTGTAGACATTTGTTGTCAGTTCTCTTGGGTATATAAAAAAACCCATTGCGGTCGAGTTTATTTCAACTCCTCTTGACCCTATTACAACAGGGTAGAACTACTCCATAGAGTTTCTATGGCTATAATCTTTACAGAAGCAGACTGCTGTGTATTTCTCCTGTGGAGTGGCTGGTGGATTTGAACTGCCGACCTTTTGGTTAGCCACAGAGCACTCCTCCTTGAGTATAGATCCAAGTGGAATTTGGGTCTTATGGTAACTCTACGTTTAATCTTTTGAGGAACTACCAAATTGTTTTCCAAAGCTGCTCCACCATTTTACAATTCCAGTTTCTCCACGTTCTTGCCAACTCTTGTTATTCTCTTTTTTATCATAGCCAACCTAGTGGTCATGTAGTGGTTCTGGTTGGTTCTTACTAGTATATGTGAAAGTTGTTAACTTCTGTTTATTATTGTTTTATCAGTGGAATTTCCTTCATACTTTAATAGTTTTTCAGTTGATTCTTCTGTTGGGTTTTCTAGGAATACAGTTATGTGATCTATAAATACTGATATTTTACCTTCTGTTTGGTTTTCATACCTCTAATTTATTCTTCTTGTTTGCTTGCATTGGCTGACTAGTACCTCCAGAACCACTTTTAATAATCCTGGTGAGAGTGGACATCCTTTTGTTAATCCTGTCTTTAAATAGGTATATTTCTAATGTTTTCATGTTAATTTCGATGCTGGCTTTTTGGTTGAGGTACACATACTTTATCTTGTTGAGGCAGTAGATCCCTTTTCATATTTGTTTAGCATTTGTATCAAGAATGACTAATGAATTTTAATCAAATGCTTTTTCAGCATCTATGAACATAATCATAATCTTTTTCTCTTTATTAATGTGACAGATTGTATTAATAAATTTTCTTATTCAACTGTCCTTCCATTTCTAAATTCAGTCCCACTTAGTCATAGTACTTTTATGTGCTGATGGATTCTGTAGTAAATATCTTATTTAGGATTTTTGTACTGATACAGAGAGATTGGTCTCTATAGATTTTAAATAAGTACAACATTGTATAGTAATTTGGACTATTTTAGGGGGTTGAAAACTGTGAAGATCAGTAACTTAATTTTTAGAGTTCACATCAAAATACCTGGACTTGTCAGTAAACTTTCCATGAAGTCTATCCATTTCAGGGCTTAGCAGGCCTTCAGTGGTGGTGCCCCCAAACTTATAATTATTCATATCTTTTAAATACTGAGAAACTGCTAGAAAGTAGTCACCTCCTCTCAGGAGGCCAGAAATATTTGAGAAATTCTAATTACTATCATGAGACCTCATCAATTTTGACCATAATAATTCAGTGGAAGAGAACGAGCTGGATTGGGTGGCACAAACGGTTAAGCATTAGACTACTAGCTGAAAGGTGGTAGTTCTGATACACCCAGAGGTGCCTTGGGAGACAGACCTGCCAATCTGCTTCTGAAAGGTCACAGCCTTGAAAACCCTGTGGAGTAGTTCTACTCTGCACACATAGGGTCACCATAAGTTGGAACTGACTCGATGGCAGCTAACAACAGTTAAGAGTTTGCTAAACAAAAATGCAAAATGGAGTGGGGGATATTTAAGCCTGTTTAAAACAAGTAGCTAGCATGCTTGAACAAACTAGATGAGAGGATACAGAATTAAGCACTGTGGAAGCACCACTTATGTTGGGTGGCTAATGAATGGGTGAAGACCAGAGAAATTACTAGAAATGCCCACTGGGGTTTAAGTAGCTCCTGGCAGTGAGCCCCAACAGCACTTAAGATATTGGTGATATTACTTAGTGCTGCAAGTGCTGCTGCTACTACTGCCACTGCCATCACCACCACCAAAGCTCTCTTAGCCCACCTGAATTGAGACCTGAGTGCCTTCGACCTCTTTTTGAAGACCTGATGTTTGTGGAAAGACAAGTTGGGAGGAGGTAGGGGAGAAGGTATGGATTATATTGCCAGCTGATATTTTTGGAAAAGCCAAACTCTTTTCTACTCATATACAAAGGAATGTTGAGATAGAATGAATTCTGAGGAAGTAAAATTTCTAAAGTGATGAAACATATTTTAGGTAGTTTCTAAAGAAAGTATTGTATATATTTCTCTGCCTGTCATATTGAAGTCTCACCATATTCTAACCTCACTCTAATGACTCTTTGGTTTTTGTCCTGGGTCATAATATAGAGCACAGTTCTGCAGCTGGCTCTGAATTCCATACTTCTTTCCTGCTGGACTGTCTGCTTTTCTGTCGCTGAATCTTTCTTTTTATAATGCTTCCAATTGCCCTTTTGTTTACTGCTTTTAATTTTCATTATTAGAAAACCAAGTTTAAGAATTATGTCTTACCTAACTCTGACTGGAGGGTATATGGATATTATATCAGTCTTTGTTTCAGTTATTTCATAGTAAAAAGAATTGTAGGTTAAGTAAGAGTTGGTGATGTAATAGTATGCTTTTATAATACTGCTTTATAGTTTTTCTTGTAAGCTGATGCTTTTTATCCTCTCAGAATAATTGTAAGGTGGGCAAATAAGTGACTGTTATTTTCATTTTTGTGATGATGAAAGAGCTGGGACTTAAGTTTAATGCTTTGAGTAAAGACCCCAAGGCTCATTTTAAATATTGGGTCTGGGTAATGGTTATTTCATGTGCCCAGAAACCTTCATACTTACGAATGTAAAGCAGTGCTCTAGAGGATAAAGTTTGTTGGCGTCTGGATTTCTAAATCAATGGTTCTCAAACTTTTGGTCTTAGTACCTCTTTATATTCTTAAAAAGTATTGAGGATCACAAAGAAGTTTGGTTTGTATAGGTTATATCTCAATATTTACCATATTACAAGTTAAAACTGATAAATTTAAAAAACATTTATTCATTTAAAATAATAAACTCATGGTAACATAAATAAGGTTCTTTTGTTTGTTTTGTTTTGTTTTTTCAAATAAGAAACAACTATTTTCCAAATCAAAAATATTTCAGTTAGAGGAGTGACATTGTTTTAATTTTTACAAATATTGTTAGTCTGTCTGACTTAACAGAAGCCAACTTCTGCATTCAATCTGTTGCTTTAGGTTGTTTTATCTGAAGTGTATGAAGAAAATTCAGCATCAAAGGTATGTAGTTAGAAAAGGGAGAAGTATTTTTAATAGCTTTTTCAGGTAATTATGGACCCTTTTTGATAGCTAAACTAAACTGGACAAGTGCTCTTTCTTAAGAGGAATATAAGAATCTAAGAAGAATTGAGCCTCTTGTTGATTTCAGAGATGATTATAAAAAATACTAGAGTTTACATATTTTGTAGTAATGCCAGGGTATTTGTATTAGACTTGGTAGGTTTTTATTTGATAGAGGGAGTCGGAGTGGGCGATGTTACTAAGCCCAAAGGAAACTGAGGGAGTGGCCTCATGTGTTTCTGAGGTTCATAGGGACCCCCATGTATAAGACAGTTCCTATTGCAAATGTACCTAAATCAGTACACCTTTTAAAGGTATATTTGAAGTAGGTATAATTGAAACATGACTCTTAGGTTACCTGCTGAATATCACCAACATATGTTTGTGACTGAGGATTGCAAAAGAAGTAGCAGTTGACAAGTGGGGCCGGAAGATGATTTTGGAGGAGAGAATGCTGAGGAAGGAGAATGGGTGTGATAGTGGTGGTATCTATTACATAATAGGGTAGAGATAAGTGCAGGGTACCTGACTCAGGTTTTGAGGGAAGATAAATTACTCTCTGTAAAAAGATATTCCAGTATCTACAGACTATCATAAATGGTAGCTAAAGAGAGGCTTTGGCTAACCTGTAATCTAATACTCCTACTTTAGATTGGAAATTTCCTCTCATATGTCATTGTTGGAAATGCTGTCAATACAATGGTGGTGTTCTTTTTGTCAGTCTGTAGGTATACTCTTAGAGCCATGCAGTGACCAGGGTGATAGTGAAGATGGCTGTCTTGAAAGGTAAACAGTTTCTTTTTTGTTTTGCTAATTAATAATTTTGAGAATTGGAACTATTCACAGATTTTGGGGTCAAAATTTTAAATGAACCCATTATAACATGCAGTTTAGATAATCTCAAAATCAAGCTTCTTGTTAGTCTTAGGCATAGAGAATATTAAATATTCAAAGGAATGCAGGTTCAGACGAAAACACCAGTTGTAACTTGGAAAGCTTTTCAGAGAGAAGAACACTTGGAGACAACTCAAACTGGCAGTTGATTTGTAGAAGAGTTGGGATTTTATTGATATTCTGAATACATGTTTCAGTGAGTTAACTCATGGTCTTGGAAATATTGATGACTAGCTGAAAGATTATGGGTAACATTTACTTCAACAAATATGTACAGGATGTTTCCAGCCCCCTTTGAACTCACCCTTGGTGTGTCGCAGTACAGCATTATGTACCTGGTGCTAGTTTACCTCCTTGGCCAGTTGTAATGGGAAGGAGATACCTGAGGCAATGAGTATTTCGGCTGGGAACCAGATGTAGTATCTCAGTACCAACCTGCCCTTTGAATAGAAGCTTTCTAGAATATTTTAAATTTACTGAGTAGGATTTAGGTCATTTATCCTTTGTATCATTCTTTAAGATAAGACTCTGTTAAAAAAATGTAACTTTCTTAGAAAAGATGATTTGCTATTCTGAAAAACATCAGTAATGAAGTTGCAGGCTAAACTGCTATAAACATTGAGAAATCCCAAACAGCATTACTAAACTGATGATAGCCTGTTGGCAAGGGTAAACTTTGAGTTAATGCCATTGTCTCCCTTAATTGTGAGTAGGAAACCTATTCTCTGAGGGTAAGTAAATTCTTTGGAGCCATGTCTCTGGAGCTTCCCCATACTCTGAAGGTCCACAGATTTTCTGCTTACAGCAGTTCCTTGTGCTTCCTTTCAGGAGGCAGGCATGATCCTCTTCCAGCCCAGGGAGTATTGGAGTTATGGGCTGAAGATATAAGATAAACAGCATTAACAGGCATCCCCAGAATGATGACATCTGGATTTGGTAGCACAATAAGCATCCATTTAGTGAGAACTCACTCTTTTTGGAAAAAACTCTTTCCTCTTCAACTTATGTGTAGGTTAGCAAACGTGTTTTTGGATCCAAAGAGTACATTGATTAGGTGGATTATGTTTTGCATGCTTAACACTCATGTTTCTCAAATTTAAGTGACTAGGTCTTTTTGTCTATTAGGGTATAATTTAGCTCATCCCACCATTTTGCTCCCAGTCTAAGCAGAGGAGGCCTTTGAGCTTGTCAGGGAATTTAGTTCATTTCTGTGCTCAGCAAGAATAAGGTAGTTAAGTATATGAGGAGATACAACTTGCCATATTTAGATCAAGGTCTCTCTTCTGAGTTCACATTCTGTTACGGCCAGGTAGAAGCTGCACCTGCATATATCATTGTAAATTACCACAGTGTCTTTGGGGAAAAGAAACTTCCCACAGTAGGCATATTGATAACCTACTATAAATACCAGATGCTCTGTTGACTGATAAAATTGGCAGGGACCATTTGTGACAACTTGCTATAACACTTGTTTTAAATAGGGGTTAGTTTTTGCGGGAGAATAAAATGAATTGAAATCCTTAAAAATTTCCTTTCACATGTTACTGTTTGGAGGAAGGAGAGATTTAGAACTATCCTTTTCTGATTGTGACAGAACACAATCAGATTTAGATTTTAAATAAAAGACATAGCTATATCTCTAAAAACTCTTCTTTAAATGACAAAAAATGTCTTAGAATGGGGGAGAATAAAGCTGTTTAGTTAAACATAACATTTATTTTTAAAAAATCTTTTCTATTGTACATTCATTCTTTTTGGTTTCTATTTATTGTGAATTTTGTTTTTCCTTTTAAAAACTTTTTCAGTTTTTGGGTGGTGGTTGGGGTGAACATTACTTAATTTTCTAAACCTGAAGTAATTCTGTGGATCTTTTCAGTATTGTTTGATTTTCAGATATAGGGCTCCAAAGAATGGGCATACATCCAGTTGTCATTTTCTCCTCTGACATTGTAAATGCTAACTATATTAGGGAAGAGAGGACTCTAGGTAAGAAATATGCAATGATAGTAACCATTTTATCCTTAAAACACTAATAATTTTACTTAAATTTTTAGGAAAGAATATTTGTCATTTGACAGTGATACATTGTCACACTTGATTCTGGTAAGAATTATTTTTATCTTGTGGTTCTTAAAAAGTTGACTGTATTTAAAATATCAATTATTATATCTGACCTTTAACTCTTGGGTTGAATAGGCTTAAAAGAGATTTAAATATAGCTACTCTTACCAAATGTTTTATGTTAAGCAGCAACCTTGATTTGCCACTTTTGGTTTGTTTATAAGATAGTTGGTTATGAAAACGCTTTCCTCAGTTTGGAATCCAAAATTTGATTCCAGTAAGACATAGTACAAAACTGCAAGTTTATATTTGAAAATAGTTTGGATGGTAGGAGCGGGACGGTTGGCTGTACAGGCATAGTAAGCTAGTGAAGACCCACATGCATATGTGCTGGCTGTCATTTAAACTGGTTGTGAAAAGCTTTGTGGTTGTGAAATGTATTCTTTATTTTAAAATACAGGAGTCTAGTAGCAAGATACGTGATTTGAATGCCAACACTGAATCAGAAGTGCCGGGAGGTCAAAGTGTTGGTGTTCAAGGGGAAGCAGCATGTGTCCAAATTCCACATTTAGATCTGAAGAATGTTTCTGATGGTGATAAATGGGAAGGTAATTTTACCTGCACACATTATTTTTCCTAATATGCTATTTGTAACAAGTTATCCAAAGCAATGAGATTACTGGCCTTTTCTGGACAGCCTTATTCATCTTGGTCTCTGTTCTTCCTTTCATATAACATGAGTGAATGTTTGCTTATATTAAAATATGTTAATGAGATTATGAGGCAGCTATCTTGTATGAACTAGAGGTTCCTATTTGATCAATGGATTTGAAGATAGATGTTAGAACTGATTAATTAAAAAATAAAATCACCCTCAGATAGGCTTTTGTTAATTGTGAAACCACATACTAGAGACATCTCCCAGTCTTTGTTAAGGCCTTGGACTCACCATTTTAAACAGAGGGTTTATAGCTGCCTTTATGATCATGAGTGGTGTTCTTTTTTTTTTTTTTTTAAATGATCTTCAAGAGTTCTTCAGCAGATCCTGTACCATATTCCTCATCCCGGTATTAGGGTATGAAGGTGAGGGGTGCTAACAGTTGATACAAAGAAGAGGAAAGATTTAAATTTCAAAAGCAAGCAACATGAGTGTATGCATTTGTTAAAACTCAACAAATATACACTAAGAGTTTTACATTTAATTGTCTACCATTTTTTTACGTCAATAGAAAAAAGAACCTATAAACAAATACTAAACTCCAGTGAATGATTTGCATGCTGCAGTGTTTAGGGGGAAGTGCACTGATAATATGCAGTTTACTTTGAAATCCATGAAAAAAATAAAGTGGTTAATGGGATGGATAAATGTTATAAAACAAGTACAGTAAAATGTTAACATAGAATCTGGTTGATTGGCATATGGATGCTCACTGTAAAATTCAGCTTTGCTCTATGTTTATAAACTTCCAAATAAAATGTTGGGGGGAAAAACAAGCAGCAAATTTGGACCCAATGGTCTGTCTGGATCACTCACTTTCTTAGGTAAAGTGACAAAGAGACATCTCAGGAATCTTAAACAGAAATACATATTTGCTCACTTGGATGAGGATCCCTGGGTTGTCTTATCTTTTGCCAGTTATCTGATGACATATGGTGGCAATAGCAAGAGAAATTGCAATGCCGTGAACTCCTTTTACCACCTTAAATGTACTCACCTGATCACATTTGGAGTTGTTTTCTTCTTCTTTTTAAGTTCTAGTCAGTTTTTTTTTAAAGGCTCCAACCAAGTCTTTGTCTGTGCCAATCTTTATTACTGTTCACTCTCCTCCCCCCTTTTTTTGATCTTGATGTTTGGAATACCCAGTGGCATATTATGTGTATTAACTCTTGACTAAATTGGAAAGTTGTCTTTGCTTTGTTCTGGCTTATTCAGGATGTTTGGAATTCATGAAGATGTTCCCCAGATTTAGGGGACATGTTAGTGTACTGATCGTGGTGAAGATCGAATATCCTTTTTAGTTATTTATCCTGGCATTGTCACTGAAAAGGAGTGGTGGTCAGCAGCACATCCTTGGAGCCTCAGTAGGAATGTAATCTCTGAAAAATGAAGCTGGGATTCTGTTAAACCCTTACGCTTCTGCCCCTTAGAGGATGCAGATAATAAGTAGCCCTTTACAATCTTTGGAGGTCCTGATCTTAAGTTTTAAGCATAGAAGAACAATTATTTTCCATTGTCTGAGGGAGATTGAACATTCTCTGTGTAGCTTTAGCTTTCTGGAGGTGTCCCCCTACCCCCCCACCTCCAAAGGGAACCTGACACTGGGCTTTCCCTGTTAATCCACCCTCTACATCTTGTGATAGGGAAAGGAGGCAACATATGGACTACTGATCCCTGATTTTCAGTGCCTGGGCCACCCTGTTATCCACCTGGTTCAAAAGCAATGACAAGTCCATGTAGCTTTCCTGCTGGTTCTTCCAGGAATTAGAGTCAATGACTCTCAGAAAGTCAGATGGTAGACAGCAGAGTGAACTTTCCAGCCATGAGCCCTTCATGTGCTCTGAAGAGTAGCTGTTAGCAGATAGCTGTTTCCAACTTTGCTCCTGGTACAAAGACTCATTTTTCCACAGCTAGGGGTTAGGATATTCTAAGTAGAAAATTCTTCCTTAAGAGACCAAATTACTTTAGACCCTGGATACTTTGGAATCAGAAATATACCTGTTTGATGTGACTCTTAGTGAAGGCTCCAAATAGAAGGCCACTTCACTATTCCTACGTGTGTGGTTTTTGTTTTTCGTATTGCCCAAAGGGTAGTCAGCAGAATGCAGTTAGCAAGCAGGTAGCACGTGACTACCACTATCGTGAATTGGTAGCAGCTATTCAAGAGGTCTTGGCTTTTAATGGAAATGGACACCATCTTTTCTTCAGATTTTCTCCTGCTTACTCTGGAATGAAATACAGTAGGATTTTTTTGAAGAGCAAATTAAAGGAGGTCCCCCCTGGTCAAATCAAGACTACTGAAAAGCTTCAAACTGTATCTGGTTAAGAGTTTCCATTTCTTCAGTTTTATGCTTGAGTTTTAATAAAACAGCACTATGATTTTTTTGCCTTGCTTGCTGAAATGGAAATGTATGCTGCGTGTGTTTTAAAAGTTTGGTTAGTAGTAATTTCTTTGAATAAAGTTTTTGAGCAGAGTACTTAACTGGTTTTAGGGAAATGTTTTTTGGTATCTTTGGCTTTGTGTTAGTTATGTGTATGGTTTGTTCTGACTGTGCTGTGTGTTCACTTTAGTATTTTTTGCCATTTTTTCCCATTTTATTAGCGTCATGCCCTATCACTTTTCCCCTCATTGATTTCAAAACAATGCATCTGCAGAGAGATGGGGAGGGTAAGTATGGTTCACCATAGTTTAGTTTTTTTTTGCCTTTTTATGGTTCACTTTGTTTGCCTTATTATTAGCCCTTCTCCTGCTGCCCCTATATCCTAGGAACACTGCTCTGGGTTAAAAATGATACCCAGAGAAAATTGTTTTTGTTATTTCCCTCTTTTCTTAAAACAGGAGATTTCACATAAAATATTTGTTACCAGTTGCTTATTTGCTGGGAAGCAGGTACAAGGGTTGCTTTGAATACCACTTTATTGCTGGGTTTATTGTGGGGTTGCACGCTTTGTATCCAATTTTTAGTTACCACATTGATCTGGGCTTCAAAAACTAACCAAATTATGTTATTACCCTGATAAAAAAGTAATGTTTTAAATTGCTAATGCATAAATGCTAAACTAAACTACTAAAACCACAGTCCTTAGCTATTTTGTGAAGAAAAAGAAAACATCACTCTTGGATTTTGACACTGTCAAGCTATCTTTGCATTTAAAAAAAATACTTAAAAATTCATTTTTTCTATTGTTAATAGCCATAGCATCAAATTTTTAAATTGTGTTTATATATACAATTCCTCCCCCCATCCTGGTCTCCAGTGATGCTTGAATTTAATTTTATGTTTGGGATATGTTATAGATTGTGTGTATATCTGTATGTGTTCTATATGTAATTAAACCTTATGTGTGCAAAAACTTCAGATATGTCAACTTGACTTCATTTGAGAACATACAGGATAACTCCAGTAAAATAAATGTGCTTAAGAAAGACTAGTGCTGTTAAGTTTTGTCTTGATAATACTGTTGAGTGTTTAACTGCATAGGCGTTACATAGGAATCCCGTAACAGGAGATAACCACCACAGTGTAATGTTAGAGGCCAGGTGTTGTCAGGTGAGTTAGCTGTTCATTTGGAAATGTTAGAATTATTCTAGAGTCAAAGAGCTCCATTTGGTGAACTGTGTAGCCTCTTGAATGCAGAAGAGCTTCTGCATCTTTTTAACATTGCTACTTGACAGCGAGGTACAATTTATTCACCTGACAGGATTTAGCTCTTAAGTTTAATTCTTAACTAAGGACTGTTGAGTGTTCAGTGTTTCTAAGTGAAGACTTTTCCCTACTTTAAAAATAACTAATATAATTCTGAAGAGCTTGACAGTGTCTTTACTTGCTTTGCCACTGGGTTCAGAAATTTTAGGTATAACTCCTTATTTGAAAATACAACTCTGGGCTAAAAAATAAAGCTCAGATAATTTTAAATTATAGTAGGCTTTATAAATATCCTAATAGTCCTTGTTTTTAAATAAATATATAACAGTATATGAACTACTTCATAATGATATGATTTAAAGAATATACAGCTGATACTTTGTGACTTTTTTCCCATGTGGAATCAAGAGACCCATGGTACTGTTCTTTGTGTTTGTTTTGCAGATCCATTTCCTGCTTTTAAGTCTTGGCAGGAGGACTCTGAGTCTGGAGAAGCTCAGCTCTCTCCACAAGCTGGAAGAATGAATCATCATCCCTTGGAAGAGGACTGTCCTCCAGTATTATCACACCGTAGTTTAGATTTTGGGCAAAGCCAGCGTTTCCTACATGATCCAGAAATGTTGGATTCCTCATCTAAAGCACTTTGTTTTGCCAGGTATATGATTTTTAGGTACTTATGAGAGCCAGTTCCTGTTAAGTACTCAGGTCCTCTGAGAGAGATAGTTCTCTAGACCTACAGTTCAACACTTCATCTCCCCTGTTTCGTGAAGCACATTTTTGTGATTTTCATGCTTTTTGGTCCCTCTCTATTAAATTCTCAGTTTGATGAGGGGTAGTTTTTTGGAGTTTGCTTTCTAATAGAAAGACATTTTCTCACAATGTACTCATTCACTCATTTATTCATTCATTTATTCATGACTAAAATACAGAATTCTGAAAGGTAGAGTTTCACCAGTCCTTAATGTCTTTATTGTCAAAACTTTAAATAGACTCTGAATGTCAGAAAGTTTCTCTTGCAGTTTGAACATCAGAACAGCTCTGAGTCCCTAGGTATCTTTCTTTGTCTAAACAACTTTTGAATGATTTTAAACTTTTCATGACCATTTATGTTACTTAATTTTGTAGTCTCTAACACTGTGTTAAGTTTCTTTTTACTACCTACCCCTTAGTATTAGGGACTTTAATCTCACTTTAAAGTAGGTTTCTTGGTAACAGTGTCAGGTTACACCAGGGCCGTGAGAGATACGGTGTTGATACCTGAGAATATGACTAACACAATGTTGACCTCTCATTTTCATCCAGGATTCGAAGATCATCCTTTAGTTCAAAAGATGAAAAAAGAGAAGACAGAACACCATATCAGTTGGTCAAGAAACTTCAGAAAAAAATCAGACAATTTGAGGAACAGTTTGAAAGGGAAAGAAATAGCAAGGTAAGTTCATAGCATTGCCCAGCATGAGCTATATATAATACAAGAACTAGGAGGAGGGTCTTTGGAGAGCATTAGTCTAGCTTTGTCCTGAGAGAGATAAGGAATCTGAGATGCCCAGAGAAATAAAGATCATATAGATCTGAGATCGTGTAGATTCTTAGCCTCCTGATTTTCAGGCCAGTGGCAATGGTTTGGTTTGTTGTTGTTTTGTATTCTTGCCATTGTACTGTTGCATCTTTATATTACCATTGGCAAAACAACTTTTAGAATTTTTAAAGCAAATACTTTACATTGACAAGTCATGTTAATGCTATTTCTGTTCCTCAAAAGCCACAAGTACTAACAGGATATGTGTGTGCAGGCGTGTGTGTGTGTTTAATAATTAGAACGTGAAATAGAAATAGTCCTATTCAAATCTGGCTTCTGCCAGTTACTAAGACCCTGCCCTGGGAGAGCTTTACTTAACATTTTCACCCTCCCGCTTAAAATAAGATAAGATGAAATGAGGATTGAGTGAAATCTTTGATGTGGGAATTGTAAAATGCTGCTTGGACATAAATTAACATAGGCACTGCTTACCACACACAGGTGTCAGTGATTCCTTTCCTTAAATTTTCAGCCCTCCTACAGTGATATTGCAGCCAATCCAAAGGTATTAAAATGGATGACAGAGCTTACCAAACTGCGGAAGCAAATTAAAGGTATCAAACGTGCCATTTTTGTAATACATTTTCATTTTAAAAACGTTCCATATAACAGGGACTATGAAAATTATAAATTTTTGATAATCAAATATTTAAACAATATTTGATAATATTGTTTGGCAAAAATAAAGTTTTTTCTTTTGTTAGAATAAAAGTTGTATACTAAGAGATGGAAAATCTATTATACTGTATTCTTCAAAATGTCTTTCCTGTGTTTTTATTAGTAATATTCTTTTGAAAGATGCCCTACATTGTACATTTGTAGATGAACTGATTTTATAACATTTATCTGAGGTATTCTAAATATTAAGTTTAGGTTTTTGGTAGGTATTTTATTAAGGTTTTTTTGGTGAGTATTTCATCTCAGACTGATACTGTCTTTTATACTAAAAGACTAACTGTTAAGTCTTCTTAAGTTGAAAACTAGGACTTATATTTCTGTGTGTCAGCCTAGTATGGCATTGTTAAGGTACATTTACTTTGTGGGTGTTTAGAGAGTATGCTTTTTAATAATTTTTAATACTTGAAAAACTGTCTGTGCCAGGTATGGGTTTATGATCTGGAGCATCACATTTTAATTTGTTCATATGAATTTATTCAACAAAATTTTTAGTATCTCTTGGGTACCATGAAGGAGCCCTGATGGTACAGTGGTTAAAGCGCTCAGCTGCTAACAAAGGTCAGTGGTTCAAATCCACCAGCCACTCCATGGAAGAAAGATGTGGCAGTCTGTTTCTGTAAAGATTTATAGCCTTGGAAACCTTCCGGGGCAGTTCTTCCCTGTCCTGTAGGGTCACTATGATTTGAAATTGACTTGACGGCAATGGGTTTGGTTTTGGGTTTTGGGTACCATGTACTTTCTAGACTGGGGATAAACAAGACAAACATAGTCCCTACTATCATGGAGTTTACATTTCTGTGGTTAAACTAAGGTCTCTTAACTTTTCTTTGGGATATTGGTTTATTTCCCCCTGTAATTCTGTTAAGCATTTCCTTGTTTAATGTCACTTTCCAACCATTAGTTAAAATCACTACCTTGACTACGTTACTGATTTATTAAACATGGTCATTAAATTGACTAGCATTAGCCTCTTAACTAGTTTCTCAGTTTTCTTCTACTGTAACTGTCCTATAGTCCATTCTCTGCATAGCAGCCAAAATTACCTTTTTAAAAAATCATATTGCCTTAGTGGGCTTCCCTTTCTGCTCTTTACTCCTTAGTATGGCCTTTAAGGCTTTGCACACTCTGGCCCTTAGCACATTTTACATTACTTTCTTTCCTTTTTCTGTTCCTTAAACATGCTAATCCTTAGGGCCTTTACATAGGCTGTTGCCTCATTTGGGGAGGAATGCTCTTCCCCAAAATCTTCTATGCTAGCTTAGGGCTTTCTTATCATTTCATACTCATCTCGGATGTTACCATCTCAGAAAAGTCTTCTCTCTCAGTCCAAACCACTGTAGTTGCTCCTCCACAAAGCACACTTCTTTCAGCACTCTGACATCATCCTGTTTTATCTTCTTTATAGCACTTATTACTCTTTGAAATTATTTTATTAATCTGATTTCTTGGTTATTGTTTTTCCTTCCCCGAATATACACTCCATGAGAACAGGTGCCATGTCTTTTTTATTTACTACTGTATCTATAAGGCTCAGCAGAGCATCTTACTTTATAGTAGACTTCCTGTGAATATTGGTTGAAAGAATAAATAGTATAGCTCCCTTGCTGTCTATAAAATTTAAATATTCCATGTGGCTTTGAAATATCCAAGGCTATGTGCTATTATTGTACAGTTGTGTGTTGTAAATCTTTTTTACTCTTTTAACTTAATCACATTTTAGCTAAAATCACAATTATTGATCTGTTCTCTTGGTTCTGAATTGTAGATGCAAAACACAAAAGTTCTGATGGAGAATTTGTACCTCAGACACGTCCACGTAGTAACACTCTTCCAAAAAGCTTTGGCTCTTCTCTAGACCATGATGATGAAGAAAGTGAAGATGAATCCAGGGTCATTCAGAAGGAGAAGAAGCCATCCAAGGAAGCAACACTTGAACTTATTCTGAAAAGACTGAAAGAAAAGCGTGTTGAGAGGTGTCTTCCAGAAGATATCAAAGTAATCTTGAGCTATGGTTTTTGCCCAGAGTAGTCTGTAGAACAGCCCTGCTACACACTTTTTCTATTATTCAGTAAAGCCTGTGCCTACTACAGTTGTGGTCAAAGCACTTGGCAACCTAAATCATTTGTCAGATGAAATTTGCTGGGAAAGCAGAGAGGTAGATGGTCTCAGGTGAACTTTTGTCCAGGTAGTGGTGAGCCCTGATGATGTACATTCCTGTCTTGACAACAGAGTATACCTGTCTCATGATCTAAATATTGGAGTCTTTCTCTCCTTTGGATAGAGCTGAATTAGTAATTCTAGTCCCTTAGCCTTGACATTTTTTTGTTTTCAGATTTCATGTTAAGAACAACTCCCTTTTCCCACCTCACAGTCTTCTTTCTCCTATAAATAATTTTGATTGGATTAGCTTTATTCAGATTCCTTATTGAAAGTTTATGTTTCAAGCTTACGGTTGTTGAAATCACAGTGTTTCATAGAGACTACACCCAGCCATCCTCTACTGAATGTATATAATCTAAAATGATATTTGTTATAGAAAGATATTATCCGGTGAATTTTTTTTTACCTCTGATGTCACTCTGGTAAGAGATAGGGCGATATTAACTCAAATTCCTGGGAATATGTAGAGAGTTGATTTGGTGTAGTGTTATAGAGTATTCTGTGGAACATTGATTGGTTCATTGGAATGCTAATAGGTGATTTTATGGAACAAAGTGGGGAGGTTCTATAAGCAAGTAAGTCCTCCCTACTCTGCCATTTAGAATATGAAAATATTTGAGAAGAGTGTTATAGTGTAAAGAAAGAAGAGTGTATAGTGTAAAGAAAGTGACGACGCAGATGAAGAAAAACTGAAGTCATAGAATCCCCTGCCCTTGACATTTTTTTTTTCTTCTAAATTTCACGTTAGAGAACAACTCCCTTTTCCCACCTCACAGTCCAAGGTCATAAATTAACATTGTTGAGGTTTTTCCAGGATCTATCCACTGTATTGCTGCTAGATTTTCTTAGCAGTTTAGGAGAAATACTCGATTATAAAACCGATGGTGTATATGCGTGTATATTTTGTGTGTATGTGTGTGTCCATTAGTCTTGGTGCTAAGAAAAGACTATGTACAAGATTAAATAAAATAACACGCATTTATGTGTGCTTACTGTGTGCTAGGCACAGCTTTAAGTACTTTGCATTTATGAACTCATTTAGTCTTCGTTAGAGCCCTGTGAGGTAGGATGTAGTATCCCCATTTTACAGATTAAGATAATGAACACAAAGAAGTTAAGTAACTTGCTCAAAGTCACGAAGTCAGTATTCATAATATATTCAGATAAAATATAAATCCAGCCACCAGAGGGGGTTGGTCCCTACATATTAGAAGGACAGATTCTATAGGACACTGGAAAGTGTTGCCTGCAAATTCATAAGCAAAGGATGCATTCTTATTAACCTGGGCCAGGATGGTGAGGTGCTGCCCTTTCAACCTAATTATTTACATTGTGGGAGTGAGGATAATAATAATGATGCCAATGGGAGTTTTGTTTTTTAATTCTAGAAAATGACAAAAGACCATTTGGTAGAAGAGAAAACATCTCTCCAGAAAAGTCTTCTATACTATGAAAGTCAACATGGAAGGCCGGTAATGCCTCTCGTAAAAAGATTTGAATTGCTATCATAAAAAAGAACATCAATTACTTCTGTGCTATTCTTCAGAGCTATTTTATAGAGCATTGTTTTCTACACTTGGGTGATTGCTTACTTATTTAAAATAAACTTTTAGAAATTGGAGGTAAAATCATAAATTGTTTAATGTTTTGGACATTTTAGATTTCTAATGACTAGTTGATTTCCTTTTTTCTTGTTTCAGGTGACCAGGGAAGAAAGGCACATTGTTAAACCTCTCTATGATAGATACAGACTTGTAAAGCAGATGCTGACAAGAGCTAGCATCACTCCTGTCCTTGTAAGTAAAAAAAAGCGTGTATTTATCTAGTTCATTTTGCCAAGAAGTACCCTTTAAAAAAGAAATTATGGTGGTATATTGGAGAAATACATAGCCAAGGTAGAAAAAATTGTTTATGTAAGATACAGTTACTGATCTTAAAAGAACAGGAAACTAATAGTAAGTGCCTGCTATCTTCCAGGCACCATTATAAGCATTTTTATGTATGATTTTATCATTAAATTCTGCCAAGTTAAGTTACAACAGATAGAAGATGATAGCTCATTTCACAGATGCTGAAACTGAGGTTGAGATAGGTGGTGATGTGCTCAAGGTCACCTAGTTTGTATGTGGCAGAAGCAGAATTTAAAAACTCCATATTTCAGACTCATTGCCTAGTTTCTGTTTAAATTCATGTCTTTAAAAATCCATCAGTTTTGTGATGACCATCATAAAGGTGTTCATTTAATTGCATAATAACATAAACTGATACTTTTTAATTTCTTTGCTTTTATAGGACAAATCTGAAGTGCTAAAAAGCTTCATATTGCTCCTAGGGCTTAGAGTTGGCTGTCTGAACACTATTTTATGTAGATATAATCAGTGTTCTTTAAAAGGAATCCTGTGTAATACATATTCTTTTCACACAAGACAGTTTATTTAATACAGATATTATCCTTTTGATTGCAAGGTATTTTGGGGCATCACTGTAGTGTAAGTAGTCTTTGAAGTTCTTTATGAAAACCATTTTAGAATCCCACAAGTTTATCTTTGAAAACTGAGTCTCTCGGAAGCTTTTCTACGGACTCTTAAATATGACCATCTACCTTAAGGAGAAATTTGGAATTCAAAAGATTATTGTTAAGCCAAGATGGTTCAGTCGGGAAAAAGTAAATAGTCTTTTCAACAAATGGTGTTGGGACAACTGGATATCCACATGCAAAAGAATGAAGTTGGATCATAATCAACATAAATCACATCCTCACTTTTCCATTCCTTTGTTCAGTTCTGACACCAGCTGCCCATGTACCACTTCTTTCTCTGACCCTAGCCACCCAAAGCTACGTAACATCTCACAAGTTAAAAGACACAGTCTTCCAGACTGCCAAATAGGCCCAAGACTTCAGACACCAGCTGCAAGCTTAGGTGACCCCATTGTACCTACACTTCTGACCTGCTGGCTACAAGTTTGGGATTTTCTCGCTATCAGGATGCCAGTCACAAGCTTGGGAGGGGGTTCTCCTGGCCTTCCTCACGTCTGACCTACTAGCTACAAATCCCTCTAGCCTCTCAGGATACCAGCTGTAAGCTCAGGGGTTCCCAGTGCCGTCACTTCTGACCTGCTGGCTCACACTACTCCCTCAGGTTCAGTAATTCGCTAGAATGACTACAGAGCTCACAGAAAATGCTGTACTTACAATAACAGTTTTCTAATAAATCTAATAGTATCCTTTCACCATACTTATTCAGTCTGTGTGCTGAGCAAATAATCCAAGAAGATGGACTATATGAAGAAGAACATGGTATCAGAATTGGAGGGAGATTCATTAACAACCTGCAATATGCGGATGACACAACCTTGCTTGCTAAAAGTCAAGAGAACTTGAAGCGCTTACTGATAAAGATCAAAGACTACTACAGCCTTCAGTATGGATTATACCTGAACATAAAGAAAACAAAAGTCCTCACAACTGGACCAATAAGCAACATCATGATAAACAGAGAAAAGATTGAAGTTGTCAAGGATT